>NC_091954.1:14957314-15316314 GCF_031021105.1 Erythrolamprus reginae | reverse complement strand
CTTCTTTCTTTCCTTCCTCCCTTCTTTCCTTTCTCCCTCCTACCTTGCTTCTTTCTTTCCTTTCTCCTTCCTCCCTCTTTCCTTTCTTTCCTCCCTCCCTTCTTTTCTCCCTCCCTCCCTATATTCTTTCCTTCCCCCCTCCCTTCTTTCCTTCCTCCATCCTCCCTCACTTCTTTCTTTCCTTCTTTCCTTTCTCCTTTGTCCCACCCTCTCTTTTTTCCTTTCTCCCTCCCTACTTTCCTCCCAACCTCCCTCATGCTTTCCTCCCTCCCACCCTTCTTTCCTTTCTCCCTCCTACCTTACTTCTTTCTTTCCTTCTTTCCTTTTTCTTTTCTCCATCCCTCTATCCTTCTTTCCTCCCTCCCTTCTTTCCTTTCTCCCTCTTACCCTACTTCTTTCTTTCCTTTCTCCTTTATCCCCCCCTTTCTTTTTTCCTTTCTCCCTCCCTTCTTTCCTCCCTCCCTCCCTTCTTTCCTTTCTCCCTCCCTTCTTTCCACCCTCCCTTTTTTCCTTTCTCCCTCCCTTCTTTCCTCCCACCCTCCCTTCTTTCCTTTCTCCCTCCTATCTTACTTATTTCCTTTCTCCCTCCCTCTATCTTTCTTTCCTTCCTTCCTCCCTTCTTTTCTCCCTCCCTCCTTCTTTCCTTCCTCCTTCCCTTTCCTTTCTCCCTCCTACTTTGCTTCTTTCCTCCCTCCTTCTTCCCTCCCTCCCTCCCTTGTTTAATTTCTCCTCCCTCCTTCCTTTCCTTTTTTCCTTCCTTCTTTCCTTCCACCCTTCTTTCCTTCCACCCTCTCTCCTTCCTTCTTTCCCCTCTCCCTCCTTTCATTTCTCCCTCCCTCCTCCTTTCCCTTCCTTCCTCCCTTCTTTCCTCCCACCCTCCCTTCTTTCCTTTCTCCCTCCCTTCTTTCCTTTCTCCCTCCCTTCTTTCCTCCCACCCTCCCTTCCTTCCTCCCACCCTCCTATCTTACTTCTTTCCTTTCTCCCTCCCTCTATCTTTCTTTCCTTCCTTCCTCCCTTCTTTTCTCCCTCCCTCCTTCTTTCCTTCCTCCTTCCCTTTCCTTTCTCCCTCCTACTTTGCTTCTTCCCTCCCTCCTTCTTCCCTCCCTCCCTCCCTTGTTTAATTTCTCCCTCCCTCCTTCCTTTCCTTTTTTCCTTCCTTCTTTCCTTCCACCCTTCTTTCCTTCCACCCTCTCTCCTTCCTTCCTTCTTTCCTCCCTCCCTCCTTTCATTTCTCCCTCCCTCCTCCTTTCCCTTCCTCCCTCCCTTCTTTTCTTCTTCCCTCCCTCCCCCCCCCCCCCGCGGGTGCTGCCATCCCGCCTCCCACCTCCTCCCCCTACTTACACAACGATTCGGGAAACGATGCACGACACCATGTTGTTTCTCGAAGGGCTGGGCCTTGGATCCTGCCACCTCCCCTAGACCACACAGCAGCCGCAGCGGACCTCGGTCGGACCCGCCCTTTCCCCGCTCGCCCTCCGGCTTCTCGCCCCACCGGGGTTCGAATGGCTCCCACCGTTTCCCAGCAAACAACGGGAGTCCCGCCCTCCCCCTCCTCAATCTCCTCAATCTTCAACAACTGACACAAGCCACGCCCTCCTCGCCACGGATTGGCCCCCTGCCCTCCCCGGCCTTCCTCCGCCGACCGTTCACTTGGCGGCAGTGCGCCTGCGCCTCGCCTTGCCCGGGGAGGAGAGAATGGGTAGGTAACAGGCCCTGGAGTCTGCGCAAGCGTAGCCTTTTTTCTCTTTGTAGGTTCATCGCGAATAGGGTAAATTCCTGTTTGTTTGTTTTTTAATAGGGGTTTAATAATCCGAATCTGTAAAAGGTGTGGTTATTCTGCACTGCCTCCGTCGTTGACTTAGGATTCCACCTTAACAGTTTGCAGGGGATCCAAAGCGTTGGCACCGCTTTCGTGCAAGGCTTGCTTTCTCGCGGGGGGATCCTTCCACCGCCGCCACCCCTCCCCGGCTTACATCCATTGGCTGGGTTTTTCTCAAAAACTGGCGAGGGGGAAGGGGGCAAATGGGAAAAGCGAGCGAGATCGGCCTTAGCAGCCGAACCAATGCAAGATGGGTTTTATGTAACGTTGACCTGCGTCCTTCCGGCAAGCGCTTTCCCACTGAATTGCAGGAAACGCGGTGAGGATATAACTGCTTGCTTTCATATTAATGGCTTCAGATAGGTAAGAGGCTTCAAGATTTGGCAGAAAGGCATTTTTTATTTTTTTATTTTTGCACCAAGCCGGGCTCGATCTGGAAGAAGGCCTTTGGAAAATTGAGGAATGGGCTGAGAAATAAAAGGGGGTGAGCAGAGGCATCTAAAATATCTCGAGTAGAATAAGCAGCTATTTTAAGCCTCTTTCCAGGTACTGGTAAGTTTTTTGCTTAGAGGTATTTTTCTCTCTCCAAAATTTGTTCTAAGCTTTGCTTTCATTGTTGTTGGAAGATGCAATTGATAACAAAGAAAAGAAGGGTAATTGAGGTAAAAGGAAAAAGTCTCTCTTTTTTGGAGGTAGGTTCATATCCAAGTGATCTGGCTACATCCGTGCAACATTGTTTTCTGAGGTTTTTATCTTGGTCTAGTTGTCCTTAGCCCTATTACTTCCCTGCGTAATGCCTTTCTAATAAAGTGCTAAACAAGACTCATCCGGTTTAGGCATTTCAGAATCAGCCAAGGTCAGATAGGAGCCATCACATGGCTGAGCCAATAATTTTTACTCTCCATCCATTATTGTAATAGTTCTTGGAAGGATCCTTACAGTGTAAGAACCCCAGCTTCAGATAATGTATGGCATGATTTTCAGGGGAAGTACTTTATGGGTGGTGTGTTTCTTGTTCTCGAAGGCTGTGTTTGCACAACTCACTGAAATATCCATTTGGAGTCTATAGTACTGACTTGTAGGAACCCAGCCCAGATAATTAAAGACCAGTGAGACCTGAAAGCCAGAAAATTGAGTAACTATGGTTAAATGTCTTCTGCAAGCTAGGAGTCATTGCAGATTTTAGGATTTTTGTGAGTGGATCCTATAATTCCATTGTCGCTCTATTCAGATAATAATAGAGTGGAATTCAAATCGCATGAAGGTTGATATTTGAGAATGCAAATGTTTTGGAATGAAGGTTTATTTCAATGTGAGACTATGAAAATTAAGATTTCCTTTATGACATATGGTGCTTTTTCCTGTGATAATTGTTTTGGGCTCCTCTGCTATTGCTGTAGTTCTGTGAACAGGTACCTGAAAAGGTTAGAATTCTACAGTCTACCAAATATATGATATGTCATGAACTTTACTAGGCTGTTGCATCGGAAGGTAAATTTAATAATTGTTCTACAGAACCTTTACATCAAATAATGCTTCAAATAGTCATATGGATAAGGAGCCCTTGACATGAATATCTAATGGCTTCAGTTGTTTGAAAATGTATGCTGTTAACTAGAACAGGGGTCCAACCATGGCAACTGTAAGCCTAGTGGACATCAACACCCAGAATTCCCACACCAGGCTTAAAGTTGCCATGGTTAGAGACTCCTGATCTAGGAAGTAAATGTTTCTGAAATTTCAGTTCTCTAGGTAGTATATTATGAACTGAAAATTCATCTCAAAGCAATCTCTTTCATAGGCTAATGCAAAGGTTGCAAAATAGTTTAAATTTTAAAGCACAAACAATAAAGAATGGAAGAGAAAAGGTGTGCTTGACATTAAGGTCAGCCCCTTTTTTAAGTGGGATGTAATTGTAATCTGCAGAGAGAGAAAATTGTTTTGTTTATTAAATTTATGCCCTGCCTTTCCTCTAGGAGCTAAATTAAGTATATGTAGACTGTTCTAGTTTATCTTTTCACTGAAGCCCACATAAAATAGATTAATCTGAGATATAGTGACTGGTCCAGAGTCACCTGGAGCTTCTGATTCCTGTGGGATGGGTTGAATTTGGATTTCCATTGAATACAAACATGATATTTTAATAAAATTGAACCATTTTTGCAAAACTGAGACCATATTTGGAATATTGTGTTCAGTTCGGGAGACCTCACCAACAAAAGGATACTTGGCTAAAAAGATATTGATAAAATTGAACGGGTCCAAAGATGGGCTACAAAAATGGTGGAAGGTTTTTAAGCATAAAACTTATCAGGAAAGACTTAATGAACTCAATCTGTATAATCTGGAGGACAGAAGGGAAAGGGGGGAAATGACTGAAACAATTAAATATGTTAAAGGGTTAAATAAGGTTCAGGAGGGAAGTGTTTTTAATGGGAAAATGAACACAAGAACAAGGGGGCACAATGTGAGGTTAGTTGGGGGAAATATTTTTATTTATTTATTTATTTATTTTGTCCAATACACAATGAAGGCTTTAGTGGGCATATATCTATATACACATAGTAAAATACATGATGAAGGTTATAGAGGAGAAACTCATAGTAAAATATATCTAAGAAATAAAAGAAGATATAGTAATAGAACATATCAATGAAAGAATAGAAGAAGAGATATAGGAATAGAAGAAAGGAATAGGAGATATAGGAGAGCAATAGGACAGGGGACGGAAGGCACTCTAGTGCACTTGTACTCGCCCCTTACTGACCTCTTAGGAATCTGGATAGGTCAACCGTAGATAATCTAAGGGTAAAGTGTTGGGGGTTTGGGGATGACGGAGTGGCTGTGGGTTTTGCCTCCCAAGGACAATTCCGTCTGTCCTTCCATTACCCTGGGTGGGGGATTTATTGACCCCCTCGGAGAGGGTCCGCAACTTGGGCGTCCTCCTCGATCCACAGCTCACATTAGAGAACCATCTTTCAGCTGTGGCGAGGGGGGCGTTTGCCCAGGTTCGCCTGGTGCACCAGTTGCAGCCCTATCTGGACCAGGACTCACTGCTCATAGTGTTTGGAAACTTCAGATCGTGCAGAATGCAGCTGCGAGAGCAGTCATGGGCTTACCTAGGTATGCCCATGTTTCACCAACACTCCGCAGTCTGCATTGGTTGCCGATCAACTTCCGGTCACAATTCAAAGTGTTGGTTATGACCTTTAAAGCCCTTTATGGCACTGGACCAGAATATCTCCGAGACCGCCTGCTGCCGCACGAATCCCAGCGACCGATTAGGTCCCACAGAGTGGGCCTTCTCCGGGTCCCGTCAACTAAACAATGTTGGTTGGCGGGCCCCAGGGGAAGAGCCTTCTCTGTGGCGGCCCCGGCCCTCTGGAACCAACTCCCCCCGGAGATTAGAACTGCCCCTACTCTCCTTGCCTTTCGTAAGCTCCTTAAGACCCACCTGTGTCGTCAGGCATGGGAGAACCGAGACATCTCCCCCGGGCATATACAATTTATGAATGGTATGTTTGTATGTATGTGTGTTTAGAAAATGGGTTTTTAAAATGTTTTTAAGCAGTAATTTAGATTTGTTGTAAATTGTTTTCACTTTGTTCTTAGCCGCCCCGAGTCTGCGGAGAGGGGCGGCATACAAATCTAAATAATAAAATAATAAATAATAAATAAATGACACTATGGAGTCCGGTAATGAGTTCCACGCTTCGACAACTCGGTTACTGAAGTCATATTTTTTACAGTCAAGTTTGGAGCGGTTAATATTAAGTTTAAATCTGTTGTGTGCTCCTGTGTTGTTGTGGTTGAAGCTGAAGTAGTCGCCGACAGGCAGGACGTTGCAGCATATGATCTTGTGGGCAAGACTTAGATCTTGTTTAAGGCGTCTTAGTTCTAAACTTTCTAGGCCCAAGATTGAAAGTCTAGTCTCGTAGGGTATTCTATTTCGAGTGGTGGAGTGAAGGGCTCTTCTGGTGAAGTATCTTTGGACATTTTCAAGGGTGTTAATGTCTGAGATGCGATATGGGTTCCAAACAGATGAGATCAGAAGCAACGTGAATAAATATTATTTTACCGAGAGAGTAGTAGATGCTTGGAACAAACTTCCAGCAGCCGTGGTTGGTAAATCCACAATAACTGAATTTAAACATGCCTGGGATAAACATATATCCATCCTAAGATAAAATACAGGAAATAGTATAAGGGCAGACTAGATGGACCACAGGGTCTTTTTCTGCGGTCAATCTTCTATGTTTCTATGTAAAATGAAAACATAATTGCTGCACCAAAGCTAATACATGATCTTATGAGTGACATAGGGGAAGGTTTGGTAGGGAAGGTTTGCCTATTTGCCGATGACTCTAAGGTGTGCAATAGGGTTGATATTCCTGGAGGGGTGTGTAATATGGTAAATGATTTAGCTTTACTACCGTGTTTCCCCGATAGTAAGACCCCCCCGATTGTAAGACATATGGGGGGTTTCAGGGGGGTCGGCTTATATAAGCCATACCCCGAAAGTAAGACATATGTCTTACTTTCGGGGAAACACGGTATAAACGGTATTGCGGGGGGGGCGATGACATTGCTTCCAAGCTCCCCGCGCGCCCCTTGCCTTCGCTCGCCGCGGCGCCACCGCCTCTTCCCCTGCCAAGGCTCAGCTGCAAGCGGCCAGCGAGGCCGATCGGCTCCGAGGCGAGTGGCCGGAGCTGCGCCCTCCTTCGCCCGCCTCCTTTCCGCTCGCCTCGGAGCCGAGCGGCCTCGCTGGCCGCTTGCAGCTGAGCCTCGGCAGGGGAAGAGGCGGTGGCGCCGCGGCGAGCGAAGGCAAGGGGCGCGCAGGGAGCTGCCGGAAAGGAGGCTGGTGAAGGAGGGCGCAGCTCCGGCCGCTCGCCTCGGAGCCGATCGGCCTCGCTGGCCGCTTCCCCTGCCAAGGCTCAGCTGCAAGCGGCCAGCGAGGCCGAGCGGCTCCGAGGCGAGCGGCCGGAGCTGCGCCCTCCTTCACCAGCCTCCTTTCCGGCAGCTCCCTGCGCGCCCCTCGCCTTCGCTCGCAGCGGCGCCACCGCCTCTTCCCCTGCCGAGGCTCAGCTGCAAGCGGCCAGCGAGGCCGCTCGGCTCCGAGGCGAGCGGCCGGAGCTGCGCCCTCCTTCGCCCGCCTCCTTTCCGCTCGCCTCGCAGCCACTTGCAGCTGAGCCTCGGCAGGGGAAGAGGCGGTGGCGCCGCGGCGAGCGAAGGCGAGGGGCGCGCAGGGAACTGCCGGAAAGGAGGCGGGCGAAGGAGGGCACAGCGGCGGCCGCTCACCCTTTTTGACTGCTATCCACCCCTTGACCTGCCTTTAGCCAGCCAGCCGAGCGTCCGTGTCGCCGCGGAGTTGGCCTCCCCTGCCGAGAAACATTGCCGGGAGCGGCGAGGGGATGCTCCCCGCAACCCGCCGAACGTCGAGGTCGGCGCCCGCCTCCTTTCCGGCAGCTCCCCGCGCCCGAAGACGAGCCGGCCCCGGTGCCCGGGACAATGTAAGACATACCCCCAAAGTAAGACACAGTGGGGCTTTTGGGGGTAAAAAGATAGTAAGACACTGCCTTACTATCGGGGAAACACGGTAGATAAATGGTCAAAGCAATGGAAACTGCAGTTTAATGTTTCCAAATGTAAAATAATGCACTTGGGGAAAAGGAATCCTCAATCTGAGTATTGCATTGGCAGTTCTGTGTTAGCAAAAACTTCAGAAGAGAAGGATTTAGGGGTAGTGATTTCTGACAGTCTCAAAATGGGTGAGCAGTGTGGTCGGGCGGTAGGAAAAGCAAGTAGGATGCTTGGCTGCATAGCTAGAGGTATAACAAGCAGGAAGAGGGAGATTGTGATCCCCTTATATAGAGCGCTGGTGAGACCACATTTGGAATACTGTGTTCAGTTCTGGAGACCTCACCTACAAAAAGATATTGACAAAATTGAACGGGTCCAAAGACGGGCTACAAGAATGGTGGAAGGTCTTAAGCATAAAACGTATCAGGAAAGACTTCATGAACTCAATCTGTATAGTCTGGAGGACAGAAGGAAAAGGGGGGACATGATCGAAACATTTAAATATGTTAAAGGGTTAAATAAGGTTCAGGAGGTAAGTGTTTTTAATAGGAAAGTGAACACAAGAACAAGGGGACACAATCTGAAGTTAGTTGGGGGAAAGATCAAAAGCAACGTGAGGAAATATTATTTCACTGAAAGAGTAGTAGATGCTTGGAACAAAGTTCCAGCAGACGTGGTTGGTAAATCCACAGTAACTGAATTTAAACATGCCTGGGATAAACATATATCCATCCTAAGATAAAATACAGGAAATAGTATAAGGGTAGACTAGATGGACTATGAGGTCTTTTTCTGCCGTCAGTCTTCTATGTTTCTATGTATAACATACAATCTCATTTTAATATACAGTAGTCTTAATACAATTAGCAGCCTTCCTGAAGCAGTATGTGGCTTTTTTTTCCAAGATGGCTTGTTTTCAGATTTTCTAGTATACCCTATTACAGGGATCCCAGTTTAGCATCTATGCTACTGGTTCTAAATCTTTCCTGGAGTGAGACAGCAGATCCCAATTATTTCTTGTCTTCCTCTGAGCAGTTACTTTGGATTATGAATGCTTTGGGGCAGGTGTGTGTCGACATGTGCTAGGTGAGTCAGAGCCTGGGTGTATTAGTTACCCACAAAGTCCTAGCTTGTTGGGTTGATGAGACAGTAGATTACATTGCTGCTTATATTCCAATAAACCACCTCCATTTGTTTATGAATGGCAGGGTTTGTTGTGTAATAGGAGAAGACAGATTGTGCAAAAACGTTTGATCTCCAGTGTGGAAACCTGAGCTTTTTTTCTTTTAGTTGCACCAATTGGTGAAGTAGGCCGGAGTCCATGTTAGTCTAAGAGCGTTCATGCCCTCATCACCTCGAGGCTCGACTGCTGTAACGCTCTCTACATGGGGCTACCTCTGAAAAGTGTTCGGAAACTTCAGATCGTGCAGAATGCAGCTGCGAGAGCAATCATGGGCTTTCCCAAGTATGCCCATGTTTCACCAACACTCCGCAGTCTGCATTGGTTGCCGATCAGTTTCCGGTCACAATTCAAAGTGTTGGTTATGACCTTTAAAGCCCTTCATGGCATCGGACCAGAATATCTCCGAGACCGCCTTCTGCCGCACAAATCCCAGCGACCGGTTAGGTCCCACAGAGTTGGCTTTCTCCGGGTCCCGTCAACTAAACAATGTCGGTTGGTGGGCCCCAGGGGAAGAGCCTTCTCTGTGGCGGCCCCGACTCTCTGGAACCAGCTCCCCCCAGAGATTAGAACTGCCCCTACCCTCCTTGCCTTTCGTAAACTTCTCAAAACCTACCTTTGTTGTCCGGCATGGGGGAATTAAAACATCTCCCCCCGGACCTATATAATTTATGTATGGTATGTCTGCTTAAAAATGGGATTTTTTAAACTATTTTAAATTTTAAATTGTATAATATTAGATTTGTTATGAATTGTTTTATTGTGTTGTGAGCCGCCCCGAGTCCACGGAAAGGGGCGGCATACAAATCTAATAAATAATAATAATAAATAATAATAATAAATAATAATAAATTAGCTGGAATTGACAAGCAGGGAAGAAAAGAATAAATGAACTCCCACGGTGACTTGCAAATTAGTTGTTTGATTCCTGAATATTGGTGAATATTAAACTTGGCTTTTGGGTTTGTTTATTTATTTTGCTCTGTGCTTAAGTTGTATTGTAGGTTATCATGAAGGCAGTATAAATATCCAGTATTTACACTGTGTCCCAATCGGGTGGGTTACAACTTACTTCACTGCCAGTTTGCTTCCTTCTGCGCCGCATGGACGTGCTTTGTGGGTGTGTGTAGATGCATGTGCAGTACAAAAAACCTGAAGGGCTTTATAGGTCATAACCTATAAATTTACATAAATATTTTATAATCCTGATTTGCCAAACTGATCGGACGGTAAGACCCAGGCTCTCTTAAATCTCGACCCATCTTCGGAATGGTAACAATTTCTGAAAGCTTCCATGTCTGTGGGATATCACGATTTGACAATATATTATTAAACAATTTCCCCAAATGCGGCAGCAAAACATTCACATAAGTTTTATAGAATTCCCCTGTAAACCCATCTGGTCCCGGTGCTTTGGCAAACCCTTTAATTACTCTAGCAATTTCATCTTGTGTAATTTCTGCATTCAAAATTTGTTTGTCTTCTTCACTTACTATTTTCCCAACCTTGAGGACTTCTATCTTCACTTGCTCCTCTTTATACAAATCTTCATAATATTTCCTCATTATCTCCTCTAACTGGTCATTACCATATCTAACCACTCCACTGGTGTCCCTCAATGCTAAAATACATGATTTTTCTTTCCTCTTCTTCAGGTATAATAAATATTTTACAAGAGTTTAAGCAGGAATCGGGACTGTCGGTTAATATGGAAAAATCAGAGATTATGTGTTTAAATATAGATCCGAGAGAACAGATAGAAATTAGGAAAGAATCAGGGTTGAAATTAGGACTTAAAAAAATAAAATATTTGGGAATTTGGTTATTAAAAAACCCAGTGAAAATGGAAGAGATTAATTATAGAATAACATGGAGGAAAATGTTGAAACAGATGAGGAGCTGGAAAGATAAAAAGCTAAGGAGACTCTCTAAAATAAGAGCTTTAAAAATGATGATAGCTCCCAAGATGATGTACCTATTTCAGGTGCTGTCGGGGGGGTTATTGGTATGTAAGGTTAAAGAGTGGGATAAAAAATTAAATTATTGGATTGAAGAAGATAAGAGACCAAGAATAAGAAAAAAGTGGTTAATTGCGAATGAAAAAGAGGGGGGATGGGGTGTTCCATGTTTGGAGCTGTATAGGGAAGCTTTTCAAATGGAAAGGTTAATGGAGTTGCAATTAAGTGAAAATAAATGGGCGAAATTGGAAAAACAGATAAACGGGATGAATAATAGAGAATTAATTTTTAGGAAGTGGAATAGGAGAGATATAGGTAAATTAATAGGCCCAATGAAAGGGACTATGGAAATTTGGAAAAAATGGCAAGGGAAAATAGGATTATATAAATCTAAACTGTCATCGCTTTATGTAATAAATAGAGAAAACGAAATTAACTTAAATAGGGTTATAGGAGAGTTGAAGGGAAGAGGGATAACTAAGATAGAACAGTTATACGAGAAGGATGGCAGGCCAAGTAGAAATCGTATAGAATGGTGGTTAGGTAAGGGAAGGTGGCTACAAATAAATGCAATATGTAAATATCTAAATGAAAGGGAGAACAAAGAAGTATTATGGCGGGAGGAGACAGGGTTAGAGAAAATAATAAGAGAAAAAAGTGAGGGGATAAAGGCGCAAGCAACTAATATATACAAACTGCTAGTGCAGTCAGATGGGGACACGATTGATGGATTGACTAAATGGTGGCAAAATGAGATATTAGTAGCGGTACAAGAAATGGAAAATATAGTAGAAGATATAAGGAAAATTAAAAATACAAGAATTAGGGAAATGAGAAGGAAAATATTACATAAGTGGTATTTTACTCCCGTTCAATTTGCACATTTTCAGCAGAATGTCAGGGGGAAT
The DNA here is from genome assembly GCF_031021105.1 of Erythrolamprus reginae. Taxonomy (NCBI): domain Eukaryota; kingdom Metazoa; phylum Chordata; class Lepidosauria; order Squamata; family Dipsadidae; genus Erythrolamprus; species Erythrolamprus reginae. The sequence continues at coordinate 15,304,869 of NC_091954.1, read as the reverse complement.
TGTTGGCATGGTTGTCAAGATAAAGGAGTGTTTATGCATATGTTTTGGGAATGCCCGATAGTGCAGGAATTTTGGCAAAAAGTGAAAGAGGATATCAATGGAATGTTAAATATACAATGGACAATCACTAAGGAAATGGCAGTACTAGTAAAAAGCAATGCGATGGGAGAATTTAGAGAAATAAAAAAAGCAGCAATAGAAAGTGCTCAGGCAGTAATAGTTTTGGGTTGGAAGGATGCGACAAAATGGACAATGCAAAATTGGTATAGGTACATGGTGGATCATATTCAATTTGAAATTATGGAAAAAAGGATAAATTTGGATAATGAAACTGATTTGGGACAGCTGATGGGACGGTGGGACAAGGTAAGACGATATATGACGAGTAGAATCCGAGACCAAGCTACAAGAAATAAACTAGAATCACTCTATAATATGTAGACAGATATATTGCTCTTGGGTTAAGTGGATTATAAAAGAAATACCCCCAATTTGGTGGTGGGGAATGTGTGTATGTCGGGGTGGTGGGCACAATTCACATTTCACTATGCACTGTTTTATGTTGTGTGATTTTAAAATTGTTAAAAATCAATAAATAAAATTATAAAAAAAAAAATAACCTATAAATTTAGGTTATGACCTATAGGTCGTAACATACTAATTTTCATTTAAATTAGTATGTGGATTTAATGAATTAGTAGTGTATTCTTTTTCTGTATAAAAATAGACTTATAAGACAAAAGGGGTAATTATAACCCCAACTATATGTTAAATGTTTGTATGTATGTCAATTTTATAAAAATCAATAAAGTTTATTTTAAAAAATTAAAAAGTTGGCAGTGCTAGCGGGCCAGCACTGACCAACCCCCGTTTGGTGACATCATTGTGACGTCACCACCAGCGGGCTGCTACCGGTTCTATTGAACCGGTCCAAACTGGGAGGTACCCACCCCTGGTCCCAATAGAAACTGAACCCAGTCAAGGGTGGGCTGGTAGTGTTAAATTTCTGGCTGTTCAGGAAAGGAACAACAAATTATGCCTTTTAAGTTTTTGAAGTTGTTAAACTTGTTTTGCAATGTAAGTTTCTGTGCTTTACATATTACATCTTTCACACAGCAGTTTCTAACAGAGGAAGCATTCTTATGCACAGGAGTTGCCCTTTATGGGAATACAGCCCAGTAGGGTTAGCTCTTACATTTATTGCCTTGGTAACTGAGTCCTTTGTGGAAAAATGCAACACAACGCATTTAATTTAAAAGGTTTATATGACTGCAACTTTAAGCAATTCTGGGCAGCTTATACAATAAAAAGTTACAAAAGATAGTCGCAAAGATTAGCACAAATAATTATTGGTTATCTTTTTTTTTTAATGTTGTGTGATATTTCACAATAGTTGAACTTTGCAATAGAAAGTTCAACAAAACCCAGTAAGAAAAATGAAAACACAGACCTGCAAATAGCTCTCTCCAGAGAGAGAGAGAGAGAGAGAGTATAAAATATTATACAAAATAAAAAACAAAAAGTGCAGCAAAGAATTATTTATTTATTTATTCATTTATTTTATTAGATTTGTATGCCACCCCTTTCTGTAGACTCGGAGTGGCTCACAACACAATAAAAACAGTTCATGACAAATCTAATAATTTACAATTTAAAATATTTTTTAAAAACCATTATTAAGCAGACATACATACAAGAATACCATACATAAATTGTATAGGCCCACGGGAGATATTTCAGTTCCCCCATGCCTGACGACAAAGGTGGGTTTTAAGGCATTTACGAAAGGCAAGGAGGGTAGGGGCAGTTCTAATCTCTGGGGGGAGCTGGTTCCAGAGAGTCGGGGCCACCACAGAGAAGGCTCTTCCCCTGGGGCCCGCCAACCGACATTGTTTAGTTGACGGGACCCGGAGAAGGCCCACTCTGTGGGACCTAATCGGTCGCTGGGATTCGTGCGGCAGAAGGTGGTCTTGGAGATATTCTGGTCCGATACCATGAAGGGCTTTAAAGGTCATAACCAACACTTTGAATTGTGACCGGAAATTGATCGGCAACCAATGCAGACTGTGGAGTGTTGGTGTAACATGGGCATATTTAGGGAAGCCCATGATTGCTCTCGCAGCTGCATTCTGCACGATCTGAAGTTTCCTAACACTTTTCAAAGGTAGCCCCATGTAGAGAGCATTACAGTAGTCGAACCTCGAGGTGATGAGGGCATGAGTGACTGTGAGCAGTGAGTCCCGGTCCAGATAGGGCCGCAACTGGTGCACCAGGTGAACCTGGGCAAACGCCCCCCTCGCCACAGCTGAAAGATGGTTCTGTAATGTGAGTTGTGAATTAAAGAACAATTAGAATACAGTAAGGAAAAAAATGTAAAATTGTATTGTGTGTGTGTATGTGTACACACACACAGACACACACATTATATTCATAGACATAAACAAGTTTAGTAATGCGTTATCTTTTTAAAAAAAAATAGAACAGATGACCTCTTTTTCCATAAACTATTAACAAATGCATTTTTGTTGAAAGGCTCTGCATCTATCCCAGCCCTTCAGTACAATAATTCAAATTAAAATATCCACGCCAAATACTTCTAGTAGCAGGTTCTGCCATCAAACTACTTTTACTATTCGAAAGTTTTTCGACAATTCATTACAATCTGCTTTCCTACAGCTTAAATTCCTTCTCTTCCCTATCATGACCTTCTTTGTGGTGGCCTGTCAGATTGGAAGCAGCTCGCCCCATTGAATCTCTTTTCAAAGAGTTGATTTCTATGTTTGTTTCCTTCTGCTGCAATTTCTTTGGTCTACTGGCATCACTAAGGCATCATTAAGGCCTAGTCCAGCTCACAGGGTGGTTTTTGTGGGGAAAATAGTAGGAAGGAGTATGAGGTATTTTTGCCATCTTGAATTATGTTTAAAAATAAAAATGGAGCTAAAAATAAGTACCTGGTACATAAAAAATGTGGTGCCTAGTTGTTGTGATTCAGCCTGAGGCTGCTCAGGGACCAGCTGTGTCTCTGCTGGCTCCATGCCCAGAGGAGGATGACAGCGCAGAGGAGGGGGCTGAACAGTCAGACGGGGGAGAGGAGAGTCAGGAATGGGATGAAGGAGAACAGCATGAGAGCCCCGGGGGGGGGGGCTCTCCCCAGCCAGTAGCTTGGAGTCGTTAGGTGATGACGCACAAGCTGTCATTGACATGAGACAGAGACGTTCAGAGCAACGAAAGGAGCAGTTAAAGAAATATTTTCACCATTGAATTAGAAACAGCTGGGTTTGGGTGTGGTCCTCATCAGCAGGGTTTAAAAGGCAGGCAAGGCCTTGAAGCCATGTGGAGTGTTATCAATTGGAGTTGCGGAGACCTGTTTTGATTCTCAGCGTCTCTGATCTTGGCTTGTGGCCTCGCAGTCTGGAAGACTCGTGGGAGGCGTCTGTTTGCTATCTACAGCTTCGTCTTGGCAGCAAGAATCTGGTATTGCTTCATGGACTATTCCCTTCGTGTATATATTTGAAGTTCCAGCGTTTTTCCTGTTTGTAAGGACATTTTCTGTTACCTGTGTTTTCCTTGAATTATATAAACTGCCTTTGCCTTTTACCAGTGTGTCTGGCTTCTCTTTTTGGGTTGGTATTGGCTTCTGGAGTGATCCAGACAGAACACTAGTACTCCAGGTACAATGTGACCAGAACAAGGTGCACTGAAGCAACTACTTGTTGTGATTTATAAATTTTATTTCGGGTGATAAAGTAATACTGAACCCAGGTAGCATAGCCTCCATCCTATAGCTCTACATTTAATGTTTGTTTCCTTAATGAATCACTTTGCACTTCCTTTTGTTAAATTCCCTTCTGTTTCCTTCTGTTATTTTTACACATTAGGGTCTACAGTATTGACTTCCATGAACCCAGTCCTGATAATGATGGTAGCTTAAAGACCACTGAAACCTGAAAACCAGAACATTGAGTAAGTGAGTTTTTATTTAATGGGATTGTATTTCTGTTATTTAGGATTTGCGCTATCCTATCCGATTCAGTTTCATCTGCCATTTTGATAAGCATTCCCCACTTTCACAAAAATATTGAAGAGTAAAGGACTGAGAACTGATTGTTGCAAGATAACAATCTCCAATTTGATGAGAAGATATTAATGAAGCTCAGCTTATATTCACTTAATTATCATGCTATCCAATTCATGTTTGATTCTCAGCGTATCTTAGGGTGCTTTGCAAATGCTGTTCTGAAGTCAAGCTATATTATGTTTCTAGGATTACCCAATGAAAAATTAAGATCAGACTGGCTAAATTTGTTCTTAATCCTTGCCAAATTCTAGTACAGTGATCCCCCGCTCGTTGCGAGGGTTCCGTTCCAGGACCCCCCGCAACGAGCGGGTTTTCGCGAAGTAGCGCTGCGGAAGTAAAAACACCATCTGCGCATGTGCAGATGGTGTTTTTACTTCCGCAGTGCTAGCGAGGAGCCGAAGATTGGGGGCGGCGCGGGTGTTTTAAAACGTCCCCGCTGACATGGGGGGCTCGCTAGCACCCCCCCGAACCCCCAACCCGGGTTTGGGGGGATGCTAGCGAGCCCCCCATGTCGGTGGGGACGGTTTAAAACACCCGCGCGCCTTCCCAACTGAGCTCTCAAGCCAAGTGCCAAAAGCGAACTTCTGCGCTTGGCTTGAGAACTCAGTTGGGAAGCGGCCCGAGCGAACGGCGTGGGTGGGAGAAGGGCGCGCGAGCCGCGGGCGCGCGGGCAGGCAGGCTGCGGACAAGCCGTTCGCTCGGGCCGCTTCCCAGCTGAGTACTCAGCTGGGAAGCGGCCCGAGCGAAGCTGCAGCAGCAAGGAGTTTGCGTGGGCGGTGGGGAAACTCCTCAGGGAAGCCGCCCAGCAGCTGATTGCCCGGCCCATCTACGCATGCGTGCCCATAGAAAAAAAAGGCACGCATGCCCAGATGGTGTTCTGACTTCCGGGTTCAAAAATCGCAAATTACCCTGTTCGCAATGGTCGGGGACGCAATAACCGGGGGATCACTGTAATTACATTGCTTTTAAGATGCTTTCAGGTCAATCATCTGCCCAAACCATTTCCCAGATACCAATACAATACAATATCAACTTTATTTGATTAGTCAATCGACCATATCAAAGCGAGAAAAAGGACCACATCGGTTGTCATAAAACTGTGACTGGTTAAAATACAACAAAATTGACTAAAATAGAGGGAATTTGAATAAATAATAAGTTAAAATGCAGTATAATAACCTAAAATTGAGTACTAAATTTCACAAAGACCATCAGCCAATTCCCTTAGTAGCCCACAGAGCAATCCACCAGGTGTGGCAAAACTGGTTTGTTGTATCACTTCTGGTGCCTGTTACATAGAATAGAAAACCACTTAAATGAGCTTTATTAATTAATTGAATAGCGTTAATTGATTTAACACAACTTAATAATACATTTTAAGTAATATATTTATATTCTAAGAAGTTTGGCCTCCTCCAGGTCCCTTCGACTAAACAATGTCGTTTGGCGGGTCCCAAGGGAAGAGCCTTCTCTGTGGCGGCCCCGACCCTCTGGAACCAGCTCCCCCCTGAGATTAGAACTGCCCCCACCCTCCTTGCCTTTCGTAAACTCCTTAAAACCCACCTTTGTCGTCAGGCATGGGGGAACTGAGATAACTTCCCCAGGCCTATATTGTTTATATATGGTATGTTGTGTGCATGTTTTTTAAATTATGGGTTTTTAACTTCGTATTATTAGATTTGTATTGTACATTGTTTCTATCACTGCTGTGAGCCGCCCCGAGTCTACAGAGAGGGGCGGCATACAAATTTAATAAATAAATAAATAAGTAAGTATGTATGTATGTATGTATGTATGTATGTATGTATGTATGTATTATGTATGTATGTATCTCAGAGAGACCCACCTCTGCCGTCAGGCATGGAGAAACTGAGATAACTTCCCCAGGCCTATATTGTTTATGTATGGTATGTTGTGTGCATGTTTTTTAAATTAAGGGTTTTTAGTTTTAATTATTAGATTTGTATTGTATATTGTTTTTTTCTATTACTGTTGTGAGCCGTCCCGAGTCTACGGAGAGGGGCGGCATACAAATTTAATTAATAAATAAATAGATATTTAGTATATACATTTAATATACTCTCCCAGCATCGTTGGGAATCCAGCAATGCTACACGTTTGTATGAAATTAAATTATGCTGGTGATCTGCAATGACTAGAATTATGCTGTTGGCCATCAGTTCTAAATATGGGTTTTGATTGATTTATTCTTGGCCTCGTTGTTGCTGCTCCTTACCTCGCTGCTTTACAGTGCCATGCACAGAGGGGAAATGCTCCCGGTTTTGATGTGCCTGCCAGTCGTCGAAGAGTTGGTAGCAATCACAGCGTAAGGTTTCTCCCGGACGCTGCCATTTGGATTATTTTCCCCTCTGCACATGTGTAGAACACTTTGCACATGTGCAGAGGGGAAAAGAATCCAAATGGCAGTGATTAGACTAGATTAGATTAGATTTATTGGATTTATATGCCGCCCCGCTCCGTAGACTCGGGGCGGCTCACAACAGTGACAAAAACAATACATAATGACAAATCTAATATTCACCAATCTAATTACAGTTTTAAGTTAAAAATTTCATAAAAGCAACCCCAATACAGTGTTCCCTCGATTTTCGCGGGGGATGTGTTCCGAGACCGCCCGCGAAAGTCGAATTTCCGCGAAGTAGAGATGCGGAAGTAAATACACTATTTTTGGCTATGAACAGTATCCCAAGCCTTCCCTTAACACTTTAACCCCCTAAATTACCATTTCCCATTCTCCTAGCAACCATTTAGATTATTACTCATCATGTTTATTTATTAAAGTTTATTAAAAAATGTTTTTTAAAGGCAGACGAAAGTTTGGCAATGACATATGACGTCATCAGGCGGGAAAAACCGTGGTATAGGGGGAAAAACGCAAAGTATTTTTTAATTAATATTTTTGAAAAACCGTGGTATAGATGTTCCGCGAAGTTCGAACCCGCGAAAATTGAGGGAACACTGTATATATAAAAAACAAGCACACAATCAATCAAACACCAAGTGTCCGGTCAAGTGGACGAAGCCTCGTGCTATAATCACTACCAGCCCTCCGACAACCAGCAGACATGCCCAAACTAAGAGCATTTCACTCCTGGCCTAGCACGATAATTAACCTTTTTTATTTTTATATTATCATTTAACATTGGGACCATTTCTCTAAAATCAGGGCCCATCAAAGAGCTGTGAAATGATTGGCAAAAGGCAACACAAATTAAACAGTACTAACACCATAAAGTTACTTTCCACTTTTCTGTGATGGCCTGCTCTCCTTCTGTCTGAGTTGGGAGGTGTTCATGCTCCCACCATGAGATAAATTGGTCTCTGTTGCACCGCTACATAGCTCAGGATAAGAGTACAAAGGAGTGTAAAGGAGTTCAATCAGACCCAGAAAAGCTAAATTCCCCAAGAAGGCAACATGGAGGCAAGATATCTCCCCTGCGATTTCAACCTAGCATTTAATGTTGTAGTACTCTGTCATTATCATATCAGAGGCCAGGTTTGTGTAACCATGCTGTAAAAATTGGGAGTCGCTTTGAACCAGAACCAAATTTAGATATGCCTTGCCTTACTGAAAATACTGTCTTTGGATTAATATACTTTATGCAGAATGTGGTGCAAGGCTTGTGTGTGTATATTTATATATATATGATGGTTTTGGTATATTCGGGTTTCTTCCCGTGTAGGATTTAGAGCTTTCTGGCGACGTTTCGACGAGGTCCCACTCGTCATCTTCAGGCTGGTGCTTCTGACCTTGTTCTAGGGCAAACACAGCGAGACCTGAGCTGCCTTCCCTCTATAAATACTGGTGGGTGGGTGTGGTTTGATGGCTCAGCAGCTGCCTGCTGTGTTGAAACTTCCTGGTGAGTCAGTGGGGTAACACACCTAGGGTCATTGATGTAACTGAGGTATGTTGATTACTTAATGTTTGTGGATTGGGGGTGATATCCTGAGTAGTTGTATCACATATTTTTGCTGAATATTAAAATTAAAGGAGACTAGGATAGTGCTATTTCGGCCCTGTTCTGGCCTCATCAGCTAGCCATACCCTTACTGGGATTTGATCCTGGGGCCTCTGCCTTTTGTACATACAAAACATAGTTTGTTGGCTATGAATAAATTAACTGCCTTGAAATGGCCCTGGGTTGGGCCTAGAGGCAAAAAAGGAGCTGTGTCGTTCCTTCAATATACCAGAGTGATCCAACAGAAAAAACATATACATATATATATATATCACATGTTTTTGCTGAATTTTTAAAATTAAGGGAGACTAGGATAGCGCTATTTCAGCTTTATTCTGGCCTTATCAGCTAGCCATACCCTTACTGGGATTTGATCCTGGGGCCTCTGCCTTGTAAGGCAGAGAATTATATATACACACATACTTATACATATACATACATACATACATACATACATACATACATACATACATAGTGTGTGTGTGTGTGTGTGTGTGTGTGTGTGTATGATGCACATAACAACTGAGTGGTAAAGATCTAATTGATTTATACACAAAATCAGCTGGGTGACCTGGGGCCAGTCACTTTCACTTAGCCCTAGTAAGGAGGCAATGGCAGAAGCACTTCTGAAAAAGTTAAGACACCAACAGTACAAGGACTTGTCCAGGCAATCTCCAGGAATCTGAAATTATTGAATGGAAAAAAATAATTATTTTATGTTGTAAGGCTAGATATTTAAATAGATATTTTTAAATAGATATTTTTTCCATTTCTTTGAGATTGTTTACAATTATTTTTCTCAGTGGACATCAAGAACAATGTGCTACAGACAGCAAAGAAATCCAGATTTTTTTTTTTAAATCTTTGGTGTCCTGTCTTACTTTTTCTTCATTGTGTGAAGAAACTCCAGGAACTGCAGTTTCAAACCAAATTTTAATTAACCCAAGATTAGATTAACTGTTAATACTACAATACCATCTGAGGAATCTTACCTACACAGTGTTCCCTCGATTTTCGCGGGTTCAAACTTCGTGAAAAGCCTATACCACGGTTTTTCAAAAATATTAATTAAAAAATACTTTGCGTTTCCCCCCCCCCTATACCACGGTTTTTCCTGCCTGATGACGTCATATGTCATCGCCAAACTTTCATCCGCCTTTAATAATTTTTTAAAAAATAAACTTTAATAAATAAACATGGTATCTAAATGGTTGCTAAGGGAATGAGAAATTGTAATTTAGGGGTTTTAAGTGTTAAGGGAAGGCTTGTGACACTGTTCATAACCAAAAATAGTGTACAGTGGTCCCTCGATCATCGCGAGGGTTCCGTTCCAGGACCCCAAGCGATGATCGATTTTTCGCGAAGTAGCGGTGCGGAAGTAAAAACACCATCTGCGCATTTTTACTTCCACCGCCGCCCGCCCTTCGCCCGCCCACCCCGTTGCTCGCGCCTGGGGTTTCCCCGCGCGCGTGCCGCCCGCCCACGCCGTTGCTGGGGCCGCTTCCCATCTGGGAAGCGGAGCTGGGATGTCCCCAAGCGCGCGCGCGTTGCTGGGGCCGCTTCCCATCTGGGAAGCGGAGCTGGGGTTTCCCCAAGCGCGCGCACACCGCCCGCCCGCCCACGCCGTTGCTGGGGCCGCTTCCCAGCTGGGAAGCGGAGCTGGGATGTCCCCAAGCGCGCGCGCGTTGCTGGGGCCGCTTCCCAGCTGGGAAGCGGAGCTGGGGTGTCCCCGCGCGTGCCGCCCGCCCGCCCACGCCATTGCTTGCGCCGCCGCTGGGGTCTTACGGGGCAAGAGGGGGAAGACCCAGGGATGCCGCCCAGCAGCTTATCTGCCCGGCGGGAAACTCCACCATCTACGCATGCGTGGCCATAGAAAAAAAGGCACGCATGCGCAGATGGTGGAGTTTACTTCCGGGTTGAAAACTCGCGATATAGTCCTTTCGTGATGCTCGAGGACGCGAAACTCGAGGGATCACTGTATTTACTTCCGCATCTCTACTTCGCGGAAATTCGACTTTCGCGGGCGGTCTCGGAACGCATCCCCCACGAAAATCGAGGGAATACTGTAGTAGTCTTCACTAGCCTAGGCTAGTCCACCTATACATTTGAGTGCTGCTCTTGTTGCCTACACGTTATTTTTCACCAGCACAAATCATTAAGCTGTTGAGGGTTGTTGTCATTTAAAAAAGAAAGCAGCAAGCTTTAGTCCTTCTGTTCACTTGAGATGCTACTTTTGTGGTTTAACTGCTAACCTCTACCATCAGTGTGTTTTTAAAAGGTTCTTGTACGTAGGACGGCAGTGATAGAGTTAAGTCCTTCCCTATTGCAATGGAAATGCTTCTTCCCAAGTTGCTTGGGAAGGGAAACATGATCTCCAAAGGAAGGGGAGAGTTCAGCATGGCTCGGTTTCAGGACTGTAGCCATGGCAGCTGAGCCTTATGGCTACACTAGTATATTACTTCCATTTGGTATTATTGCAGTCCTCCCCCCCCCCCCCCAAAAAAAAAAAAGATTATCCCCAGTGAAGGAGGCCTGTAGAAAGCAGGAAATAGAAATAGAATACCCTACGAGACTAGACTTTCAATCCTGGGCCTAGAAAGTTTAGAACTAAGACGCCTTAAGCAAGATCTAACTATTGCCCACAAGATCATATGCTGCAACGTCCTGCCTGTCGGCGACTACTTCAGCTTCAACCACAACAACACAAGAGCACACAACAGATTTAAACTTAATATTAACCGCTCCAAACTTGACTGTAGAAAATATGACTTCAGTAACCGAGTTGTCGAAGCGTGGAACTCATTACCGGACTCCATAGTGTCATTCCCAAACCCCCAACAATTTACCCTTAAATTATCTATGGTTGACCTATCCAGATTCCTAAGAGGTCAGTAAGGGGCGAGTACAAGTGCACTAGAGTGCCTTCCGCCCCCTGTCCTATTGCTCTCCTATATCTCCTATACCTTTCTTCTATTCCTATATCTCTTCTTCTATTCTTTCATTGATATGTTCTATTACTATACCTTCTTTTCTATTCTTTCTTAGATATATTTTACTATGAGTATCTCCTCTATAACCTTCATCATGTATTTTACTACATGTATATAGATATATACCCACTAAAACCCTCATTGTGTATTGGACAAAATAAATAAATAAAATAAATAAACATTTCCTCCTTCTCCAAAAGCTTGTTAAGTTGCCTGCTTTTTTAGGGCCTCCTCCAGTATTTAAGACAGAGGTTATAAGAATGTTTTAGGGTCTCTGTTTTTCCTCCATCTAATTCCCCATCAGCATGAGGCTGCCAGATGTCCTCATTAGAGCTAGCCCCAAGGGGTGAAGGAAGAGTTCCAAGGTCATTTGTGGATTAATCAGATTTGGTGACAAAAGAAAAGGAAATGGTTTAAATAGTCCCCTAGTAGTCTTTACCCAAGCTGAATTCCATAGTGGAGTGTTTGTGTGTGTATTCTCTGCGTGTGTCCCTAGCGCTGGAGCAGCAAAGCCAAACTGAATCAACTACAGTGTTCCCTCGATTTTCGCGGGTTCAAACTTCGCGAAAAGTCTATACCACGGTTTTTCAAAAATATTAATTAAAAAATACTTTGCGGTTTCCCCCCCTATAACACTGTTTTTCCCACCTGATGACGTCATATGTCATCACCAAACTTTCGTCCACCTTTAATAAATATTTTTAAAATAAACTTTAATAAAGAAATATGGTGAGTAATAATCTAAATGGTTGCTAGGGGGGGTGGGAAATTGCAATTTAGGGGTTTAAAGTGTTAAGGGATGGCTTGGGATACTGTTCATAGCCAAAAATAGTGTATTTACTTCCGCATCTCTACTTCGCGGAAATTCAACTTTCGCGGGCGGTCTCGGAACACATCCCCGTGAAAATCGAGGGAACACTGTATTGAAATGGCTGACTGGAATTTGAAGCTACTTTTGAGAAGCTGAACCTGTGCTTAAGCACCCTGATCCTGACCACTTTGATTTCCAGTTACAAAACGTTACAGCTAAATACACAGGAAGTATTTAAGTGGCTTTGAGAATGCCATTAGCTGGGCTTATACAGCATAATAGCCCATGTGTCGTGGTTTCTAGAATAAACAGATTGGATCTGTTTGTAAATTATAAAATATTAAACCATAAACAATTATTTATAAAACACCAAACCTAGATATAATTCTAATTGTATATAATAGATATATAATTATGTACAACAAAATGAAGAAATTCTGGAACCCATTTGAAAGACGTTACATGGAGGGGGGGATTTATTATTTTATTATTATTATTGTTGTTGTTGTTGTTATTATTATTATTATTATTATTATTATTATTTATTGGATTTGTATGCCGCCCCTCTCCGCAGACTCGGGGCGGCTAACAACAGTGGTAAAACAACATGAACAATCCAATTAATAAAAACAACTAAAAAACCCTTATTATAAAAAACCAAACATACACACAAACATACCATGCATAACTTGTAATAGCCTAGGGGGAAAGGATAACTTAACTCCCCCATGCCTGGCGACAAAGGTGGGTCTTAAGTAATTTGCGAAAGACAAGGAGGGTGGGGGCTGTTCTAATCTCTGGGGGGAGTTGGTTCCAGAGGGCCGGGGCCGCCACAGAGAAGGCTCTTCCCCTTACTTTTCCATTTAGGAGCTCAATAAAACATACATATCATTACATATCCCATTTCCCTCACGAGCCTGCAGGGCAGGCTGGGCTAAGAGAATGTGAGGGGGTGAGTTCATATGGCTTGAGGCTGGATCTCCCCTGAAATAACTATTGGGACTCGCTTACTACAGGGTACCCGCCAGCTTTGGCATCAGTATAGGTTGTTGTACTGATACAACAATCAATAACCTGTGCGCTTCAAACTGAGGACATTTATGGTTGTTACAGTTAAACCATAAATGTCCTCACTTTGAAGCTCTCAGGTTATTTTAAATAATCTTAAATGACCTATAATTGGCTAGGTCTTTCTGTGTCCGTGATGGTAAACCTATGGCACGCGTGGTAGTGAATCTTTTTTTTTAATAATATTTTTATTGGTTTTGCACATTGTATATAACATAAAACAAACATAAAACAGTGCACAGTGCATGTGCCCATCACCCGACTGACAATACCCACCACCACCACCACCAATTAGGGGGTTCAAATATTTACTAGTTTATTTCTTTTATTTCCTTAGCTCTAATTTGCATTTGTTTACTATTCAAAGAGTGATTGGAATTTATTTTTCACGTTTTCGTCACAAATTCTACTCAACATATAACCTTTCACCTTATTCCATCGTACCATCAGCTTCTCCAATTTGTTTTCGTCGAAATTGTTTAATCTTATTTCCATGATTTCAAAATGAATGTGATCCACCATGTACCAGTACCAGTTCTGTAATGTCCATTTTTTAGACTCTTTCCAACCCAATACCACTACCGCTTGAGCGCTTTCCAATGCTGCAGTTTTTATTTCTTTGAAGTCTCTTAATTCTCTTTGTTTAACTAATATTGCTACTTCTTTTGTAATTACAGTGATCCCTCGAGTTTCGCGAGGGTTCCGTTCCAAGACCCCTCGCGAAACTCGATTTTTCGCGATATAGCGGTGCGGAAGTAAAAACACCATCTGCGCATGTGCGGCCATTTTTTCATGGCCGCACATGCGCAGATGGTGAAGTTTGCGTGTGGGCGGTGGGGAAGACCAAGGGAAGGTTCCTTCAGCCGCCCAACAGCTGATCTGCTCGGTAGCGCGGCAGCAGCGAGGAGCCGAAGATGGGGTTTCCCCTTTGCCTGGGCAACGGGGAAACCTCATCTTCGGCTCCTCGCTGCTGCCGCGCTACCGAGCAGATCAGCTGTTGGGCGGCCGAAGGAACGTTCCCTGGGTCTTCCCCGCCGCCTCGGATCCTCGCTGATGCCCGCCCGCCGTTTGCCGCTTGCCCCGTTCGGCGGCCGCACATCCCGTTCGCCCGCCGCTCGCCCCGTTCGCCCGCCGCTCCCCTCGTTCTCCCCCCATTCCCCTCGTTCGCCCGCCGCTCCCCTCGTTCGCCCCCCACTCCCCTCGTTCGCCCGCCGCTCGCCTCGTTCGCCCGCCGCTATCGAACTTGCTATCGAGCCTGCTAATGAAATCCAACCCGCAGCGGCCCTTTCCCTCTCCAGGCTGCGGGAGGGGTCCGGAGAACAATGCCTGGCGCCGCGCTCCCGGCTGGGCTTTTTCCCCCCATTTCCCCTCGGGTGGAATTTCAGACCCTCCGCCGGTTGGATTTCATTAGCAGGCTCGATAGCAAGTTCTTCCTCCCTTTAGAAAGCCCCGCAGCCTCCTCCGCCCGGCGAGGCCGCCAGCGAGGACCCGCAAAGCCGCCGCCGCCGCAGCGAGGCCAAGCCGCCCGCTCCCACGGCACGGGCTCCCAACACAGCGCCGCTCAGCCCGCCCTCGCCGATGCCTCCGCGGATCTGCAAACCCAGCCGAGCGACGCCTCTGGTCTGGGCGAAGGCAGTGGGCAGTCCCCGCCGCAGCAGTCCCCGCGGGCACCGCGCGCCAAGGGCCGGCCAGGCCGCCGGCCAACAAAGGGGCTCCCTCGCCTCCCTCGGGCAGGTTTACAAAGGCAGCGCGGCAACTTGGAGCCCGGCACGCCCCGCAGCCCTCGCCTCGCCCGCCCCCCGCCTGGCCGGCGCTCCGGCTACCCCCGGCTGAGGAAGAACCGAGTAGCCCCCGCCCTCCCCCGCCCGGCTCCCTTCAGCCCCCCGGGGCCAAGCGGGCGGGGGGCGGGCGGGACTTCGCCTGTCTCCGCCGCCAGCATCGCCCCTCCGGCGGGCCGGCCTCCCCCGCCCGCCTCTGCTGCAGCCGCCGCCGCCTCCCCGACTGGCACAAAAGGGCCCCGCCCGCCCCGCCCCGAACCTTATCTTGCGAGTTTTTGGCTGCGGGGGGAGAAGTAGGATTTTCCTAACTCCCTCCCCCTGCAGCCAAAAACTCAAAGCCTGTATCCTGCCGCCCGGTTTACCCAGGACACGAGCGGCGAAGTGACTTGGAGGAATGGAAAGTCCAAACCGCCCGGTTTCAGTGGGGTTTCCCCGTTGCCCAGGGATTCCTTCGCCCGAACGGAGGTGGCTGTGGTGGGTTCAGGAATCCCTGGGCAACGGGGAAACCCCACTGAAACCGGGCGGGTTAAGCCTCCTTCGGCGACTGCGGAACTGCTTGCTGTCAACTTTGCACTGGGCAAAGAACTCTTCACCTCCCGCCAGGCACGGACGAAAGGCGTGGAAGTCTATTGTAGCAGCTGCTACAGCGGAGACATTTGGGGGGGGGGGAGGCAGGAGGCAGGAGATCCGGCCCTTCACTTGCCCTCCCAGCAAAAGGCAAAGCCGCGCAGCTCCCCAGCCGCCAAAGGAGGCTTAACCCCACCCCTCTGTCCCACTCATCGCCCGTGGTCGGCATAACCTCCTCCTGCCTATCCCCGCTCTTCTGCCGGCCACGGGCGATGGGTGGGACAGAGGGGTGGGGTTAAGCCTCCTTTGGCGGCTGGGGAGCTGCGCGGCTTTGCCTTTTGCTGGGAGGGCAAGTGAAGGGCCGGATCTCCTGCCTCCTGCCTCCCCCCCAAAATGTCTCCGCTGTAGCAGCTGCTACAATAGACTTCCACGCCTTTCGTCCGTGCCTGGCGGGAGGTGAAGAGTTCTTTGCCCAGTGCAAAGTTGACAGCAAGCAGTTCCGCAGTCGCCGAAGGAGGCTTAACCCGCCCGGTTTCAGTGGGGTTTCCCCGTTGCCCAGGGATTCCTGAACCCACCACAGCCACCTCCGTTCGGGCGAAGGAATCCCTGGGCAACGGGGAAACCCCACTGAAACCGGGCGGGTTAAGCCTCCTTCGGCGACTGCGGAACTGCTTGCTGTCAACTTTGCACTGGGCAAAGAACTCTTCACCTCCCGCCAGGCACGGACGAAAGGCGTGGAAGTCTATTGTAGCAGCTGCTATAGCGGAGACATTTGGGGGGGGGGGAGGCAGGAGATCCGGCCCTTCACTTGCCCTCCCAGCAAAAGGCAAAGCCGCGCAGCTCCCCAGCCGCCAAAGGAGGCTTAACCCCACCCCTCTGTCCCACTCATCGCCCGTGGTCGGCATAACCTCCTCCTGCCTATCCCCGCTCTTCTGCCGGCCACGGGCGATGGGTGGGACAGAGGGGTGGGGTTAAGCCTCCTTTGGCAGCTGGGGAGCTGCGCGGCTTTGCCTTTTGCTGGGAGGGCAAGTGAAGGGCCGGATCTCCTGCCTCCTGCCTCCCCCCCAAAATGTCTCCGCTGTAGCAGCTGCTACAATAGACTTCCACGCCTTTCGTCCGTGCCTGGCGGGAGGTGAAGAGTTCTTTGCCCAGTGCAAAGTTGACAGCAAGCAGTTCCGCAGTCGCCGAAGGAGGCTTAACCCGCCCGGTTTCAGTGGGGTTTCCCCGTTGCCCAGGGATTCCTGAACCCACCACAGCCACCTCCGTTCGGGCGAAGGAATCCCTGGGCAACGGGGAAACCCCACTGAAACCGGGCGGGTTAAGCCTCCTTCGGCGACTGCGGAACTGCTTGCTGTCAACTTTGCACTGGGCAAAGAACTCTTCACCTCCCGCCAGGCACGGACGAAAGGCGTGGAAGTCTATTGTAGCAGCTGCTACAGCGGAGACATTTGGGGGGGGGGGAGGCAGGAGGCAGGAGATCCGGCCCTTCACTTGCCCTCCCAGCAAAAGGCAAAGCCACGCAGCTCCCCAGCCGCCAAAGGAGGCTTAACCCCACCCCTCTGTCCCACTCATCGCCCGTGGTCGGCATAACCTCCTCCTGCCTATCCCCGCTCTTCTGTCGGCCACGGGCGATGGGTGGGACAGAGGGGTGGGGTTAAGCCTCCTTTGGCGGCTGGGGAGCTGCGCGGCTTTGCCTTTTGCTGGGAGGGCAAGTGAAGGGCCGGATCTCCTGCCTCCTGCCTCCCCCCCAAAATGTCTCCGCTGTAGCAGCTGCTACAATAGACTTCCACGCCTTTCGTCCGTGCCTGGCGGGAGGTGAAGAGTTCTTTGCCCAGTGCAAAGTTGACAGCAAGCAGTTCCGCAGTCGCCGAAGGAGGCTTAACCCCACCCCTCTGTCCCACCCATCGCCCGTGGCCAGCAGAAGAGCGGGGATAGGCAGGAGGAGGTTATGCCGACCACGGGCGATGGGTGGGACAGAGGGGTGGGGTTAAGCCTCCTTTGGCGGCTGGGGAGCTGCGCGGCTTTGCCTTTTGCTGGGAGGGCAAGTGAAGGGCCGGATCTCCTGCCTCCTGCCTCCCCCCCAAAATGTCTCCGCTGTAGCAGCTGCTACAATAGACTTCCACGCCTTTCGTCCGTGCCTGGCGGGAGGTGAAGAGTTCTTTGCCCAGTGCAAAGTTGACAGCAAGCAGTTCCGCAGTCGCCGAAGGAGGCTTAACCCCACCCCTCTGTCCCACCCATCGCCCGTGGCCAGCAGAAGAGCGGGGATAGGCAGGAGGAGGTTATGCCGACCACGGGCGATGGGTGGGACAGAGGGGTGGGGTTAAGCCTCCTTTGGCGGCTGGGGAGCTGCGCGGCTTTGCCTTTTGCTGGGAGGGCAAGTGAAGGGCCAGATCTCCTGCCTCCTGCCTCCCCCCCCCAATGTCTCCGCTGTAGCAGCTGCTACAATAGACTTCCACGCCTTTCGTCCGTGCCTGGCGGGAGGTGAAGAGTTCTTTGCCCAGTGCAAAGTTGACAGCAAGCAGTTCCGCAGTCGCCGAAGGAGGCTTAACCCGCCCGGTTTCAGTGGGGTTTCCCCGTTGCCCAGGGATTCCTGAACCCACCACAGCCACCTCCGTTCGGGCGAAGGAATCCCTGGGCAACGGGGAAACCCCACTGAAACCGGGCGGTTTGGACTTTCCATTCCTCCAAGTCACTTCGCCGCTCGTGTCCTGGGTAAACCGGGCGGCAGGATACAGGCTTTGAGTTTTTGGCTGCAGGGGGAGGGAGTTAGGAAAATCCTACTTCTCCCCCCGCAGCCAAAAACTCGCAAGGTAAGCTTCGGGGCGGGGCGGGCGGGGCCCTTTTGTGCCAGTCGGGGAGGCGGCGGCGGCTGCAGCAGAGGCGGGCGGGGGAGGCCGGCCCGCCGGAGGGGCGATGCGGGCGGCGGAGACAGGCGAAGTCCCGCCCGCCCCCCGCCCGCTTGGCCCCGGGGGGCTGAAGGGAGCCGGGCGGGGGAGGGCGGGGGCTACTCGGTTCTTCCTCAGCCGGGGGTAGCCGGAGCGCCGGCCAGGCGGGGGCGGGCGAGGCGAGGGCTGCGGGGCGTGCCGGGCTCCAAGTTGCCGCGCTGCCTTTGTAAACCTGCCCGAGGGAGGCGAGGGAGCCCCTTTGTTGGCCGGCGGCCTGGCCGGCCCTTGGCGCGCGGTGCCCGCGGGGACTGCTGCGGCGGGGCCTGCCCACTGCCTTCGCCCAGACCAGAGGCGTCGCTCGGCTGGGCTTGCAGATCCGCGGAGGCATCGGCGAGGGCGGGCTGAGCGGCGCTGTGTTGGGAGCCCGTGCCGTGGGAGCGGGCGGCTTGGCCTCGCTGCGGCGGCGGCGGCTTTGCGGGCCCTCGCTGGCGGCCTCGCCGGGCGGAGGAGGCTGCGGGGCTTTCTAAAGGGAGGAAGAACTTGCTATCGAGCCTGCTAATGAAATCCAACCGGCGGAGGGTCTGAAATTCCACCTGAGGGGAAATGGGGGAAAAAAGCCCAGCCGGGAGCGCGGCGCCAGGCATTGTTCTCCGGACCCCTCCCGCAGCCTGGAGAGGGAAAGGGCCGCTGCGGGTTGGATTTCATTAGCAGGCTCGATAGCAAGTTCGATAGCGGCGGGTGAACGAGGCGAGCGGCGGGCGAACGAGGGGAGTGGGGGGCGAACGAGGGGAGCGGCGGGCGAATGAGGCAAGCGGCGGCCGAACGAGGGGAGTGGGGGGCGAACGAGGGGAGCAGCTGGCGAACGGGGCGAGCGGCGGGCGAACGGGGCGAGCGGCGGGCGAACGGGACGTGCGGCCGCCGAACAGGGCGAGCGGCAAACGGCGGGCGGGCATCAGCGAGGATCCGAGGCGGCGGGGAAGACCCAGGGAACGTTCCTTCGGCCGCCTAGCAGTTGATCTGCTCGGCAGCGCAGCACCAGCGAGGAGCCGAAGATCTTCGGCTCCTCGCTGCTGCTGCGCTGCCGAGCAGATCAGCTGCTAGGCGGCCGCTCGAGAGCAAGAGGGGGAGAGAAAGAGAGAGAAGGAAAGAAAGAGATGAGAGAGGGAGGAAGAGAGTGTGAGAGAGGAAGAAGCAACATAGAGAGAGAGAAAGAAAGATGAGAAAGGAAGGAAGAGAGTGACCTGATCGGGTGGGGAAAATCGCGATATAGTGTTCGCGAAGATCGAGATGGTAACAATTGCTGAAAAATCGCGATATAGCGTTTTCGCGAAGATCGAGATCGCGAAACTCGAGGGATCACTGTATCCCCTTAATATTTAACATTTTATTTATTTCATTCTGCACTTCCTTCCAAAATTTCTGAACTTCGACACACTCCCAGAACATATGCATAAAGATTCCTTTCTTTTGGCAACCATGCCAACAATTACCTTTCCCTTTCCTCTGGAAGTGTGAGAGTTGTGCTGGTGTATAGTACCATTTATGTAAAATTTTTCTTCTCATCTCTCTAACTCTTGCATTCTTAATTTTATGTATGCTTTCTACTATTTCTTTCATTTCTCTTTCATCGATTTGTAAATCGTTTTGCCAGCATCTTGTCAAGCCTTTTATTACTCCCTCGCGTGATAGTGAATCTATGGCACGCCAGAGGTGGCGGGCAGAGCCCTCTCTCTGGGCATGCACCCTGTCGCCAGCTACTCTTCTGGTTTCTGGCATGCATGCATGCTGGGCAGCTGGACCTTGCAGGTGCCAGAATACCAGAAAATAGGCAAAAAAACAGGCATGCACGCACCGGCCAGCTGGTCTTCGGGTTTCCAGTGCTCTGGCGCAGGTGAAGACCAGCTGGCAGGCCCACACCCGCGTGCTGGAAACCCAAAGACCAGCTGGGCAGCGCGCGGATGCGTGCCGGCTATCTGGTCTTTAGGTTTCTGGCGCACGCACATGCACACAGGTACCGGTTTGGGCACTTGGTGCCGAAAAGGTTTGCCATCACTGATCTTCGCCTGAGTTCCTATCATCTATCTATGTCTATGTACAAAACGTTACAAAAATGTTTTACTTTGCATATTTATATGCCATCTACTTCAAAATGGCTCTTATCAGCCTGCTTAATTGAGGGGATGCCTTCAACAGTTTTGATTCCTGGCAATTGCCTAGGCAGGTTCTGCATTTTTCTTGCCAAGTTTTTTCAGAAGTGGTTTGTCCTTGCTTCTTCCTAAGATTGAGAGAGAGAGAGAGAGAGAGAGAGGCTGACCAAAGGTCACCCAGCCAGCTTTGTGCCTAGGTTTTCTCCTAATCTAACATCTTAATAACTAGACCAAACTGGCTTTCCTAAGCAGTTTACATTTTAAGAATCTAACTGGTTTTTATATTATTGAACTGTATTCTTACACATATATTCTTACACATATATAGACATGGGTGAGTAAAGGGCGTGCATAAGTACACCAGAGTGCCTTCCGTCCCGTCCTAATGTTTCTCTTTTACTAGTATCATGTATATAAATATTATAGCTTTGTATACCACCAATACGAACATTACAAAATAAATAAATAAATATGCACACTGTATATATATTTATTTATAAATATTTATTTATTTTGTCATTTACATATTGGTATACAAAGCTATAATATTTATATACATGATATTAGTAAAATATTTATATACATGATACTAGGGGTCTGTAATATACATGATACTAGGGGTCTGTAATATGGTAAATGATTTAGCTTTACTAGATAAATGGTCAAAGCAATGGAAACTGCAGTTTAATGTTTCCAAATGTAAAATAATGCACTTGGTGAAAAGGAATCCTCAATCTGAGTATTGTATTGACAGTTCTGTGTTAGCAAATACTTCAAAAGAAAAGGATTTAGGGGTAATGATTTCTGACAGTCTCAAAATGGGGTGAACAGTGCAGTCAGGCAGTAGGGAAAGCAAGTAGGATGCTTGGCTGCATAGCTAGAGGTATAACAAGCAGGAAGAGGGAGATTATGATCCCGCTATATAGAATGCTGGTGAGACCACATTTGGAATACTGTGTTCAGTTCTGGAGACCTCACCTACAAAAAGATATTGACAAAATTGAACGGGTCCAAAGACGGGCTACAAGAATGGTGGAAGGTCTTAAACATAAAACGTATCAGGAAAGACTTCATGAACTCCATCTGTATAGTCTGGAGGACAGAAGGAAAAGGGGGGACATGATCGAAACATTTAAATATATTAAAGGGTTAAATAAGGTTCAGGAGGGAAGTGTTTTTAATAGGAAAGTGAACACAAGAACAAGGGGACACAATCTGAAGTTAGTTGGGGGAAAGATCAAAAGCAACATGAGAAAATATTATTTTACTGAAAGAGTAGTAGATCCTTGGAACAAACTTCCAGCAGACGTGGTAGATAAATCCACAGTAACTGAATTTAAACATGCCTGGGATAAACATATATCCATCCTAAGATAAAATACAGAAAATAGTATAAGGGCAGACTAGATGGACCATGAGGTCTTTTTCTGCCGTCAGACTTCTATGTTTCTATGTTTCTAGTACACACACACACACATATAATCTTCTGAATATATAAACATATATAAACCAGCATAAAACCTTTGCATTATTGTATATTAAAACCTAGGTAAAAAGATGGGGTTTTAAGTCATTCCTACTCTCTTGTATCGGAATGTAGCATACCAACTACACCAATAAATATTTTAACTACTAAAAATATGTTTATATTTTTATATAATACAACATGATAAATATTACCTTTTGCCCATTCTATATTTTTGCTGTAATAGGTTTTCTGATCTACTTAAGTAAAATTTGGAAATCCCGTGGATGATAAAAATTGTGAATTATTTGCAAATAAAGGATAAGGCACAATTTTGTGTGATTTATGAATGGGTGATGAATATAAAATTGATATATTATTGAAGAAAGGATTTTGCCTTAAAGCAGCATAATTGTATCAATCCTTTCCAGGTCCTGTGATTGAGATGTTGGTAATTTAATGGCTGTGTTTCTATTTTTGAGCCTTCAAGAGTCATGCTGTTGATAACTATTAACAGAATTGACCACATGGAGCTTTGATCAATTACTGTAATCCAGTGTAGTTGATGAATTACAAAATCATTTGGCACAAAGAAAACAAACAATACTCATAAACCTTTATTTCCTTATTGGCTAATAAAAAAGTCGCTTCACAAAACAAAAAAAAATATTCTGAGGATGAAGGATTTTTTTTTTTAAAGCTAAGCAAGCTGCCACATATATGTTTGCAAATCCTAATTTATTCTTGTTCTTGGTAACTTTTAGATATGTGGCACTCCTGCTGGCTGACAGCAAATTGGGCAAAGGTTCAGAGACGGTTGATTGTGAGTCATAAGAGAAGTGTAGAGTAGTGGTTTAGGCAGTGTTTCTCAACATTAGCAATTTTAAGATGTGTGTACCTCCAGAATGGTGATTCACAGAATTTGGGGAGCTGAAGTCCACACATCTTAAAATTGCTAAGATTGAGAAACATTAGGTACAGGTGTTGGACTAGAACAGGAAAACCTAGATTGGTTCTCCTCTGAGCTGTGGAAACATGACTGTCAGCTAGACACTCTGCCTACTACCCTGGGAAAAAGTGGAGGAAGAAATACCACATTGATTTCTTGGGCACAAAGTAAGATAAAAATCTAACATAGAAACATAGAAGACTGACGGCAGAAAAAGACCTCATGGTCCATCTAGTCTGCCCTTTATACTGTTTCCTGTATTTTATCTTACAATGGATATATGTTTTGTCCCCAGGCATTTAAATTCAGTTACTGTGGATTTGCCAACCACGTCTGCTGGAAGTTTGTTCCAAGGCGGTAGGGAAAGCAAGTAGGATGCTTGGCTGCATAGCTAGAGGTATAACAAGCAGGAAGAGGGAGATTATGATCCCGCTATATAGAATGCTGGTGAGACCACATTTGGAATCCTGTGTTCAGTTCTGGAGACCTCACCTACAAAAAGATATTGACAAAATTGAACGGGTCCAAAGTCGGGCTACAAGAATGGTGGAAGGTCTTAAGCATAAAACGTATCAGGAAAGACTTCATGAACTCAATCTGTATAGTCTGGAGGACAGAAGGAAAAGGGGGGACATGATCGAAACATTTAAATATGTCAAAGGGTTAAATAAGGTCCAGGAGGGAAGTGTTTTTAATAGGAAAGTGAACACAAGAACAAGGGGACACAATCTGAAGTTAGTTGGGGGAAAGATCAAAAGCAACATGAGAAAATATTATTTTACTGAAAGAGTAGTAGATCCTTGGAACAAACTTCCAGCAGACGTGGTAGATAAATCCACAGTAACTGAATTTAAACATGCCTGGGATAAACATATATCCATCCTAAGATAAAATACAGAAAATAGTATAAGGGCAAACTAGATGGACCATGAGGTCTTTTTTTCTGCCGTCAGACTTCTATGTTTCTATGTTTCTACTCTTTCAGTGAAATAATATTTTCTCATGTTGCTTTTGATCTTTCAACTAACTTCAGATTGTGTCCCCTTGTTCTTGTGTTCACTTTCCTATTAAAAACACTTCCCTCCTGAACCTTATTTAACCCTTTAACATATTTAAATGTTTCAATCATGTCCCCCCTTTTCCGTCTGTCCTCCAGACTATACAGATTGAGTTCATTAAGTCTTTCCTGATACGTTTTATGCTTAAGACCTTCAAAATGAATAAATGACTTGGCTTCTCCACGAGTATACCTATTTTGTGCAGTGGTGCTCTGGAGACAGGAACCTAGGGTGTTTACAATTGACTATGCTGCTTTTTCAGAGATATATATTATCTTCTATCATCTATAAGATGAATGAGTGTGTGTTTACTGATCTTTTGTTTTCAGAGAGGGCGGCATACAAATCTAATAAATAATAATAATAAAATAATAATAATTCTATAGCCAACATAGTGTAGCAGTTAAGTTGCTGGGCTAGGAGGTCTCAGGCTCAAGAGCCACCCTCAAAGATAAACTCATTGGGGCCAATGACTTTCCTTCATCCCAACCCATCTCACAGGTGTATTATACCTGCTGCTCACCATGGAAGGTGAGAGGTAGTGCCTATCAGTGAGGTAGGGTTGAACATGATTAGTTTGGAGATCATTTAATATTAGACAACCTCAATGTAGTTGGATCAATTCCTTTCTCAAGGAACAGTTTGATATTCTGCAGACACTAAGGCTTCAGTCCTATGCCAAGTTCCTTGGGTACGGTGTATTTCACAGTCTTTGGGACTTGGTTTACTTGTGTAGACAAGCATAGAACTGCCTATTGGTCTCTGCACAATGAAATATGCACTAACAACACGCAACAGGTAATGGCTGAGGGATTGGTAGAAGAAAAAAGACAGCCTCTAATAACATACTTAAATTACACACATAAATTTAGAATGCATGCTTGCAGGAGGCTTGAATAATTTTTATTAATCTATGTTTTATAGTATGCAACATCACATTTTAAAAGCAGTTATTAAACATAGTGTTTGTATATCATTTTAATAAGACACTAGTGTTGGTATTTTTTGTTATTCAGATTAATAGTTTTCCCTCCCAAATAGAATCTAAGGATATTTTATGAACACAATTTCCAAACTGCAAGAGCTCTTTCATCTTTATAATAATCTGAAGCAGATCATTATTATCTTTCCCTTATACTATACTAGAAACATTTATCGATTTGCCCAAGACCATCTAATAAAGTCCATGGGTGAACTGTAATGTAAACCTTTGGCTATCATTTTAATAGTCTTTCTGCATTTACGGGATCTCCTGTTGCATACCTCCCAAAGACCAATAAGATCCCACAGAGTGGCTTTCTCCAAGTCCCGTCAACTAGCAGTGAAGGTTGGTGGGGCCCTTGGGGGGAGGGACTTCTCTGTGGCTGCTCCGGCCCTTTGGAACCAACTACCCCCTGATGTCTGTACTGCTCCCACCCTACTGGCTTCCGAAAGGCCTTGAAAACCTGGCTTTGCCGGCAAGCCTGTGGGCCATGAGAGTTAACATGTAGTCAGGCCAAATTGTGATTTGTTTGGTATGTATATGTGTGTGACTGTATCGTTACTTTAGGGGGTTTTATTGATGAGCTAATCAGGGTTTTTACTGTTTTTTACTGTTTTATATTTGACTTACACTGTATTATTGTATCATTTTATTGTTGTAAGTATCCCTGAGTGGCATGGGATCGGTAGACATATAAGTCCAATAAATTAAATTAAATTAAATTTTGGGTGGGGGAAGTACTATAATGTACTATCCGTGTATCTTGTGACTGCATCTGCACTTTTTGACTTATCCTAATACTGAAATTGATCTACTCTGACCTTTGCAAAATGTAGCTCATTTTAGCATGATTGTTGTCTGGGATTCAGTTGTCTGCTTATTGAATTTCTGCTTGAAATCTTAAGAGAAATTCCTTTGGATAAATGAAGCCGTTTGATTTTTTTTTCTATGAGAAAAAGTCAAAAGGTCTCTCTGGGTTCCTGTGTACTTGTGATGTGAGAAATGTTGTTTGCCTAATTTGAGGTAAACCAAATTGTGCTTGCTTTGCCGGCACGTGCATGTTTGGTCTAGGCATATACCTGGGAGTGTGCTCAGTGTGGCAGACATAAAGAGATTTAAAAATAAACTAATAGAAACTAAGGCACTTGAAAATATAGGTAGAAAGATGTGCTGTGCAGTGATACCTCGTCTTATAAACGCCTCGTCATACAAACTTTTCGAGTTACAAACCCGGGGTTTAAGATTTTTTTTTGCCTCTTCTTACAAACTATTTTCACCTTACAAACCCACTGCCGCCACTGGGATGCCCTGCCTCCGGACTTCCGTTGCCAGCGAAGCACCCATTTTTGCGCTGCTGGGATTCTCCTGAGGCTCCTCTCCATGGAAAACCCAATCTCTGGACTTTGTGTTTTTTGTGATGCTGCAGGAGAATCCCAGCAGCGCAAAAACGGGTGTTTCGCTGGCAACGGAAGTCTGGAGGTGGGGTTTCCTAGCGAGAGGAGCCTCAGCGAAATCGCAGCATTGCAAAAACACAGAGGTCCGGAGGTGGGGTTTCAAGGACTTCGGTGTTTTTGCAATGCTGCGATTTCACTGATGATCCCTTTGCTGGGAAACCCCACCTCTGGACTTCCGTTGCCAGCGAAGTTCTTGTTTTTGCGATGCTGGGATTCCCCTGCTGGGATTTCCATGCAGCATCGCAAAAACACGGAAGTCCGGAGGTGGGGTTTTCTATGGAGGGGACCCTCAGGGGAATCCCAGCAATGCAAAAACGGGCGCTTCGGCTGGCAAAAAGGATGAGTTTTGGGCTTGCACGCATTAATCGCTTTTCCATTGATTCCTATGGGAAACATTGTTTCATCTTACAAACTTTTCACCTTAAGAACCTCGTCACGGAACCAATTAAGTTTGTAAGACAAGGTATCACTGTATTTGAATTCTAGTGCAGCAACGAAGGCACTGCAAAGATCTAAAAGGAATGTGTGGGCTGGTCAGATATATGCTGCTCATAAATTCAAGCAGAGCAGCTTACGGGAAATACGTGGATGGCACAGGGTGGGCCTGGCGTACAATTGGTGCAGGGAGAGGCAAGGCAGGCTTGCCTACTTACCGGTACTCACCTTGTTTAAATCCCCTAGAGATTTTATCTCCAACAAAACCTGCATGATCCAAAGTGGTCTGGGGTTTCAGACCAGTCAGATCACATGCCAATTAGAAGTTTAGTTGAACATCCAAGCCACACGGTGTTTTATGTCCCTCCCCTAATACGTGGTTGAGAAGTGCTTTCCACATGGGTTCACAGGTTTAGCCAAATTATTCAGACAGATTTTTTTCTGCTCTCGTGATTAGCAGTAAGCCCAAGAGTTATAGCTTTGTTTGTCTCCTGTCTTTTGTCTGACCTATTCTCTTACCTGTTGTGCAGCATACCTAGACTCCTATTCATTATAGGAAAGCAAACTGGCAAGAGCTGGACCTATTGTGTTTCCTCTTTAATCCTTAGCTGCAGAAGGGATCCCTGGGTGACATTTGGCAACCCCATCCCCAGCCTTTATACTCATATCTTTTGTACAATACTGGTGCTGAATTGGAGCTTTCTAGAATGTTGTGCTGACACACAAAGGATAAAAACATTGCACATGTTTGATTGCATGGAACCGCTCAGTCTAGCATTCTCTAGTCTCCCACAGAGTCTGCTTAGAAACAGTGGTTAATGCTGCTGCTGCTTCTTTCTTCTTCTTTTCACTGGATTTATAGGTGTCCAGTGTAACAGAGGACATACTTTAGGCCAATTAAGAATTCCTTTGGCTGCTCAAAAGTCAATTGGCAAGAAAGACTTGGGTCTGGAACCAAAAACACAAACCTGTCAGGACAGGTTGAAGTATTTTGTCTCTCGGTTCTTTCCAGAGCCAACCATGTTAACCAGCTTGCTTATTTTTGTTTGCTTTCCCCGGGGCTGATGCAGTCTTTTTTCCAACTGCAGCAGCCACAG
This sequence comes from Erythrolamprus reginae, assembly GCF_031021105.1. Lineage (NCBI taxonomy): Eukaryota > Metazoa > Chordata > Lepidosauria > Squamata > Dipsadidae > Erythrolamprus > Erythrolamprus reginae. The sequence goes on along the minus strand of NC_091954.1, from coordinate 15,277,125 downwards.
CAGCATCACCAGGGTGCAGTAACCATGGCAAGGCTCATTCCCAGTGTGAAAACATTACTCTGGATAGGTAGAAATTTTCCCTGGGTGGGAGTTTCATTCAGCAAGGAAAAAAAAAGAGGGGCTGGGGGTGGGGGGTGGACGAGAGAGTGATCTCAGCCACCGTGAGTCATCCTGCAGAGATGAGAGAAAAGCAGTCCAGATCGACCCTGTAATAATAACCACCACCACCCTTATTAGTTTTCGACAGAAGGGAGCAGCTTGCAATATATATGTTGTGCTGGGAGAGATATTAATAAGGCAAGAAGTGCAGAAACCAGGAAAGGAGCTCATGGGGCCCAATAAAATGCCCTCAGCCAGCCCTCTCCCCACCGAGCCTTGCCGCCCTATTGTCCACACGAGGCAACCTCAGCTGTGGGCCACCGGTGGTCTCCCTCCACCCCACCCTAACTCCGGGCTAAAAATCGCGGATTAAACGTACGCCCGTCTTCCAGCTGCTCGCTTCCAGTGGCGCCGGAGGGGCTCAAGGCGCGCGAGGAATGGGAAGGGAAGGGGGGAGGCCGGTGGAAGGGCTGCATTCCCGCTGTCCTTGTTCAGACAGCCAGGGCAGAGCCGTTCCTCCCCCTCCCAGGAATGAAGAGCCCCTTATTTTTGGAACGGGCAAGGCTTCTCTGAGGCGCGACCCCTCCCCCCCCCCCGCCCTCGCTTTCCCTCACCCTCCCCAGGAAGGACAGGACAAGCCGCCGCTGTCGAGGGTAGCCGGAGCGCCGCGTAGCTGCGGAGAGATCCCGCTTCCCTCTCCCTCCCACCATTCCCTCAGAAGAGAGCCTGAGGCGCGTCCGCGCTCTCCCCCCTCCTCAGCGCGTTTGTGTCTGGCGGAGGGAGACGGCGCGTTGTGCCGGTCTCCATGGCAGTGGGTTTATGTGGGCGGAGTGGTCGGGGCCGCACCGCGGCTCCCCCGCCCCCCTCCACTGTCCCCTCCCTTTCGTGTGTTTGTGTCAGCCTGGTCGCGGCGGCGGCGGCTGAGCGGCTGCCTGGGACGCGCGGCTCTGAGGCAGGGAGACGCGGGACGGCGGAGGCGCGCGCGCGCGCCCGTGCAGAGCCACGGTCGCCCTTCCCGCCTCCCGCTTGGGCTGCTCCAGACATGGGCGACCCGTAGAGCGACGCGCCTGGCCGGTTGGTGGGGGGGCGGCCTTACGGCGGCGACGGCTACTGGCCGTCATGGCGGTCCTAGTGGAGTCGCGGCCGGAGCTGGTGGGGAAGCGGTTCTTGTGCGTCGGCGCCGGGGGAGAGGAGCCTCCGGAGAACGGGCGTTGGAGAGCCGGCGTCATCCGCACCGTCTCCCACCGGGACTCGCACAGCCCTGAGTTGTCGGTAAGCCGCGGAGGCGGGGTGGGAGGGGGGGAGTGAGGGCTCCACATCCAGACAGCGGCCTGGCTTCCCCCCTGCTCGGCCGAAAACGCGTCGGGCCGTTTCCCCTTCAATGGGAGCCTCTGAGGGAGAAGCGGGGGGTGGGGAGGAGGAAACAAACCCACCGCGGGTCTCCGGGGCCTGCCCCGGGGTGCGCGTGCATTGGGGAGGCCAAGAGCGAAGTGGAGGTAGTAACAAGACACTCCCCCCTTTGGCTCCTGGAGGGAGGAGGGAGGAGGAGGGCGGATAAAAGGGCGACAAGGGAGATTAAACATGACACATCCGCTCTAATTTCCCCTTTTCTAGGCCCCGGACAGGGAGAAGGGGGTTACGGTGGTGGGGAACGGGGAAAAAAAAATCTCTTTATTATTCTTTATGGAAGAAAGCGGCTTGCAGTATGGCCCGTGGTTTATACCTTTTAAAAAATATATATTATTATTTTTTAGATTTTTATGTCGCCCCTAGCTCCCTACCCCATGCGTGCCATCGGGGTCGAGATGTGGATCAGGGAGGATAAAAATTAAAAGTGGATGCAGGCTTTTGTGGAAGGAACATTTTAAAGTGGGGGGAGAGGCTTCCAGAGAGACGTTACTGCTGCTTTCTGAATGTTGATTCAGTTGTGTTATGTGCGGATCATATGCGGTTAGAGAAGTGTTTTGATTCATTTTCTTAGGGGAGGATTATATTTGGCTCCTCTTCCTTTAATCCTCGTACAGCTGGCACTATGGACTGATAAAATCTGAGTGCGTTGTTAATACTGCTTTTGGAACACAGACACAAGCTCTTTAAAAATTGTGTGCGGGTTGTGTATGCAATTCTCAATTGAAGCCATTGCTGTGTCCTATCGCTAGTGTTTTCCTAATGGGTGTAGGAATGTGCATGGAAAGAGCAAGAGGCAGAATATATTTGTATGGGGGAAGGGCAGAAAAGCAATAATTTTCCTGTGTGTGTGGGTAAAATGCACATGAAATTTGAATATCACGTTTCCACCTTTATTTTTAATAGAATAGAATTTTATTGACCATGTGTGTGTTTGGACACATAAGAAATTTGTCTTGATACATATGCTCTCAGTGTACATTAAAAAAAAAGATATGTTCCTCAAGAGTTATAAGGTACAGCACTTTATTTATTTATTTATTTAATTTATTTAAATTATTTATTCGATTTGTATGCCGCCCGTCTCCGCAGACTCCGGGCGGCTAACAACAGTAAAAAGACAATGTGAACAAATCTAATATTAAAAGTAATTTTTTAATTACTTAATTATAGTCCAGGTACAAATAAGAATTTTGTTACATTCTAGCACTTAGTACCACAATTTGCATACACTATCTAAATAAATTGAACTCCTTATTAGATTTGGATATTCGATTCATAGCTGGTAATATGTATTTTATTTTATTTTAATTTAATTTAAAAAAAATAATGAAAGGTTCATGTGTCTTTATTATATTACAATGATAATATTTAATACTGTTCTCAGATTCTAAACCATTTATATTTTAGTGCAAATTTTGGTAATATAGAGAGAAATCTGCAGTAGTTGAATATTAATATTTTAAAATAGTTTGCTATTTAGCTCTAATCTAGGTTTAAATATAGTAATATTTGAATGAAATCTTTGGTCAGGGAAATAAGTCTTAACCATAAAATTTCAAAAAGCTTGTTTCCCAATGCGTATATGGAAATGGACATTTATTCAAGCTAATTGCTTCATTGGTAATATAACTTCCTGTTTCTGTGAAATAGAGGCTGTTGCTTAAATTTGATGCAAAATGTCTATCCTGGGAATTCTGTGCCTTTAGAATAATGGAGAAAACAGTTAAAGAAGAATTATATTAATATAATGCTTATATAGCTATAGTTATAGGAATGGACAAAGGATGACCTATTTACGTACTTTACATTGAATTTATAGTAGGTATTTCTACTTAACAATAAAGACCACTGGGATAACTTTTTATTAAGTGGATGTAGGATTGTAAATCTTGTAATTTGAGCCTTATCCCATTTATAATCCAGAGATAGAAGTGGTCCTCTTCCAAGAAGTATGTAAAAATTATACTTAAGATACAAAGCACTACTGGTTGGGTAGTGAAGAAGTCATGAGGAGTACTCTACCTTCTGTTGATTGCAAACTCACAATGTATGCATATACTTTACACAGTAGTTGTAACTACTGTGATTGAGTCGTAATGAAGAAACCGTATTTTTATTTCACAATCCATGGATTTACCTTGAGACAAAATGACTTTGTAGCAATTAAGTGTCTATATTTCTTGGAAAATGCTTTATAAATTTGTACATATGATTGTCAGATAAAAACCATGGGTTTTCTGAAAGTTAACTTTTAAGAAAAATGCATTAAGAAAGACTTTGGAGTACAGATTAATAATTACTGCTCTAGACTCCTGAGAAAACTCTGTCCCTATTGTTGGAATGTAAAGAGTGGTGTGGGGGTGGGGGCGTGTTTTGTTTGCTGGTTGCTGTAATAATTGAATGCTGTCAAGGGTGGAACATCTTTACTAATCTTTTTAGGTTCCATTCTTAGGCTGTTTCTATGAATAATTCCAAAATGTGCAAAAAAGCCCACCCCTTAAATATTTTTTAGTTGCATTAATAACAGAATGGTGGACTAGCTTCATTTATTTAAATACCATTTTTATAGCAATGAAAAGTATGGCCTACTTTTGTCAGTTTCACTCTGTTGGATGTAAGATACAATATCAAAAAATCAAAAGCATTAAAACCAGCTGTTCCTGACTTCCTTAAAAAAAATTCTGGATCATTCCTTTTGTTTGCTTTGTAGGACTTTTTTTGTTCTATTCATGAGGCCATTAGAAACATACTGTGGAATATTGTAAATCCAGAGAAATATGTATATATTACTATTTCCTTTTCATTTAAAAATATATATTTTCATTTCCTGTGTTGTCTGGTAGCTGTCAGTGGGATGCTAATGTGCTGTAATAAGGAGGGTGGCCAAACCAGCTGGCAGTGATCATTCGACTGCTGGCATTCACTTTCTGGAAAATAAGCATGTTCTCTTTGTACTGCACATACTTTTCCATGATCCAGAACTCGGAATTCTTAATCATCTTCAGCTTTCATTATAAATAGTCATAGAAATGTGATATAAGGATAGTATGCAAGCACAATACCTAACCACTTGATTTAGGCAACGGTATAAACCTCAAACAATAGATATTACATTTGTGCTAATAATTCAGTTCGGATAATTTTCTGACTAATTTTGATCTTGATCCCCTCCTTTTCACTCCTGTAGTTTGAAAAATGGGGCACTTCAACAAGTAGCCAACTAGGAACAAGTATTGTCTGTCTCATAGGACCATGATGGCAAACAACAAGTGGCACATGGAGCCATATCTGAGGGCATGTGTGTCATTGTCCTATATCAGCTCCAGCGTGCATGTCTGCTGGTCAGCTGATTTTTCAGCCTTCTGGAGGACAAGGGCGACGCCATTTTTGTTCTCCCCAGGCTTCACCTGTGAATGGTGAAAAGTGGGACCCTCTTTTAAAAAAAAAAACATTTTATTGGTTTTTGCACATACATAACACAATACAAACAACATACAAAAGTGCTCTGTGCATGTGTTCCCATCACCCGACTAAACATACATTCCCCACCACCAATTGGGGGGTTCAAATATTTACAAGTATATATTCTGTTATTTCCTCAGCTCTGATTTGCATTTATTTACAATTCAAAGAGTGATTGGAGTTTATCTTTCACCTTTTCGTAGCAAATTTTACTTAACCAATCTTTCACCTTGTTCCATTGTTCCATCAGTTTCTCCAGTTTGTTTTCATTAAAGTTGTTTAATCTTATTTCCATAATTTCAAAGTGAATGTGGTCCACCATGTACCAGTACCAATTCTGTAATGTCCATTTTTTAGCCTCTTTCCAACCCAATACCACTACTGCTTGAGCGCTTTCCAATGCTGCAGTTTTTATTTCTTTAAAATCTCTCAGTTCTCTTTGTTTAACTAATACCCCTATTTCTTTTGTAATTATCCACTTAATGTTTAACATCTTATTTATTTCATTCCGCACTTCCTTCCAGAATTTCTGAACTTCAGCACACTCCCAGAACATATGCATGAAAAGTGGGACCCAACGGGCCTATTGGGAGTTCAGAAATGAACTTCCTGTAGACTCGTTGGGACATTTTTTGCCCTTCCCAGGCTTCAGGAAAGCCGCCCGAAGAGGGTGAAAAACAGCCCTCCGGGCATTCCAGTGGCTTCAGTGAGGCCTGTCCCCATGCACAGGGGGCAGTGAGGGGAGAGGGCATTGCATTATGGGTATGGGCGTGTGTGCTATCATGCGTTTGCCTGCCCTTTTGGCACCTGAGCAAAAAAAGGTTCGCCATCACTGTCATGGGATATGTACTGTGTATAGTTAATGTTGTGATTCAGCCTGAGGCTCCTCAGGGACCGGCTGGGTCTCTGCCGGATCCATGCCCAGAGGAGGAGGACAGTGAACAGGAGGGGGAGGACCAGGCAGACGGGGGAGAGGAACGTCAGGAAGAGGAGGAGGGAGAGCAGCCTGAGAGTCCCGGGGGGGGGGGGGCTCTCCCCAGCTAGTAGCCTGGACTCATTGGATGAAGACGCACAGGCTATAATAGACATGAGACAGCGATGTGCAGCTCAAAGACGGGACCAATTAGAAAGGTATTTACATCCCTGAATTGGCAACAGCTGGGTTTGGGTGTGGTTCTCCTCAGCAGGGTTTAAAAGGCAGGCCCGCCCTTCCAGTCTTGTGGAGCGTTATCAACTGGATGTTCTGTGACCCTGCTTCGCTTCTCGGCGTCTCTGATCTTGGCTTGTGGCCTAGAAGTCTGGAAGACTTGGGGGAGGCGTGGGTTTTGTTATCTCCAGTGTTGTTTTTGCCAGCAAGAATCCTGTTTTATTGCCTGGCCTTCGTGAAACCTCTGTGAAGTTCCAGAGTGTTCCTGTCTGTAAGAACAGTTTTTACTACCTGTGTTTGCTTTGAATTATACAAACTGCCTTTGCTTTTTACCAGTGTGTCTGGATACTCTTTTTGGTTGGTGTTGGCGTCTGGGGGGACCCAGACAGAACAGTTAAAAGGGCAAAAGCAAAGGTTGTCTTCCTGGCCATATAAAATCCTCATGAAACAAATCCCTTCACTAACTCACACAGAGCAAATCTTCAAAAACTACTGTTTACAATAAAATGTAAACAAAGCAAAAAGTGACGAAAGAAAAAGCAAAGAAATGTCAGCACTTTTTCCTTCCCTTTTTGTCTACAGTAATATTTTTTTTCTATGCCACCCATCTCCCCTACAAGGTATTACAGTGGTACTGAGAGGTTTGTGACACCTTTTGCATTTTCAGTACTTTCCACAAATATGACCTAAAATGTTATCTGTTCTGCATAGTCCTAAAACTAGATAAAAACAACCCACCCAAAGATTATTACATGTTCATTTATTTATTTATTGAGGAAATTGATCCAAGGTACATATTTGTAAGTGGCAAAAGCATGCGAATCTCTAAATTTAGCAGTTCATTGGGAGGAGAAATTATAGCTACTGTATTTTTCGGAGTATAAGACCCACCTAGATTTTAGAGGTAGAAAACAAGGGGGAAAAGTATTCTGAACCAAAGGGTGTAATATATTATTTAGTAAAATATCAGTGTAGCAGAATACTTTTTACAAACATATACACTTTTTACAAACTTCAAACTTGACAGCTTTAAGACTAGTGGATTGCAACTCCTCCAGTCATGCTAGCTCAGGAATGGGAGTTGAAGTCCAGAAGTCTTAAACTTGCCAAGTTTGAAGACACTTGCATCCCTAACCCTTAACCTAAGGATCTTCAAACTTGACAGCCTAATGGACGTCAACTCCCAGAATTCTTCCTCCAGATGCTCAGATTCAATCCCGACAAGACGGAGTGGCTGTGAGTTTAGCCTCCCAAGGACAATTCCATCTTTCTGTCCATCACTCGGGGGTGGGGACTTTTGACCTACTCAGAGAAGGTCCGTAACATGGGCGTCCTTCTCAATCCACAGCTGACCTTAGACCATCGTCTTTCAGCTATGGCAAGCGGTTTGCCTGGTGCGTCAGTTGCGGCCCTATCTGGACCAGAAGTCTTTATTTACAGTCACTCATGCCCTATCACCATGAGGTTCGACTACTGCAATGCTCTCTACATGGGGCTACCTTTGAAGAGCGTTTGGAAACTACAAATTGTGTAAAATGCAGCCGCGCGAGCAGTCATGAGCCTTCCCAGGTATGCCCATGTCTCTCCAGCATTCCGCGGGTTGCATTGGCTGCCGATCAGCTTCCGAACGCAATTCAAAGTGTTGGTTATGACCTTTAAAGCCCTACATGGCATCGGACCAGATTACTTACAGGACGGCCTTCTGCTGCATAAGCCCCAGCGACCGGTTAGGTCCCACAGAGTCAGCCTTCTCCAGGTCCCGTCAACTAGACAGTGTCATTTGGCGGGGTCTAGGGGAAGAGCCTTCTCTGTGGGGGCTCCAGTCCTCTGGAATCAGCTTTCCACTGGATACTACCCCCACCCTACTTGCCTTCTGCAAGAGTCTGAAGACTCACTTGTGCCGACAGACCTGGGGATATTAGACATCAGCCCCTGCCAATGAATGGAATGTATGTTTGGTTTGTTAGAATGAGAGTGACTGGTTTTTTAATAAATTGGTGTTTTAGATTGTTAGTTTTAGTTTAAAAATTGGATTTAGGATGTTTGTATTGTATTGTTCTTTTATATGCTGTAAACCACCCCGAGTCCCCGGAGAGAGGGGTGGCATATAAATCCAATAAATAAAAGATAGATAGATAGATAGATAGATAGATAGATAGATAGATAGAGTGAGTGAGTGAGTGAGTGAGTGAGTGAGTGAGTGAGTGATTAGAAGACAACAACAGCCCAATTTTTGCAAAAAAACAGGCAGTTTTTCACCACGGGGGTTCACAAAAATTGGGTGGGCAAAGGTTCTGAGAAGCCTGCAGGCAGCTCCTGGGTGCTGGGGAGTGGCAAAAATGCCCCATTTTTCTGAAAAGGCTGGTTTTTTGCCTGTTTTTTTCACCAAATTGGAGGCATTTTTTGTCTTACACTAGGAGCTCTCTGTAGGCTCCCCAGACCCTTTGTCCACCCAATTTTTGTGAGGAAAATGGGCAAATAACAATCCGTTTTTCATAAAAATAGGGGCATTTTTGCCATTCCCCAGCACTCAAGAGCTCTCTGCAGGCAGGGCTTCGGGACAGCAAAAATGGCTGCATTTGGTGTATAAGGTAGACCGATATTTCCACCCTCTTGAAGGGAAAAAAAGGTGTGTCTTATACTCTGAAAAACACAGTAGGTGTTCCAATCAATAGGGTGACAAATCAAGTGGGAGTATGGGATGTCCTACTTTATTTAAAGAATGGAATTCAAAGTATTCAGCATCAAAGCCCATTCACCCACAGGTAGGTGGAAGTGTGTGTCATGCATCAAGCAAATTAGATCTTCACTGGGTTAGAAAAGTTTACAAAACTATTTCCAAAGAGTTTGGACGCCAGCAGTCACTATTAGGTAGCTTATGTATAAATGGAAGCCAACCACCACCACCCCCAAATCTTCCCAGGAATGTTCAATTAACCAAAATCATACCAAACGCAAGAGTAATACCTCGTCTTACGAACTTAATCGGTTCCGGGACAAGGTTCGTAAGGTGAAACGTTTGTAAGATGAAACAATGTTTCCCCTGGGAATCAACGGAAAAGTGAATAATGCGTGCAAGCCCATTAGGAAACTCCAAAACTTTAGAAGTGAGGCGAACAGAGGGGGGGGGAGGACCAGCAAAAGGGGGCGGGTGGAGGAATAAATGGCGGGGGGGTTCCTGGAAACGTCAGGATTCAGGAAAGCTGGAGCAATAAATGGCATTGGGGGGGGGGGTGTCCTGGAAACGTCAGGAATAAATGTCATGAATAAATGACATGAATCCTCCAGCCAGCCTGAATCCTGACGTTTCCATGCCATTTATTCCTCCACAGGCTTCTTTTCCCTGCCTCTACAGGCACTCCGCTAGCATTGCTTTATCCACCCGCCACCCCGGAGCGGAGAGCTCCTCTCCTCAGACACGCCGTTTTCTAGCAGATGGGAGGGGGGAGACCCCACATGGGAAAGCCTGGATTCAGTTCCCTTTCGATCATCATAGCCTGCTAACTTAAAATTGCTTGTTTTGGCCGCTGCTTGCAGCAGCAGCAGCCAGGAGAGAAGCGACGGTTTGTAAGACGAAAATGGTTTGTGAGAAGAGGCAAAAAAATCCTGAACGCCCGGTTCGTATCTCGAAAAGTTCGTATGAAGAGGCATTCGTAAGATGAGGCATCACTGTATAGTATTTCAGGAGGTCTCGAAAGACTTTGGGGAGCCACAGGTCTCTCTTGCATTGATGGATATCAGTATTCATGACATCACCAGTAAGAGAATGGTAAACAACAATAGTATGTTGTTGGCAGGGTAGCAAGGAAAAAAGTCACAGCTCTCAAAAAAGAACATTGTTGCCTATGTATAATTTGAAATATTGATAAGTTAAAAAGCTATTGGAAGTAGACTGTGAATGGGGGCGCCCAAAATAAAGCTCTTTGGCTTGAATAAAAAAAGTTTTGCGTTTGGTGAAAGGCAAACATTGCATCCCAGCATGAGACCTTATCTCATGTCTAAAGCAGTGTTTCCCAACCTTTTTTGAGCCGCGGCACATTATTCACATTTACAAAATCCTGGGGAACATTGAGCGGGGGCGGGGGGCGGGTGTGTGTGTAAAAAAAAGTTTGGACAAAAAATATCTCTCTTCCTCCCTTTCGCTTTATTTTTCTCTCTCCCTCTTTCTCTCTCTCCCTTCCCTCCTCTTTCTTTCTCCTCTCTCTCCATCTCTCTTTGTTTCTCCCTTCCTTCCTCTCTTTTTTGCCCTCCTTCCCTCTCTCTGTCTTTCCCTCACCCTCCTTCCCCCCCTCTTTCTCTCTCTTGCTTTCTCTCTCTTGCTGTCTTTCTCTCTTTCTCTCTTCCCCCTCTCTCTCCCTCTCTCTTGCTATCTCTCTTTCTCTCTCTCTCTTTTGCTTTCTTTCTCTACCCCCTCTCTCTCCTTCTTTCTCTCCCCCCTCCCTCTCTCTTTCTCTCTCTCCCTCTCTTGCTATCTCTTTCTCTCTCTCCCCCCTCTCTCTCCCTCTCTTGCTATCTCTTTCTCCCTCTTTCTATCCCCCCCTCTCTTCCTCTCTCTACCTCTCTTGCTATCTCTTTCTCTCTCTTTCTCTCCCCCCTCTCTCCCTCTCTTTCTCTCTCTCCCTCTCTTGCTATATCTTTCTCTCTCTTTCTCCCCCCTCTCTTCCTCTCTCTTTCCCTCTCTCCCTCTCTTGCTTTCTCTTTCTCTCCCCCCTCTCTCCCTCTCTCTTTCTCCCAGTAGCCGTGGGGTGACGGCAGGGTGATCAGCTGTGAAGCGGAGCTCCAGAATGGAGGCACAGACAGCGGTGGCTAGACGCCGTACATTTCTGGCGTTGCGCTGGGCATGGACGTGGAGCTTGAGCCTCCGTCCTGGTCCAGCCAGCAGGCAAGTGCCAGCCACGCAATTCCAGCATTTCCAGCCGCCGCCGTCAGTGCCTCTGTTCCTCTGTTCCGTAGCTCCGCCTCACAACTGATCACCGTGACGTCGCCCCACGGCTACTGGGAGAAAGAGAGAGGGAGAGGGGGGGGAGAGAAAGAGAAAGCAAGAGGGGGAGAGAGAGAGGGACCACCCTGCCACCACCCCACGGCATGGCTCCTGCCCGCTGCCGCTGCCGCCACCATCACCCTCCCACTGCGCGCCGCCCTCCCGCTGCCGCTGCCCTCTCACCAAGCCCCAAAGCTCACCTGCTGACAGGGAAGCTGCAGCCGGGCGGGGCGCCGCAGCTGCTGGAAAACTTGGAAGGCGCAAAGAAGCAAGCTCAGCTTCCGGTCTCACAACTTTTTTCTCTTCGCAAAAAGTTGCGAGACCAGAAGCTGAGCTTATTTCTTCGCGGCACACCTGACCATGTCTCGGGGCACACCAGTGTGCCGCGGCACACCGGTTGGGAAACACTGGTCTAAAGTATAATGATGGCAGTACAGTGATACCCTGTCTTACAAACGCCTCGTCTTACAAACTTTTTGAGATACAAACCCGGGGTTTAAGATTTTTTTGCCTCTTCTTACAAACTATTTTCACCTTACAAACCCATCGCCGCCGCTGGGATGCCCCGCCTCCGGACTTCCGTTGCCAGCAAAGCACCTGTTTTTGCGCTGCTGGGATTCCACTGAGGCTCCCCTCCATGGGAAACCCCACCTCCGGACCTCCGTGTTTTTATGATGCTGCATTGGAATCCCAGCAGGGGAATCCCAGCAGCGGAAAAACAGGTGCTTTGCTGGCAATGGAAGTCCGGAAGTGGGGTTTCTCAGCAAGGGGAGCCTCAGTGAAATCGCAGCATCACAAAAACACAGAGGTCTGGAGATGGGGTTTCGAGGACTTCGTTGTTTTTGCGATGCTGCGATTTCACTGATGCTCCCTTCACTGGGAAACCCCACCTCCGGACTTCCATTGCCAGTGAAGCGCTTGTTTTTGCGATGCTGGGATTCCCCTGCAGCATCACAAAAACACAGAAGTCCGGAGGTGGGGTTTCCTATGGAGGGGAGCCTCAGGGGAATCCCAGCAGTGCAAAAACGGGAGCTTCGGCTGGCAAAAGGGGTGAATTTTGGGCTTGCACGTATTAATCGCTTTTCCATTGATTCCTATGGGAAACATTGTTTCATCTTACAAACTTTTCACCTTAAGAACCTTGTCCCGAAACCAATTAAGTTTGTAAGACAAGGTATCACTGTATTATGATTTGGGTCTGCTTTACTGTTTTTAGATATGATGGCTTACTATAATTGATGAAACATGAATTCTGAATTGTACCAGCAAACCTACAGGAAAATATCAGGGTATCAGATGTCCCTGAAGTAAAATCCAAGTGAAAGTGGACCATGCAGGCAAAACAGTGGCCCAAAAGACATGTGTCATATGATCAAAAGAGAAAAGGTTTTTAGAGCAGCCAAAGTCCTGACCTTAATCCTATAGAAATGTTCTGGAAAGACCCGAAGCAGACAGTTTGTGCAAGAAAGCACAACAACAATCCTGGATGGAAATTGCTCTGTAAGGAGAAATGGTTTAAAATTCCTCTGAGCCAATATGCAGGATTGGCCAACAGTTATCGGAAACTTTTAGTTATACTTACCACTGCTCAAGGGAAGCATATAGTTACTGAAAGCAAATGTTCGCGTACTTTTTCCATAGACACAAATATGTGGCTTTGGATCATTTTCTCAGTAAATGAGCAAGTACAATATTTTTGACTCGCTTGATTGGGTTCCCTTTATCTGGTTTCGGATGTATGTGAAGAACAGATCAGATTTTAGGTCATATTTGTGCAGTAATATTGCAAATTCAAAAAGGTTCAAAGCCTTTTAAGCAACACTATAATTTAAAATGAATGATCATATTATCATAAAACTCCTGTTTAGTTTAAAGCTATTTCCCCCCCACTGCCACATTTTTCACAAGTGGTAGTTTATTTATTTATTTAGCCTACCTGGAATATTGTGGCATACATTTGAGCATAGCAAATATATTGCCATAGAATTGAGAAAAATTGACTAATCTATTCTTAATACAAATTTTTAAAGAAATATTTGGAATGTTAGGGAAGCTTTTAGAAATCCTAAAATCAGAACTGCCTTTTAGTTTTTATTTGGCAAAAGATACTGCTATGTAGTTTCTCCATTGTTTATAAGCATGCTTGAGCCAGTTTCCAGATAGCTTATTTAAAATAAATAAGTGTTGCTTGCATATTGAGATTTAACTTGGAAAAGTAAGATATAGATTTTGTCCAAATATATGTAAAGATACCTTTTGCTATGTACAGATAACTCACAAATACTGTGGCTTACAGTTATATCTTCTTCATGTACATATAGCATTAAACAGAAATGTTTAGTTTTATCTCAAAATTGTAATATATCTCAGAAATAATCCTTGGTTGTAGTACACAAATTTAAGAATAAAATACACAAGTTTAAGAAGAAAAGTAAGAATAAAACAGCCCCATTTGAAGCATTCTCTTAGAATATTTTGAGTGTTTTTGTGCTACAGAAGAACCAAGACCAAGAACATTTCAAATAGAAATAAAAGTAGGGGTATTGCTGAACTCTATTTTCCAATCTATAAAAAAATAACCTGGAGTTTTAAAAATTTGTAACTCTAAAAACAGGGGGGTTGTCAAATTCAAGGCCCATGGGCCAGATACAGGGGTTGAACAAAAAGAATGGAAACACTTGACTTTTTGGCATCATAATGTTTGAACATGTTCAAATCAATCAAAACTTGACATATTTTAATGTTTTTTCCCCAATTCTGTTATGATATGTTTTTTAAAACAGAAATTTAAGGAAATTGGTTATAACCTTCTAGAAATGGCAGAGCTCTCAGACTTTCAAAGATGCCAAATTGTTGGTGCTCGAATGGTAGGCGTTTCAAGAGGTAATGTCTCAAAAGTAATGACTGCTTTTGAAAGAGAAGGGAAAATGTCCTCAGCCAAGCATAGGTCTGGTCGAAAGTCGAAGTTGTCTGAGAGAGACCGTCGGACTCTAAAGCGAATTGTTAGAGTGGATCGCAAGACCACAGCTCCTAAAATCACTGCAGAGCTCAATAGACACGTACAGAACCCAGTTTCCACAAAAACTGTTTGAAGGGAGCTTCACAACTCTGGATTCCATGGAAGAACTGCAATTAGAAAACCTCTGCTCTCAAAGACAAATGTTTCAAAGTGTTTAGAGTGGTGTAGAAACCACCAGAAATGGTCCCTCAAGCAGTGGCAAAATGTGATTTTCTCTGACGAATCATCGTTTACCATTTTTCCGACCTCCAGCCGTGTTTACGTTTGGAGACAGTCAAAAGAATCATTTCATCCAGACTGCCTTCTCCCAACCGTCAAACATAGCGGGGGTTCAGTGATGATCTGGGGTGCTAATTCTTAGAAATCCACCGGGCCAATTATTTCCCTTCATGGAAGAATTAACAGCCATCACTATTTAGGAATTTTGGCTGACCAAATTCATCCTATGGTTCAAGAACTGTTTCCAGAGGAGGATGCCATCTTTCAAGATGATAATGCACCAATCCACAGAGCAAGAATTGTTAAAGAATGGCACAAGGAACATTCTAATGAAGTTCAGCATCTCATCTGGCCACCACAATCACCAGACCTCAACATTATTGAGCATTTGTGGTCGATTTTAGAGATTCAAGTAAGAAGTCGATTTCCGCCACCATTGTCTGTAAAAGAACTGGAGGGCGCTTTAACTGAAGAATGGGCTAAAATTCCTTTGGAAACAATTCACAATTTGTATGAATCAATACCTCGGAGAATTGAGGCTGTATTCGCCACAAAAGGTGGACCAACACCATATTAAAATATATTTTTATGATTTTTCAAGGTGTTTCCATTTTTTTGTCCACCCCCTGTATGCTTAAATCTGGCTCATGGGGCCAACATGGAAATAACAAAGGACAGGCCTATGATGCCTCTGCTGGATAAAATGGGCCATATGCAGGGGGATCCCGCAGCCCATTTTTTTTGTCTCCACCCAGCCTCCTGCAGCATTATGCCGATCAAAAACGGGCCATGTAGAGGCTTCCCCTCTACATGGCCCTTTTTTGGCCGGCAGAGTACTGCAGGAGGCTGAAAACAGCCCTCGTCCCGCCAGCCTGCTTGGCCAACAGTGCTGTAGGAGGTGTCTGAATTGCGGAGATCTGCAGTGCTGATCCGGCCCTGGAAGAAATCCAACTTGACACCCCTGCTGTAAAGAATGGAAGGAATAATTAATTAAGGTTTTTTTCCTGCAGCCTGGCTTGTCTTATACAGACAACCCAGAAGTGAGCGCCATAAAAAGCAACTGCAGCAGATTCGTTTTAATACTGTCCATTGAGAGCATGACGTTTTTGCTCTGCACAGTTCAGCAGCAAAGCTAAATGTTCAAAAACATAGCAACACTATCTATAATGTGCACATTTTCCATTTGACTGTCTGAAGAAGAAAACATAATACACAACATACAAGAACAGATGATTTTAGCTTATGATATTGACCTCTCTCAAACATAGAATATAAGAACAATACATTTACCAGCTTTGGCAGCAGAATGTTTTCAATTTACTTCCCCATGCCTTTTACTCCAATGCTTGGAGGATATTGTACCATTTTAGGAATATACCATCTACATCTCTCTTATATAAAACAAATATGAAACTTATTAACCTTAGTTGGCTTATTAGCATATTGTTGCATATTAGTTGATGGTGACCATTGTCCTGTATGGTCTGGAATTTAATGTCATGGACAATTGAAAATAAAGGTGATCTGGAACAGTCATTATTAGTGGACGGATAGATTGGATAAACTGGAGAAAACCCACCTCTGTCGTCAGGCATGGGGGAATTGAAATTTCCCTTCCCCTAGGCTTATAGAATTTATACATGGTATGCTTTGTATGTATGAGTGGTTATTTAAATTGGTATTTTAAAGATTATTTTTAATATTAGATTTGTTTACATTGTCTTTTTATATTGTTGTTAGCCGCCCCGAGTCTTCGGAGAGGGGCGGCATACAAATCTAATAACTACAAATACAAATAATAAATAAAATGGCTGTTTTACCATTTAAATTAGTAGAAAAACTTTCTTGTTTGGTGTAAGATCTGCAGAACAGCTACATTAGCTACTTCCCTAGTCACTTAAAAAGTAACTGCAAAGTCATGTTATTTTTGAGATTTTAAGACCTTTGATCAAACAAAATTGTTTAAAAAGAAGTGGGGGGGGATGAGAATTATGGCTGGTGTTTAAAACACGTCTGTTCTAGATTGCAGTCTTCATTTTTTATTAATATTGCTTCTTCATTGCTTATTTGACCCCTATGACAATCATTAAGTGTTGTATCACATGATTCTTGACAAATGTATATTTTATTTTATGTACGTTGAGAGCATATGCACCAAGACAAATTCCTTGTGTGTCGAATCACACTTGGCCAATAAAAATTCTATTCTATTCTATTCTATTCAGTGCAGTGTTTTTTGCAGATATGTAGCCAGGATCTCTGGTGCATTTCTTTGAGCAGCTGAGAAGTTCCAGCCATACAATTATAACTTGTTTAGTGATAATGAATAGCCTATTACAATATTTTATCAACTCTTTCTGCCCTTTATCATTCTAATCATCCGGGTCCCGTCGACTAAACAATGTCGTTTGGCGGGACCCAGGGGAAGAGCCTTCTCTGTGGTGGCCCCGACTCTCTGGAACTAACTCCCCCCAGAGATCAGAATTGCCCCCACCCTCCTTGCTTTTCGTAAGCTCCTTAAAACCCACCTCTGTCGTCAGGCATGGGGGAACTGAGATAACTTCCCCAGGCCTATATTGTTTATGTGTAGTATGTTGTGTGCATGTTTTTTAAATTATGGGTTTTTAGTTTTAATTATTAGATTTGTATTGTATATTGTTTTTCTATTACTGCTGTGAGCCGCCCCGAGTCTACGGAGAGGGGCGGCATATAAATTTAATTAATTTATTATTATTATTATTATTAATAATAATAATATTATTATTAATAATAATAATAATAATAATAATAATAATAGGCTCTGAGGAAGTTTTTATGAGTGCCTGATTTTTAAAATTATTTTTATTAAATAAATTTGTATTCTTGTATTGTTTCTTTAGATTTTGTACTTCAACTCTCCATGTCTTCATATTTCCTAGAGGAAGTCCAAAAATATTTATGCTTTCCCTTTTTTTTTTCCCCTTGCAAAGCCTTAATGTACACATTATAGCAGGGCCAGGATGTTCATGTTGAATAGAAACTATTAAGTTCATGTTCTTAGGCTACCATTTCCATTTCTTTTTGTTGTCTGACTTCATAGATGTGTCTTGCAGCTTAAGAGGAGAGGAGAAGCAGTGCCTGCTCTAGAAATGACTGTGCATACAGCTATCCTGGGTCACATGATTTACTATAGAAAATAGTTGTTTCGCTTACTTAAGTTGAATGTTGCCATGAATCAAATTCCAGTGTGCATGACTACATCTGTGTGTTTTCCTTGGAGTCATTATGGGAGTCGTAGGAGTCACGGCTCTCAGAAACTTCCAATCTTAGAAACATAGAAGACTGACGGCAGAAAAAGACCTCATGGTCCATCTAGTCTGCCCTTATACTATTTCCTGTATTTTATCTTAGGATGGATATATGTTTATCCCAGGCATGTTTAAATTCAGTTACTGTGGATTTACCAACCACGTCTGCTGGAAGTTTGTTCCAAGGATCTACTACTCTTTCAGTAAAATAATATTCTCCGTACTGAAGGAGCGGGTCCAGCAGTCACATGGGTTGCTCATGTCCAATCCGGTGGAACTGAGCCTAGTATTAAAAAAGCTTGCCGGATCCGCCCCTTCCCCAGAATTCGCTCAGTTCGCATATCCTGCGGTTGTATGTGATAGCTCGTTCAACATTCTAACACCTTCCCTTCGATCTTTCCTTCAAAAAAGTAGTAAGATTTATTGTCTTTATTTTATTACTTGCACTATTTGCGCCAGCCGTTTTAAAAAGGAAAAAAAGTAAAAGGCGGCTAGGCTTTTTTACTTGGGAGAAGTTGCGGTTTCGTTTTCCCCCGGCGGTTTTGCCGGTTACGATTCCTGCGGCCGCTTGTGGATTCTTCTAATCCCTTGGCCTGGAGGTCCTAGTGCAAGTATTTATCATTGGATTATTGCTTATTTATTGTATAAAAATATATTTAAGGGCTTATAAATACCTCCTGCGGAGTGGGACGCCTCTAGTCTCCTGGACTTAGTCGATCGCTTTTCCCTTAAGAAATTCTACGAAGCGATTTTTTGGCGCGAAGGCCTTCGCGCCCTTTCTTAAAATATCTAGGCCTCTCGTGTTGGCCTTCTGCCAGCCGCGTAGGCCTCAGTCCACCGCGTGGATCCGGGAGCGGGCCTTGGGGGTCCCAGGCTAAATTCTCCACCGGCCTAGCCTCCAACCAGAGTGCCTTGGTTTTACTTAATTGCAAAGTTTAGGGAGGCTGGCCCCGCTGGATTTGGGGGCACGAACTCTGGGTTTGCCCAGATTGTCCTCACGTTTCAGCAGCTTCGAGGCCTCGAAGCAGGATCCATTCCTCTTGGGAAGTCCTTGAAATCTTCTCCTTATAATTTAGTATTGGCTCAGCCTTGTCTTCTGTTAATTGTCAGACTATGGCTACTTTTCCCAAGAGAGGCACAACTAAAGGTCCCAGAGAGGCCAGGCCTACAGGCGATGAGATTACTAGTATCCCCCAGGCCTCTTCCTCCTCTTCTCCAGGGGCCCGCCCCTCGACCAAGGTCACCAGGGCCGAGAAGAGAAGGGACCTAGCCCTACAAAAGATTCATGATAAATCAGCAAAACGTTTGAAAGTGCAGGCCCAAGTAATCAGTAGTCAAGACCCACCAGAGGCCTCTAGTCTGCCTCCTTCTGGGGTCCCTGTGTTATCTCTGGATGAGCCAAACCTAGACAGACCCCAACCTAACCTATGGGGCATAGGTCCAGAGGAACCAGATATTATGGAAGATTCCCCCCAGCCAGGATCCTCCCAGGCCTTTAGGAATTCTTCTGCCATTTCTGCTGATATTTCCAGTTTACCTCCTGAGTTCCAATCTATTTTTGCTGTGTTGTCCAAAGCCATTGATGCCAAACTCTCCTCCATCAATGAGCTTCCTTTACCTCTTCCTCCTTCTCGTTCCTCCCGCCCCTTGGGTTCTTCCCCAGCGGTCAGAGCTCCTATTCAGGATGACTCAGAGTCCTCCCAAGATGAATATGAGGATGTAGAGGAGGATGAAGACCCTTTCCAGGGCTTATCAGAGGATGAGGAATCCCAAATAAAGGTCCCTCCTCCTATTACTATTTTCCCTTCTCAACTATTCAAATCTCTCCTCCTCAAAGCTAGAATTTCTACGGGATTAGCGGCCCAGGAGAAACAAGCCTCCACTTCCACTGATCCCCCGGAGGAGAATTTACCTTACTTCACAGAGGAACAGGAGGATAACGAGGTAATCCCTATGCCTAAATTATTTAAAGATGCCTTACTTAAACAGTGGGATTTTCCAGCCTCTGGCCTTAATCCCTCTACCAAGGACAGAAAGTTGTATAAACTCTCCTCTTCCTATGAAGAGCTTCTATCTTTTCCCAAACCAGATGAACCTGTCAAAATTCTTCACTCGGCAGCGGCTGTGCCAGGCGAGGCGGAGGAAGTCCTCCGTCCAGAGGACAAGCGCATCGAGCAAATGCTCAAAAGAGGATTCTCCGCTGATTCCTGGGCCATTAAAAGTTCTGCAGCAGCCTCCTTCTTCTCCAGAGCCATGCTGCTGTGGCTTCGCCAACTTCAACAGCACATTCCTCCAGATGACTTGAGAGGTCAACAAGACTTCAACAAGGTCTTTGCAGCTGCCCAGTACGTGGCTGATGCCACCTTACAATCTACTAGATTTTCTGCTAAGTCTATTGCAGCCTCTACAACGGCAAGAAGACTCCTATGGATTCGCCCTTGGCAAGCGGGAGTTCGCCAAAAGTGGCAGTTATCCCAGGGCCCCTTAAAGCGCGACCTTCTCTTCGGTGATCTTCTGGATCCTCTCCTCACGGAGACCACAGACAAGAAGAAGGTTTTGGGTCCAACCACAAAAAAGGTTACTAAAACGCAGTCCTTTCGTCGCCCAGGGCGCCAGCAAGATCAAGCGGCTTCCTATCAGAGATCTCCAGGTCAGTATTCCCCCCGCTTTCGTTCCCAAGGTAGGAACTCCAGGGGTAGGGGTTTTCGTTTCCAAAGGGGAGCTGCCTCTAACAGGGCTTCAAAAAAACCTAGATGGTAACCTTTCCTCCATTCCCATAGGGGGTCGCCTAGCTCATTTCGCGGCAAATTGGCGTCTCACCTCCAAGGACCCTTGGGTCATTGACACTGTTCAAACAGGCCTTCTTTTAGAATTTATTTCTCCTCCCCCTAAACGTTTTATTTCCTGCCCTTCGCCCAGGTCATCCTCAGATTGTAACCGTATGGAGGAGGCCATTTCTCATCTATTGTCCATTAGAGCCATTCAGCCGGTCCCTTCCGGTCAGAAGGGCCTAGGTTTTTACTCCATCCTATTTATGGTTCCAAAGTCCTCCGGAGGTTGGAGAGCTATTTTGGATTTAAAGAAACTAAACCTATTCATCAAATATAGGAAGTTTAAAATGCACTCCTTGTCTTCTATTTTGGCCGCCATTCACTCGGGAGATTTCATGGTCTCCTTAGACCTCACTGAGGCCTACCTTCACATTCCTATAGCCAAATGCCACAGAAAATTTTTACGTTTTTCCTTTCAAGGCAGGCATTTCCAGTATAGGGCGATGCCATTTGGCCTTTCCTCGGCCCCTCGGGTCTTCACAAAGCTCTTGGGGTCCCTGGCGGCCTATATCCGGGCGTCTCCCATCCACATTTTATGTTATCTTGATGATATTTTAATTCATGGGAACTCCCTAGAGAGAGTGAAATCAGACCTTTCTGTCACCATGTCAGTCCTTCAGGACCATGGGTTTTCCATCAACTTTGAAAAAAGTCACCTCCAACCTTCCACTTCCATTCCTCACCTGGGAGCCATTATTGATTCAAAATCTTCCCAGGTTTTTCTCTCTCCCGAGAGAAAACTCAGTATTGTGGAGTTAATTTCTAACATTTTATCTAATCCTTCAGTATCCATAGTTACTCTATCTTCCCTTTTGGGGAAGATGGTGTCATGCATAGGCATCATTCCCTGGGCTCGCCTTCATGCTAGGGAACTCCAGTGGCTTCTGTTGCCTTTTCAGAGATCGGGGCACAGCAACTCAAATCGACGCATCGTCATTCCACTGAGTGTTCGCAGATCCTTCAAGTGGTGGAAGTCTCCGGCCATGGACAGAGGATCCCCGTTCAGGTGCCCGGATCAATTTGTCATCACCACAGATGCCAGTCTATCGGGATGGGGCGCCCACGCCCAGGGGATGATAGCCCAGGGCACGTGGTCCCCGGAGGAAGCTTCCAGGCCAATAAATTGGCTAGAGTTAAGAGCCGTCTCCCTGGCTCTGAAGCATTTCTCTTCTCGCATCCCCAACCGGCACGTTCTCATTCTCACCGACAACATTGCCACAAAAAGCCATATCTGCAGGCAAGGGGGCACGAGATCCAAGGCTCTCATGAGGGAGGCCCTCAAGCTGGGCCTTTGGGCGGAAAAACATCTCCAGTCGCTCCTAGCCGATCACATCTCGGGGAGTCTCAACATCCAGGCGGATTGGCTATCCCGAGCAACGATAGACCCAGGAGAGTGGAACCTCCATCAAGACCTGTTCCATCAAATCACCCTCAGATTCGGCCTACCAGTCCTGGATCTCTTCGCGACCAATGCAAACGCCCAACTCCCTCGCTTCTATTCCAGATTTCCATCCCCGGGAGCGGAAGCGATCAATGCCCTCCGGAGTCCATGGCCTCCAGGCCTACTCTATGCATTTCCTCCAATTCCAATCCTCCCGGACGTGATTCACAAGGTCCTCACCGAGAGGGCCCGAGTAATCTTAATCGCCCCTCATTGGCCCCGCCGGCCCTGGTTCGCAGATCTCCAACAGCTGTCCGTCCAGGACCCTTGGCGACTCCCCGTTTCGGGGGATATGCTGCGGCAGGGGGCCTCTTTCCATCCAGACCCGGAGTGGTTCCACCTCACCGCCTGGCTGTTATCAGGAGAGATTTAGAACTGCGTGGGCATGACCCCGATTCAGTGGAGGTCATTCTAAAGGCCAGAAGGGGCTCGACCAATCGAATCTACGACCACACGTGGTCCAAGTTTCACCAGTGGTGTCTTCAGGAAGGTCTCTCCCCTCTGTGCATCCCCATACACAGAATTATTTCCTTCCTTATGCAAGGTTTCCATAAAGGACTCTCCACCAGCACCCTCCGGCGTCATCTGGCAGCCATTTCATCTGTCCTAGGGGGCCCCCGCAGACAGCCTCTCCGATCCTTCCCTGAAGTTCAGGAATTCCTCAAGGGCATAGCCAACCTCAGACCTTCCAAGGTCCACAGGTATCCATCCTGGGACTTGCCACGGGTTCTCCACTCCCTCACGCAGGCACCATACGAACCCCTAAAATCGGCGTCCCTCAGGTACCTATCCTTTAAGGTAGCCTTCCTGGTGGCTATTACCTCTGCCCGACGCATTTCGGAGCTGGCTGCCCTCTCAATCAGGCAGGACCTTTGTCAATTCCATCAGGACAAGGTAGTCTTGCGACTGGACCCCACCTTCTTACCCAAGGTCAGTTCCATGTTCCACAGATCTCAGGATATTGTCCTACCTTCCTTCTGCCTCCAACGAGACCATCCCTTGGCAATTAGATGGCACACCCTGGATCTCACCAGAGCGCTGAGAATATATATCCAACGCACAGGACCCTTTCGGAGGTCAGAAGCACTTTTTGTAGC
The DNA here is from genome assembly GCF_031021105.1 of Erythrolamprus reginae. Classification (NCBI taxonomy): domain Eukaryota; kingdom Metazoa; phylum Chordata; class Lepidosauria; order Squamata; family Dipsadidae; genus Erythrolamprus; species Erythrolamprus reginae. The sequence continues at coordinate 15,254,132 of NC_091954.1, read as the reverse complement.
CTATCATCCCAGAGTCATGGGGGCCAAAGTGTCTTCAACAGTAATAGGCCGTTGGATCAGAGGGACTATATCTAAGGCCTATGAGTCGGCCTCCCTCTCAGTTCCAAGGAACATCACTGCGCATTCCACCAGGAGCGCAGCCACCTCGGCCGCTTGGGCGACTCAAGCCCCGTTGGAGGAGGTCTGCAAAGCAGCCACTTGGGCCTCGCCAAATTCCTTCATCAGGCACTACAAAATTGATTCTTACGCTTCAGCGGACGCTGCCTTCGGCAGAAGGGTACTCCAATCCGTTATCTCACACGATAGCAAGCTAATCCCACCCTAGGGACCATCTATTGGGTATGTCCCATGTGACTGCTGGACCCGCTCCTTCAGTACGGAGAATAGGCGTTGATTGCTTACCTGAACGCCTCTTCTCGTACGGTGAGCGGGTACAGCAGTCACTTCCCGCCCTTGTATGTGTCTTCTTTACCTTTCTATCTCTTTCTTCCTCTAACAATGAGAGTTGAACACTACAGAGCTTCACAACTGAGCCTAGTCTATGGATTCGCGAATTCTGGGGAAGGGGCGGATCCGGCAAGCTTTTTTAATACTAGGCTCAGTTCCACCGGATTGGACATGAGCAACCCATGTGACTGCTGTACCCGCTCACCGTACGAGAAGAGGCGTTCAGGTAAGCAATCAACGCCTATTTTCTCATGTTGCCTTTGATCTTTCCCCCAACTAACTTCAGATTGTGTCCCCTTGTTCTTGTGTTCACTTTCCTATTAAAAACACTTCCCTCCTGAACCCTATTTAACCCTTTAACATATTTAAATGTTTCGATCATGTCCCCCCTTTTCCTTCTGTCCTCCAGACTATACAGATTGAGTTCATTAAGTCTTTCCTGATACGTTTTATGCTTAAGACCTTCCACCATTCTTGTAGCCCGTCTTTGGACCCGTTCAATTTTGTCAATATCTTTTTGTAGGTGAGGTCTCCAGAACTGAACACAGTATTCCAAATGTGGTCTCACCAGCGCTCTATATAAGGGGATCACAATTTCCCTCTTCCTGCTTGTTATACCTCTAGCTATGCAGCCAAGCATCCTACTTGCTTTTCCTACCGCCCGACCACACTGCTCACCCATTTTGAGACTGTCAGAAATCACTACCCCTAAATTTACCAGGCGTTTGCAAGCCAATGGGATGCATCCCATCAGTTTGCAAACACTTTGCGCACCAAGACTGGAAGGCTTTGGGGAAGACTTGCCAAGGCTGCCACCTCTCCAGAAGAAGTATGAGTCTTCACAGGAGACCCCCCCAGTGGCAGGATTGCGGGGGGGAGCAATTGTAGGGAGCATGAGGTGTATCAATGGGTCGGGGGAGGCCTCAGGTAGTCAGAAGCAACAGATTTCGCACCCACACATGGCCTTGCCCAACTGAGATCCCTCAAGTGCACTTAACAGCCTCTGCATTCGATTAGCAAATGCGTGGGCGAAAGCAGGAAGTTTTCACGTTCATTTTACATGATTCACTCCAACAAATCCTTGGGTTACGAATGTAATTGGTAGGCTTCATTACATTTGTAAATCAAGTACTACCTGTATTTTTGACTTTGGAGAGACTTGTAAACTTACCAGGATAACCTACAACAATTGAATTTCCTCAGTATCTCCCATGTAAATTACCAGGTACAGTGTTCCCTCGATTTTTGCAGGGGATGCGTTCCGAGACCGCCCGCGAAAGTCGAATTTCCGCGAAGTAGAGATGCGGAAGTAAATATACTATTTTTGGCTATGAACAGTGTCACAAGCCTTCCCTTAACACTTTAAACCCCTAAATTACAATTTCCCATTCCCTTAGCAACCATTTAGATTATTATTCACCATGTTTATTTATTAAAGTTTATTTTAATTTTTTTTTATTAAAGGCGGACGAAAGTTTGGCGATGACATATGATGTCATCGGGCAGGAAAAACCGTGGTATAGGGGGGGAAACCGCAAAGTATTTTTTAATTAATATTTTTGAAAAACCGTGGTATAGGCTTTTCTCGAAGTTCGAACCCGCGAAAATCGAGGGAACACTGTACAATTCTTCCTAGCTTCTTTGATATTAACTAAAGTTGATTAGGTGCTGCTGCTGTTTGTAACATAGAATGTTTTGAATGTCAGCGTGTCTGTAAAGCAATTTCAAAATTTCTGAAAATTTGTTCCAAGGATCTACTACTCTTTCAGTAAAATAATATTTTCTCATGTTGCCTTTGATCTTTCCCCCAACTAACTTCAGATTGTGTCCCCTTGTTCTTGTGTTCACTTTCCTATTAAAAACACTTCCCTCCTGAACCCTATTTAACCCTTTAACATATTTAAATGTTTCGATCATGTCCCCCCTTTTCCTTCTGTCCTCCAGACTATACAGATTGAGTTCATTAAGTCTTTCCTGATACGTTTTATGCTTAAGACCTTCCACCATTCTTGTAGCCCGTCTTTGGACCCGTTTAATTTTGTTAATATCTTTTTGTAGGTGAGGTCTCAAGAACTGAACACAGTACTCCAAATGTGGTCTCACCAGCGCTCTATATAAGGGGATCACAATCTCCCTCTTCCTGCTTGTTATACCTCTATCTATGCAGCCAAGCATCCTACTTGCTTTTCCTACCGCCCGACCACACTGCTCACCCATTTTGAGACACTCAGAAATCACTACCCCTAAATCCTTCTCTTCTGAAGTTTTTGCTAACACAGAACTGCCAATGCAATACTCAGATTGAGGATTTAGTTTCTTTTGACTGAAGTTTTAAATTTAAGATTTTTATGTATTATTTTAATATTTTATCCTGTATTCTATTCAATGTCTGTATGCCACCTAGAGAACAATGACCATTTATGGTGCTCTCAAAAAACAACACAGCATTTACATTTTGTCAAAAATGAGAATAGCTCCGTAATATTATTGGGGAGGTAGTGGGAGTAAAGGTAGTACGTAGAGAAATAATTTAGAATCTGTAAGTGAAATGACTACAAAATTATCATTTTAAAAAGTCTTTTATACATTTCTTGCTTTGCTTTGTCCAGATGTATCGGAGTACTATGACCACAATTTCCACCTAGCATGTATATCTGACACAAATGGAAGAAATCGATTTAGAGGATGCTGTATAATTTAAACCAATTTAAATTCTATCTCTAAACCAGGCTGGCGCAGGCTAAGCTACATACAACAAAGCATACAGTATATGGAAGCAATGAAAAGATTGTTACACAAGACAATATATTTCCCCATCCATATCATTTGACAGATTTCAAAAGAAAGGCGAAGTAATGCTTGCTATTATGCCAAAAATAGCTTTGGATAAAATATCTGAATCAAGGCTCACTACAGGCCCGTTTAGAAACTTTGTTTCTGGCTCAAATTCCAAACCACTATGACCAGAAAAGACAAAATATTTGTTGTAGTGTAATAATGAAACACTTGGTCTTTTCTACTTTAATTTTAATGACAGACCCAAATACAGTGATACCTCGTCTTACAAATGCCTCGTCATACAAACTTTTCGAGATACAAACCCGAGGTTTAAGATTTTTTTGCCTCTTCTTACAAACTATTTTCACCTTACAAACCTGCCGCCGCCACTGGGATGCCCCGCCTCCGGACTTCCGTTGCCAGTGAAGCACCTGTTTTTGTCTGGAGGTGGGGTTTCCCAGTGAGGGGAGCCTCAGTGAAATCGCAGCATCGCAAAAACACAGGTCTAGAGGTGGGGTTTCGAGGACTTTGGTGTTTTTGTGATGCTGCAATTTCACTGATGCTCCCTTCGCTGGGAAACCCCACCTCCGGACTTCCGTTGCCAGCAAAGCGCTCGTTTTTGCGATGCTGGGATTCCCCTGCAGCATCTCAAAAACACAGAAGTTCAGAGGTGTGGTTTCTCATGGAGGGGAGCCTCAGAGGAATCCCAGCAGCGCAAAAACGGGTGCTTCGGCTGGCAAAAGGGGTGAATTTTGGGCTTGCACGCATTAATCGTTTTTCCATTGATTCCTATGGGAAACATTGTTTCGTCTTACAAACTTTTCACCTTAAGAACCTCGTCCCGGAACCAATTAAGTTCGTAAGATGAGGTATCACTGTATATAAATTACAGGTTGTAAGTTATTGAACTCCAATATATTCTTGTGGCCTAAAGATCCACCTCACTAGAAATACAGCTAATAATTATTGATGTAATATTTAAATTCATAATATATAATACAGTCTTCTGACAAATCCATCTAAAAATCAGCATGTCTTGTAAACCTATTTTAAGGATTACTGAGAAAGTGTACAAGATGCCGCGCTGTTGTGCAAATATTAATGATTAATTAATATATATATAAGATGATACTTTTAAGTAATCAAATTATGTCTTCACACAGGTGTATAATCTATGAAAATTAAAGAGAGACCGAAATACAAAATTAACATGTTACTTTTAGAAATCCATACATTAACTTCTTATTGTAGGGGTAACCTAAAAGCTACAACAGTAGATCCCATGAAAGTTTCAGCTGAATAAAATGCTGAGCTAATTACATTGCTGAAAGTTTAATTCTGGTAATCACAACATCCAGTAAACATCAATTAATACAGAAAGTATTAGCATTAAAATGTCATATTAAAATATAATCAACAAGATATCAGAAATATGGATCATACTTTTTTTTAAATTTTACAATAGACAAGGAAACAATTAAAACAAGGTATCTAGCAAAATATGACGAGAACTGCAATTTTTCCAATCTTGGCAACGAAACTCTTGGAAATTCTTTAACAATTCTTTCACTTATACCGATGAGCTTCAGGAGGAAGTGTTAACAAAATTCTACAAGCCTCAGCAGAATTATGCAAGGAGGATTTAAAAGCAATCATCTTAAGACAAAAATTATGAATCTCAGCAAACATTAATAATCACATTGTTGCCTCAAATATTAATAACAATTTGGAAATAATAAACAGAACAACCAGTTCAGCTTAAAGGAGGAAAGTTTTATCTTTATGATTTTATCTCACTAAACGTTATCCCACTCATGACGCAACCAATTTGCATAGCAAAAGGATGTGCATTCAGCTGTTGGATCAAATTAAGTTCTTATAGCCGGTTAAATGAAGTACTGGAAGACTGATTCAGTGGGTGATTTAAAAATCCACGTTTCTGTGATGCTTATAATTATTTGCATATGAATTCTAGACTGAAAAATACAATTTGGGTGGGAAAATAAAGGTGTTTGATTGAAGTAGCAAATCAGCAGCATTCCAATTTGGGACTGCCCACCTTTATATCATTTCAAAAAATTCAATTGTTACTCATAGACCTAAAAAGTATGGGAAATACTTATCTAATATAATGGGAGAGGAGAAGGAAAAGAGAGGGGGGAGGGGGAGAGAGAGAGAGAGAGGGAGGGAGAAAAAGAGTAGAGAATATGGGAATGACTGGGTGTTTGTTGTGTGACCATTTTCTTTTAAAACCAAATTTGAACTTTAAAAAATTCCACCAAACCTAGAATTAATGTCCAATTAGATATACAGTGGTCCCTCGATTTTCGCGGGTTCGAACTTTGCGAAATGGCTATACCACGGTTTTTAAAAAATATTAATTAAAAAATACTTTGTGGTTTCCCCCCCCCCGCCCGATGATGTCATACGGTTTTTCCCACCCGATGACGTCATACGTCATCGCCAAACTTTCGTCCACCTTTAATAAATATATTTTTTAAATAAACTTTAATAAATAAACATGGTGATTAATAATCTAAATGGTTGCTAAGGGAATGAGAAATTGCAGTTTATGGGTTTAAAGTGTTAAGGGAAGGCTTGTAACACTGTTCATAGCCAAAAATAGTGTATTTACTTCCGCATCTCTACTTTGTGGAAATTCGACTTTCGCGGGCGGTCTTGGAACACATCCCCCGCGAAAATCGAGGGAACACTGTACACAAGATTGCACTTTTTAAGTTTTATTCACGTATCGTTACTGCATCATCAGGCACGTCATGGTTTTATTAGGATTATTGCCGTGCTATTTTTCCTCTAGCAAAGGTTACTCATAAAATAATCAGCAAGTTCTATACAATAAACACCAAAAAGACATCAACAATTAGTAAAGAAAACATATTAAGCTAAAGCATTATCGAAGATGTTTGTCAGAATTTCAGGAATGCTTTTAAATACTGCATGAGGTCTTCGGATTTCTGCCACACAAATTAATGGGTGTAAATTCCCTAAAGAAATGCACACTAAGCAAATGCAAGCTCCCAGGAGTTGGGATGAAGGGCAAAAGGTGCATTCCATAAAATTACCTAAACTTCTAGGTGAAAGGGGAAGATCAGTACTGACAGAATATCCGAGAGAAGGTTATCTCATAGTAGTCAATATTTCATCAAACAGCAGGCTGCATCAACCTATAATGGAATGCTGAGCTGCAAGAATTTGATTTATTTATTTATTTATTGGATTTCTATGCCGCCCCTCTCCAGAGACTCGGGGCGGCTAACAGCGACAATAAAACAGTGTACAATAGTAATTTGGTATTGATGATTAAAAACCCATTAATATAAAAACCAAACATACATACATACATAACATGCATAGAATTGTAAAGGCCTAGGGGGAAAGAGGATCTCAATTCCCCCATGCCTGGCGGCAGAGGTGGGTTTTAAGTTGTTTACAAAAGGCAAGGGGGGTGGGGGCAGTTCTAATCTCTGGGGGGAGTTGGTTCCAGAGGGCCGGGGCCGCCACAGAGAAGGCTCTTTCCCTGGGTCCCGCCAGGCGACATTGATTAGTTGACGGGACCCGGAGAAGATCCACTCTGTGGGACCTAACTGGTCGCTGGGATTCGTGCAGCAGAAGTTTTAATTGATTGCCGTGTTTTAATCGAGAGAAGGCGCAGGCAGAAAAATGGACCCATACTTTGATTTTTTTAAACTAATATTAAAAACATTTTATTCATGAGCTGTTTTAAAAAATGGGCCGATATGTAATTATTAACTGTTACCTATTACATCAGTTTTATGTAACTATTCAATATTGCTATTATCAGACCTAACATTTATACCAAAGCCATCACATGCAGACTATTTCATGTAACAGCATCTGTGAAGTGTTGTTATTGTTGTTATTATTATTATTATTTATTAGATTTGTATGCCGCCCCTCTCCGTAGATTTTGTGTTGCCATAAGCAGGGAAAGCATATGCTGCAAACATTTTGAATCATATCAAATCCACTGGAATTCAAAATGACATCCTTGTCATTTTAGCAGGTTCTTCTACATGCCATTAAAATATTATCCACAAATATTCTTTCTGTGAACATAAACAGTATTCTTTGTAGGTTTTGTGACTGACTCTCTTGAAACACTTGTCTCTCTATAGCCACCTTCTCAAGTTTTTAAAAAACAGAAAATACAATTTTCTTTATAGGCCCCTGTGGCCCCCTGTAATTTGTGCCTGCACAATTGTTGTAAGCTGCATGGCTTTGTAAATGTGACTTAAAAATAAATAAATATATTCACATGAGTAGTGATGGGTGAACTGAACCTGCACAATTTGGGTCCGTACCGAATTTTGCGGTGTTCGGTATGCTGAACCCGAACCCGAAATTTTATCAAACTTCGGGGTTGTGTTCGGCGTTCGGAGCTTTGACATCACCGGCAGGTTGCTAAGGACGCCAAGGTGATCACTTCCTCGATTCCATGGAATCCAGGAAGTGATCACCTTGGCGTCCTTAGCAGCCTGCCGGTGACGTCAAAGCTCCGCCCCCGGAATCTCTTCGTGGGAGGGATTCCCCGTTCAGGTTCGAGTCGGCCAAATTTTGCATAAAGTTTGTCCGAATTTGCTGAACCTGAACACCGTTGGGTTCGCCCATCACTAAACATGAGACCTAATGGCAAATTAGAGTTTCCTTCTATGTGCATGTATGTGTATGTTTACAGACAGCTTTAGTATCCCAGTTTCATGGCAATAACCTTTGAACGTTTCTCAAAATATTTCTCATCATCATCACCTTCTCTCTGCTTTATTTGTGACCTGCGTCCGCAAGTTATCAAAATTATGTGTATCCTGTTCTTTAATAGTTTTCGTGGTGGTCAACAAAAGCAGACTAAAATCTGCCCTACTCAATGAAGTAATCCACCTGTCTCCAACCTTAAACACTTGAAGAACTACCTGGACCCATTTCCCATAGAAAACAAAAAAATGGGAGGCATAAAACCTAGTTTGGCGTAGCCAACTCAACATCACTTCCAGTCATGCAATCCACCCCAGCCACGCCTACCCAGGTTTTGTGGCTTTGGGTGGTCTGTGGGTCTCTGTTTTTCCATCTCCCTCTTCCTTCCTCCTCTCTCAATTTTTCCTTGTTTTCCCTCTCTCATTACTCTCTCCCTCTCCCTTCTCTCTCATTGGTTTCTCCTTTTCCTCATTCTTTCCATTTTCTCATTTCTTTTTCTTCCATTTCCCCCCCTTCGTTTGTTTTTCTCTTTTCTCTCTCCCTTTTTTCTCTTCCCCATCCACTTTTTTTCCTTCTTTCCCTCAAGCTCCCTCATGCCTCTCTCCTCTCTCTCCCTCTTCTCATTTGTTTCTTTTTCCTCTCTCTCATTTTCTCCTCCATCATTTTCTCATCTCTCTCTCCCCCCTTTCTCTCTTCTCCCATTTTTCCCTCCATCCCCCCCTCATGTGTGCGTGTGCTCCCTCTTAAACCATTTCCAAAACCAGGCAAGGGTTGAGGGCTTTTTTTCTGACGTTCTCTCTGCTTATTTGGGTGCTTTTTACCATGTAGTTTAAAATCAAGAGTCATTTCAGGTTCCCAGATAAATGAAGTGTCAGGGTTCCAGGTAACACCCAAACCTAAATCAGAATCCAAGTCAAGGCATTGCTTAAAATTCCAATTCAATCCCAGAGCCATCCTGGCACCTCCACAGGGGGAATCTGGATCTTAGCTTCCCACCCAGTTGAAAGTTCACGTGCCTTGCCCCTCACCCACAAACTTGTCGCAGGTTGTGCAATTCCTTTTTTGCTTCCACTCCAGTGGTGGGCATATGATGGTCTTGAACTTCTCAAAACAATGCTTTATGTCTACATCTGCTCCCTCATGAATTATCTATCTATCTATCTATCTATCTATCTATCTATCTATCTATCTATCTATATTGGATTTGTATGCCGCCCCTCTCCGGAGACTCGGGGCGGCTAACAGCAATAATAAAAATATATTATGTAAATTATAATTATAATCCAATACTAAAAACAGTTAAAAACCCATTATTATAAAAACCAAACATACATACAGACATACCATGCATAAAATTGTAAAGGCCTAGGGGGAAAGAGGATCTCAATTCCCCCATGCCTGGCGGCAGAGGTGGGTTTTAAGCAGCTTACGAAAGGCAAGGAGGGTGGGGGCAATTCTAATCTCTGGGGGGAGTTGGTTCTAGAGGGCCGGGGCCGCCACAGAGAAGGCTCTTTCCCTGGTTCCCGCCAAGTGACATTGTTTAGTTGACGGGACCCGGAGAAGACCCACTGTAGGACCTAACTGGTCGCTGGGATTTGTGCAGCAGAATTACCCCTCCCAAGTTTCCATAAACACCAGGCCTTCTACAGATAGTGTGGCAAGCCGTTGCTTAATCTCCAACTTCTGCACCAGCTTGACATGAAGCTAGAAGGCAAGGGCAACGATGGGAGACTCACTCCGGACGAGAGAGAAGTGCCCCTGTACTTGCCTCTCATCTTGCAGAGGCTTCTTCTGGCGCTTAGTCTTGCCTGCACCTTTCTGCCCCGAGATCTTCTGACCCTCAGTTGCTCAAATAACAATTCTCCATGCTCCTTGAGGCCTGGCTTGCTGAGAGGGGGAATAGCCCTGATGCTATAGGATCCCAATGACTTTCTGGAGAAGCCAGCAGAGAAGATTGCAAATGGCGATCACATGATTGTGGGACCTTGACAACCAATCTTAAGTGCAAAGAACAAATAAGTGTGTATAATCTTATACAAATTTAAAGGAAAGGGACAAAGACATTCAGAACACAATTTATCTTAGTGTGAAATAACTTTTTTCTAAAGGGTGTCGGGGGAAAAAACATTTTGAAATTCCCTGATATATCCCTGACATTTCCCTGTAACTTGCAATCTAGTTAAGGCGCGATTGTAGATGACATCATACCAAACGGCCATTGGTAGCCGAGGACGCAAGTTGTTGCCAGTTATGCTCATTTTTGCTTGACTCTGCCAGATTTTCCGTGACTTTTAAACATTTTAATACAGTTTGGTTTTCCCCCGATTTATTCCGGGTTTTTTCACGAATTCTCTGATAATTCCCTGATATTTCCCGAACTGCCGATTTCCCTGATAATTCCCTGTTTTCCAGGCTTGCTGGACACTGTTTCTAGAACTAGATATAGAATTTTCAGAAATTTTGAAATTGCTTTACAGACACGCTGACATTCAAAACATTCTATGTTACAAACAGCAGCAGCACCTAATCAACTTTAGTTAATATCAAAGAAGCTAGGAAGAATTGTACAGTGTTCCCTCGATTTTCGCGGGTTCGAACTTCGAGAAAAGCCTATAACACGGTTTTTCAAAAATATTAATTAAAAAATACTTTGCGGTTTCCCCCCCTATACCACGGTTTTTCCTGCCCGATGACATCATATGTCATCGCCAAACTTTCGTCCGCCTTTAATAAAAAAAAATTAAAATAAACTTTAATAAATAAACATGGTGAATAATAATCTAAATGGTTGCTAAGGGAATGGGAAATTGTAATTTAGGGGTTTAAAGTGTTAAGGGAAGGCTTGTGACACTGTTCATAGCCAAAAATAGTATATTTACTTCCGCATCTCTACTTCGCGGAAATTCGACTTTCGCGGGCGGTCTCGGAACGCATCCCCTGCAAAAATCGAGGGAACACTGTACCTGGTAATTTACATGGGAGATACTGAGGAAATTCAATTGTTGTAGGTTATCCTGGTAAGTTTACAAGTCTCTCCAAAGTCAAAAATACAGGTAGTACTTGATTTACAAATGTAATGAAGCCTACCAATTACATTCGTAACCCAAGGATTTGTTGGAGTGAATCACGTAAAATGAACGTGAAAACTTCCTGCTTTCGCCCACGCATTTGCTAATCGAATGCAGAGGCTGTTAAGTGCACTTGAGGGATCTCAGTTGGGCAAGGCCATGTGTGGGTGCGAAATCTGTTGCTTCTGACTATCCGAGGCCTCCCCCGACCCATTGATACACCTCATGCTCCCTACAATTGCTCCCCCCCGCAATCCTGCCACTGGGGGGGTCTCCTGTGAAGACTCATACTTCTTCTGGAGAGGTGGCAGCCTTGGCAAGTCTCCCCCAAAGCCTTCCAGTCTTGGTGCGCAAAGTGTTTGCAAACTGATGGGATGCATCCCATTGGCTTGCAAACGCCTGGTAAATTTAGGGGTAGTGATTTCTGACAGTCTCAAAATGGGTGAGCAGTGTGGTCGGGCGGTAGGAAAAGCAAGTAGGATGCTTGGCTGCATAGCTAGAGGTATAACAAGCAGGAAGAGGGAAATTGTGATCCCCTTATATAGAGCGCTGGTGAGACCACATTTGGAATACTGTGTTCAGTTCTGGAGACCTCACCTACAAAAAGATATTGACAAAATTGAACGGGTCCAAAGACGGGCTACAAGAATGGTGGAAGGTCTTAAGCATAAAACGTATCAGGAAAGACTTCATGAACTCAATCTGTATAGTCTGGAGGACAGAAGGAAAAGGGGGGACATGATCGAAACATTTAAATATGTTAAAGGGTTAAATAGGGTTCAGGAGGGAAGTGTTTTTAATAGGAAAGTGAACACAAGAACAAGGGGACACAATCTGAAGTTAGTTGGGGGAAAGATCAAAGGCAACGTGAGAAAATATTATTTCACTGAAAGAGTAGTAGATCCTTGGAACAAACTTCCAGCAGACGTGGTTGGTAAATCCACAGTAACTGAATCTAAACATGCCTGGGATAAACATATATCCATCCTAAGATAAAATACAGGAAATAGTATAAGGGCAGACTAGAAGGACTATGAGGTCTTTTTCTGCCGTCAGTCTTCTATGTTTCTAAACAGGATTGAAGGGAGGGAGCAGCATGCACACAGCGGGGAGGTGGGTTCCTCTTTGCTCCATTGGCCATGTCCAGTGCACTATACTTTGGGGCTATTGGTTATTATTTTCAACCTATCTTTTGTTACCACGTGAAGTGGATGGGTCTTACCTGATCTCCAGCACTCTGAATGAAAGATTGAGAGGAGAGCTTTCTTCTTTCTCTCCTGACAAAAGTGCTGAGCTTCAGAGTGGGTTAATTTAAATCAAATGGATTTAAATTATAATTTTTAAAGAGCAACTATCATCTCTGTCCCGCAATGGTTCCTCCTCTGATGCAACGACAAGCCCATTCAGTTTAATGGGATGGCTGGTGATGCAGCAATGACACAACAAAGTGGGGGACATGCCAGGCAGCAAGTAAGTGGATGCCTGCTAACAGGTGCTGCATGATAGGTCTAAAATCAGTTTCCGGTCACAATTCAAAGTGTTGGTTATGACCTATAAAGCCCTTCATGGCACCGGACCAGATTATCTCAGGGACCGCCTTCTGCTGCACGAATCCCAGCGACCAGTTAGGTCCCACAGAGTGGGTCTTCTCTGGGTGCCGTCAACTAACAATGCCGCTTGGAGGGGGCCAGGGGAAGAGCCTTCTCTGTGGCGGCCCCGGCCCTCTGGAACCAACTCCCCCCCAAGATTAGAATTGCCCCCACCCTCCTTGCCTTTCGTAAGCTACTTAAAACCCACCTCTGCTGCCAGGCAGGGGGAATTGAGATGCTCTTTCCCCCTAGGCCTTTACAATTTTATGTATGGTATGTCTGTATGTATGTTTGGTTTTGTATATTAATGGGTTTTTAATCGTTTTTACTATTGGATTATTTTGTATACTGTTTTATTATTGTTGTTAGCCACCCCGAGTCTCCGGAGAGGGGCGGCATACAAATCCAATAAATCAAATCAAATCAAAATGACAGGTGCTCTTTAAACGTAGAGATTCATTTAGTTTGATAGTTAAAATATTTAATATTATTTGTAAACAAAATGGAGGTTTCCTATTTTGCCTGCAGAGCTTGGATTCATTCCAAAAATGTAAATATAGCTGAATATACAGCCTGATGCTATATAGCTAAACTCCATTTCATGCTGAATAAACTAAAGTTTTAATGTGTCTTAAATAGGTAGATTTTTACTCCCAAAAGCATTTTTTAAAATAAATTTGATAAAAATAAAAAAACAGATTTAAAATTTAAAAGTCATCTATTTTTATCCACCCTGCTGAGTTTGCAGCTCAGGTAGGCGGAAAACAAACAAATATTTCTACATTATTTGCATTTTTTTTTTTACAAGGATTGGTCCTTGACCACAAATCACACATTGGAAGTATTGTATTAATTTTTTGCTATCATGATAATACTTTTTCAAAGTGAAAACTAGAAAGACTGCAAGCTGACTGATAAGCATTTGTTATTTTAGGACACAATTGTAACTGTTTGCAGTAATTTTTTGTATATAAAGTGACTTAGTGAAGCAAAAATGAATACTAAGCGAATGTAAATGGTCTTTAGTAATCTTTTGTTTTCGGGCCAGCAGTTAAATCACAGAACATAGTATAGTATTGGTTCAAGCTGTCATTGTAGGATGAGGAAAATGAAAAAAGAGAGCTGGAGCTGCCAGGCTCTGAGATAAAAGACAATGCACAATCCTATCCACAGTTGTTGTTTTTTGACAGGAAGCAACCTTTTAGATTCTTAAACTGGGGGTAATTGCCCTCCCAGAAGATAATTTGGGCATATCTTGGGTGTAATGGAGCAATTTGTAACTGCTTGTTTGTGAATCAAGAATCAAGTTTGCCAAGAAGTGTGTATGTGTGTGTGTTATGTGTGTGTGTAATGATATTACTCAAGACAGGAAAAGTGACTCTAGGGTCAAACAGTTTAAGAACCACTGTTTTGAGTGCTCAGTTTCACTGCGCAACTCTTCTCTTAAGTGTCTGTAGAATCGTGACTGTGGGTCCTTGCAGCATCCGAAATGCAGTCATGGGTGGGGGAGGGTGTCATGACAATTAGCAAAGGCTGAAAGTACTTTATGCACCATAAAACTATCATAATGCTGAACAGTCTTTTAAACAACCAGTCGTACTGAGGACTATCTGGGAAAGAGGACCGAATCCAGGATAGGGATCGGGTGGGTTCCTCCCATTTGGACTGGTTCACCTGAACCGGTAGTAAAACTGCTGGTGATGTCATGATGATGTTACAGAACCAATTCTGCATTGGTTGCCGATCGGTTTCCGGTCACAATTCAAAGTGTTGGTTATGACCTATAAAGCCGTTCATGGCATCGGACCAGAATATCTCCGGGACTGTCTTCTGCCACACGAATCCCAGCAACCAGTTAGGTCCCACAGAGTTGGCCTTGTCCGGGTCCCGTCGACTAAACAGTGTCGTTTGGCGGGACCCAAGGGAAGAGCCTTCTCTGTGGCGGCCCCGACCCTCTGGAACCAACTCCCCCCCCAGATATCAGAGTTGCCCCCACCCTCCTTGCCTTTTGTAAGCTTCTTAAAACCCACCTCTGTCGTCAGGCATGGGGGAATTGAGATATTCCCTTCCCCTAGGCTTATAAAATTTATGCATGGTATGTCTGTATGTATGATTGGTTCCTTAAATTGGGGTTTTTTTAAATTACTTTTAATATTAGATTTGTTTATATTGTCTTTTTACTGTTGTTAGTTGCCCCGAGTCTGCGGAGAGGGGCAGCATACAAATCTAATAAATACATAAATAAATTCTATCTGCCGGCCCGTGGCACCGCCAACTTTTGTTGGGGGGGGGTTGTTCTTCTACGCATGCACAGAAGCTGAGTTTCTAGCACTGCGCATGCATCACCGTCTTGTTTGGGGCTGTTTTTAATTTTAATTTTTTTAAAAAAAAACCATCAACGCACCAAGTGCGTGCGCACCCACGAGGTGCGACCACACAGCACGGAAGGAAGCGAACCAGCAGCAAGATAAGTTAGAACCCAACCCTGGTAGGAATGTAACCTAGGTAAATTGTCAGACAAAGATCTCCCTAATCCTCATGAAAATAAAATGGAGAGGAGGAAGAGGAGGTGAAATAATACAGAATTGGACCATTCTGTTGCTATAGCTTTACAGTAAAGGTAGTACTAGCCTACCCAAATGGGATTCCTAGTCTCATCTACATTGGAGAGCTGACATGAGGCTTTGAGGGTCCAGATGAGGAAAAAAACAAATTGAAACCATGGGAAGGTGGATTTGCGGCTTGTTCCTTATTTTTGATGGAATAGCACTTCCTGGAAAGGATTTGAAGTTTGAATTCATCCAGAGTGCAGTAGCCACATGATTAACTGTTGATTATTATTCTGGGTATAGGGCAACCATTTGTAGAACCTGCATTGGTTATCAGTTGGTTTTCAAGCCCTACCATGACTGCATGCTATCACCTGAATATCTAAAGGATTGTGTATGTTAATTAAGACAATATGTCACATATCCTCTTAGGAAATGCTTTGGCCTTCTGGTTTTTTGGGTGGTTAGCTAGGGTTTTTTTAAATCATAGTTCCCATTCTCTGAAACTGCCTTTCTCTGGAAGATAGGCTACCCTGGCCCCCTTAGTTATTGCCTTTTGGAACATAGTAAAGACCAAACAATGTCGTTTGGCGGGCCCCAGGGGAAGAGCCTTCTCTGTGGCGGCCCCGGCCCTCTGGAATCAACTCCCCCCAGAGATTAGAACGGCCCCCACCCTCCTTGTCTTTCGCAAATTACTCAAGACCCACCTTTGTCGCCAGGCATGGGGGAGTTAGGATATTCCTTCCCCTAGGCCATTACAAGTTATGTATGGTATGTTTGTGTGTATGTTTGGTTTTTATAATAAGGGTTTTTAGTTGTTTTATTAAATTGGATTGTTACATGTTGTTTTTTATCATTGTTGTTAGCCACCCCGAGTCTGCGGAGAGGGGCGGCATACAAATCCAATTAATAATAATAATAATAATAATAATAATAATAATAATAATAATAATAATAATAATAATAATAATAATATTCTGGAGGACATTTGGTGACTTAAGTGACATATGAAATCAGATTTTGTTAAAAATACTTAGTAATTTTTTGCTATTGCTTTTTATTGTTCAAATAAATTAATTGGATATTGTAATAGCATTACTTGTTCTATTACAAGTAATAGCTATTGTAATAGCATTACTTGTTCTATTACAATATCCAATAACTTAATTGGATATTGTAATAGCATTACTGGTTCTATTTTATTGCAAGCCACTGTGTTTACATTAAATGCTATATAAATTTGATAGTCATGATTCTTTACTGGTGAAAATACAGAAGGTCATAGCAGAATGGATGCAATCATGAACTATTAAAGGGCAGAAGGGATTTGGGGAATCATCTGGCTTAGTCCATTCCAAGTCCAGTGCAGGAATCCACCACTGCGATGTCTATTTAAACATTTCTGGCAAAGGCAAAGTTTCTTCCTCAGAGCAGTGTGATCCTATGAGAGTTCTTACATCAGGAGATTTTTCATGATGATGCTGGATTTCGTGAAACCTTCTGCCTTGCCTGTCTTCTGGAACACCTCTGTCCATTTCTGCCCTGTCTTCTCCATGGCATCCTTGGGGACAAGTGTGTCGTCTTTCTGCAGTTCTAGCATCCCTTCCCTCTCCAGGTTTCTCCAATGAACGAAGTGCAACCTTCCCCCTCTTGAACTCTTGTTTGCTCTCTTTTTTTCTTTTTCTTTTGCTGACTCAGCGCAGCTAATCACTCTGTCCTATGTCTACTGAATGGCTGTTTGCACAAACCAACAGATTGTAGTTACAAACATAGGAAAAGCAGATAAAAAGAGTGGCCTTCTCCAGTTGGCGGTCTTTTATTTTCCTGCAGTCAACCCAAAGAAGTGATCTGATCACAGAAGTGATGATCAGAAAGTGTCTCTTGCTCTCCTACTTTATGGGAAATTATACACAGGTAGTTTTCGACTTAACAACGGTTCATTTAGTGACCATTCAAGGTTATAATGGCATTGAAAAAAAGTAGCGTATTTTTCAGAGTATAAGACACACTCCCTCTCCCCCCCCCCCAAAAAAAAGAGGGTGAAAATGCATATGTAGTAAAAAAAAACACAGGAGATGATAGTAGCAATCTCTGCAGCCTGGAACAGCTAATTGGGGGTATTCCAGGAAGAGGAACCACCCCCCAACCAGTTGCTTGTGCTGAATCAGGCTGCAGTAATGTGCTGAAGCTGATCTGGCTGTTTACTATTTGCTGCAAGGACATGTCAGAGTTTGCAGCAGCAATCACATCCAGAAAGCACACACAAGTAACTGATTCAGCAGGATTCAGTCATTTCTATTTATATACAATACAACACATTAAGTAAATATACAATACCAGGAGAAGGGATGGGGTCAAATGGCCGTGGTAGCACGGAGGTCCCCCTTCCCTTGGGGGGTCCCCGAATCCCCACCATCCGGGGGGTTCTAGTTCTTTTGAACCGAGCCCGATCCTCCCTAAACGGGAGGGGACGCTACCAGGGATCTGGTTAGGGGTCAGCATACCCCACCAGACGTACCAGCCTAGTCTCGTGCCGGCGGTGGTGCAAAGCCGGCCAGGCAGCCATACCCGAGTCGGCACTAGCCATGGAGACAATGCAACGCAGGGATTGGAGCCAAGTGGTAACACCTGGGAAGAGTACTTTTTAAGCGATGGCGAGGTGAAGGAAAAATTAAGCGGTGTGCTGGTGTGGCCAAAAAAGAATTGGAAATGTTTTTTTTTATTTTTCACAACAGAGATAACTGCCGGAAATGGGAGAGGAAGCGGCTATTTAGCGGTGTGGTGAATAGCGGAGGCTTCGATTTTTGCATATTCTGCATATTTTTGTATATTGCCCAAATTTGGACTATTTAAAAGAAAGCAGATTCAAAGATTCTGAATTTGGACTGTTTAAGCATTAGATCTCCCCACCCCCCCTTTGCTTAACAACTGTGGCAAGAAAGGTCGTAAAATGGAGCAAAATTCACTTAAGTGTATCACTTAGTAACATAAATTTTGGGTTCAATTGTGGTCATAAGTCAAGACTACTTGTGCTGGTGTAATATTTTTCAAATTATCCTGAAAATCAAGGCTTAAGTGTTAATAACAATACTGCATGATGTGATGTCATAAAGTCTACAGCAGAAACAGAAGTAATTTTAATCACATGGCCTAAAGTTTTTCATTTCTATGAAATCAAAAGATCAAAAATATTTTTGTAACTTAACCTATTGTTTTTCACTGATAATATTGGTTCCATTTTTAATCTATAAATGCAGACAAAAATCTTTGAATTAAAATGCAAAGTAAAATTACTGTCACACCAAATTGCAGATTGTGTGTAAGTGTGTACATAAACATTAAAAGTGTAAACTGTTTAAGGAAAAATAATAGAAGTATTTTTAAGTGTTCATTGTTTTGAGTTCACTTATTGAGTTCACTTATCTTTGGACCTGTTTAGTGCTAAGAGTTATATAGCTCCATTGCTTCAATGCTAATGAAACCTGATCTGTAACAGATGTATGAGAAGCTGCCAGTGTTCTCTATGATCAGTAGGATAGAGATCTCCCCAAAAAAATTGGGGTGGAGGGAGGGAGAAACTGCATTAATATCTTAGTATAGTACTGTAATGCATTTTAAAATGCTGCTTAAAAGGAGAAAGTGTTATAAACACACAAGCAAATGTGATTTCTTAAAATATTTTTGCTATCCTGTTTCCTCCAAAATAAGACATCCCCTGATAATAAGCCCAATTAGGGTCTTATTTTCAGAGAAACCCAGTATTTTTGTAAGGTTTGTATCTTACAGAAAAAAAGCTAAAATGTACTTCTGAATTTCGATACTAAAATTTTTGGCATATTGATTTTCTCAGCTTTAATGTGAGTGAAATACTTTCTTGCCAAATCAAAACGTAAAGTAAAATATAGAAATAGTAAAGCCTCTTCAATTTAACTTGATAACTGTTGTGGTTAGCTCTGGCCCAACTCCTGCCCCAAGGAATGTGGAGGTGGATGTGGGGGAGACATCCACATGCCACAGGCCTGTTTTGCTCCCAGTAGAATCTGCCCACGAATTCTCCTCTGACCAAGGAAGCGTGAGTGACAGGGAAGAGGGGAGTTTGGCAGACATCCACGCATGCGTAGAGTGATGCATAGGAGAGAACAACTGAAGGGTTATTACAAGAGAAAATGAGGCCACCTGTTGTTGGGTGGGGCTGCTGTAATTAGTACTACAGATAAAAATGCAGCCTGGTGTTTTAGCCTCTGGCAGTTTATCTGATTCATTGTTTCGTCAAGATCGTGGTTTTTGTGCTGTTCAAGATTGTGTGTGTGGACTCTCTGGACTTTAGAATTGGACTCAATTTCTCAATTATTGGGTGAGCAATTGGATTGCATTTAACCTGTGCCTTGTGTGTACCAGAAAATCCCTTTGACATTTAAAAAGGGAGCTGTTTCTGTTTTTCTGTTTATAAAAACTTTTGGGTTTTCCTTTTATTGTGTGGTGTGTGTCTTCCTGGACTAATTACCCTGTAATTACGGGCGGTTGAAACACGCCGGCAGAACAATAACTAGCTAGTTGTTTCGATGGTTGACAATATGGGAAATATAAAATGGGTAGGGCTTCATGCCTCCCCCATGTAGCACACATTACTCCTAACCTGGGACTCTGTTTCAATGACTCATGCTTCTTGGGCAATGACAACAGGACACCTGGATTGCCAGGGGTCGCATAAACTCACATTTTATGACGCAGCACTTCATGTCCAAATTGTAGTTGTAAATGCAAGGACTACCTGTAAAACTTTTCCACTGCTAAGCCATTGCAGTGCTTTGTCTAAGGGCAAATCTAGAATCTGTTTCTGTGGGGGGGGGGGGATCACCATAGATACTATTAGTTCTATAATAACACATAATTAAAATATTTTGTACAAAGTGCCTGCTGATTATTATGCAATGAATAACCATAGGTTTTTTTTAAAAAAAAATACATTTTTACAAGATATGTAAATTTGTGCAACTAAGCTTTTTTGTTCTGCTCATACGTGTTTACCACAGTGAGCCGTAATACATTTTTAACAGACTATAAGTTGTACTGCATTAGTGTTTTCTCAACTTCTTTGAAACTATTCTTGCCTGTAGTTGTTCCACACAGACTATTTAGAGGGTGTCTTCAATCATTTCCTTTAATAAACAACAACAACTGAGAAGTATTAGTAACATCTGTGGAGTCATCTAGAGCCAAGGAAAACCACCAGAAATAATTTCCTTTTTAAATTGATTATTGAAGTTGCTTCCAGTGTCCTCAACTCTTGGAGCAACTGTTTTCTCAGTCTTAAAATAAGTTTATTTTTTTCTGGACACATTTATTCGGCAATCAAACACAATTTAATTAACTCGCAATCACAGCTTTCCTTGCTGGCTAACAAATCAACCACATAGAAACTTAATTTGGTTGCAACTATATATTGTAAGGACAGCAGTCACTTCCCACTTTTTAATGAATATTTGCCAAGCAAGGAGAATAAAATTGAGGGATAATAATAATAATAATAATAATTATTATTATTATTATTATTATTACTTATTAGATTTGTACGCCGCCCCTTTCCGAAGACTCGGGCGGCTCACAACAATGATAAAAACAATATTATACTGGCACAAATCTAATATTAAAAAAAACCTAAAAACCCTATCATAATTAAAAACCAAACAGCACATACATACCAAACATAAATTATAATAAGCCTGGGGGAAAGGTGTCTCAAATCCCCCATGCCTGGCGGTATAGGTGGGTCTTAAGTAGTTTACGGAAGACAAGGAGGGTGGGAGCGGTTTTAATCTCCGGGGGGAGTTGATTCCAGAGGGCCCGGGCTGCCACAGAGAAGGCTCTTCCCCTGGGGCCCGCCAGACGACATTGTTTAGTCGACGGGACCCGGAGAAGGCCAACTCTGTGGGACCTTATCGGCCGCTGGGATTCGTGCGGTAGCAGGCGGTTCCGGAGGTACTCTGGTCTGATGCTATTTTTTAATTTCTCCTGACATTTTCATTCATAATAATGCTTCTCTCCCTTTCTTAGACAGCATTAAAGATTAAAACTAAATGTACTTTTAAGGAAAAGATTTTGGGTGCAGTAGTTATTTTAGAACGATGTGCTTGAGTTTTTCCGATGGGTCTTGCCTAGCATGCAATAACACTTTTATATAATGGTGTAAGTCATTAGTTTACCCCTGTAGGAATTAAATAGTAACTGGAGGAATTTTATATATTCAAGATAGGAATCCTTAAAAAGGAAACCGTTATCATAATGTGTTCTCAAAGTTGGGTGCATAATTTTTGTTGTGATTATTTGTAGTTGAACATGCATTATTTCTTTATGAGCGGAACATTCCTTCTGGAGGACAGAAGGAAAATGGGGGACATGATCGAAACATTTAAATATGTCAAAGGGTTAAATAAGGTTCCGGAGGAAGTGTTTTTAATAGGAAGGTAAACACAAGAACAAGGGGACATAATCTGAAGTTAGTTGGGGGAAAGATCAAAAGCAACATGAGAAAATATTATTTTACTGAAAGAGTAGTAGATTCTTGGAACAAACTTCCAGCAGACGTGGTTGGTAAATCCACAGTAACTGAATTTAAACATGCCTGGGATAAACATATATCCATCCTAAGATAAAATATAAAAAATAGTATAAGGGCAGACTAGATGGACCATGAGGTCTTTTTCTGCCGTCAGTCTGCTATGTTTCTGTTTTAAAAGTTCATTTTCTTGCAATTTCTTTTTTTCTGTTAGGCCACCTGTTTTCTAACCTGCCGTCTAAAAAAAAGGGAATATGTTTGTCATCTTTTTGATATCTATTATTTGCATTCTTTGTTCTCTAAGTCTCTTTGCGTTAGTCTTTATAGGGCAGAGATGGTGAATCTTTTTTTCCTTGCCTCCCACACATCCCATTCCCTGCACATTCATGTGTGACCTCTCCCCCTGCCTCCCTCCTATGGAGGGCCTCCAGAGGCTGGAAACAACCCATTTCCCAATTTTCACCCTCTCCAGGCTACAGAGGCTTTCTTGGAGCCTGGGAAGGGTGAAAACATCCTCCCCCATCCCTTGGAGGCATTCTGGAAGCTGAACATGCCCTCCCAGAGCATAGTTCCCTCTAAGCTGAGCAGTGAGCAATCGCTCACTTAAAAATCATCATCAACTCAGAGTTTTCCAAACCTACCCAGAAGCCGAGAGGGAAAGAGTGAGAGGGAAGGAGAGAGAGAGGAAGAGAGAGAAACAGATAGAAAAAAGAGAGGAAGGAAAAGGGAAAGAAAAAGAATGGGAGTAAGGAAGAGAGAAAGAAAATCAAAATCTAGTTTGAAACTAGCTCAACTATGTGGCATTTTGATATTGATAGAGTTGCCCTATTATGAGCTCACTGTTATAGACACACAGTACAGTATTTTATTTTGAAATTCTCTGAGGCAAAACAGGGTGGGTTTTTTATTTGTTTGTTTATTTGTTTGTTTGTTTGTTTGTTTATTTATTATTTCTGTGCTGCCCAGTCCCGAAGGGACTGCCGCTCAGACACTATACTTTTCCGCCCCCCCCCCAAAAAATTAGAGGGAACACTGTCCCAGAGCCCCCGTGCAAGCCAAAAATCAGCTTGCCAGTGTGCACATGCGATCCGGCAGATATAGCTCTGCGTGCCACCTGTGGCACACGTGCCATGGGTTCACCATCACAGTTATGGGGTGATTTAAAAAAAAATAAAAATCAGAGCTTAAAATAAGAACGCAATAATTTAAGAAAAGTTCTACATATCAACACATTCTTATGGTATAGTATAGCAACAATTGTTTAATAAATAAGTAAACCATTTTTTAATTTTTGTTTCTAGGTGTATGTGGAATTTGATGATCTTGAATGGGAAAAACGAGAATGGGTTAAAGTTTATGAAGACTTTGCAGCATTCCTTGTGGAATACCAACTGATCTGGACAAAGAGGAAGGATCCTAGCCAGTCTCAGGGATCAAAAATCAAACATATTCAATGGCCTGCACTGGTAAGATGCCTATATAATGTTTTAATGTCCATTGAGAAACTTTAGAAAACACAGTAGTCTTATATTGTTGTTTGCAATTTATAAATCAGTCTTTTTTTTAAAAAAACGAAAACTCTGGTTATAACTGTATTCTTACTTCGGTGATTAGAAAAACTATGCAGCCTTTTTCCTTTCAATTCTAAAATCAGATTGGATTTTGATACTGCTGTGTTTGGGATATATTGCGGTTTGCCTCTATTTTGACCCTTCATAAATTACACATTGAAAGTATTCTGCAACTTTTTGCTAGCTCAGCTATTCTTGCTTCTGTCCTACATAAGGATTAGGTATAAGTGTCGGCCAGCCATGTTTTTTTTAAATTTCCTGCAGAGATTTGTGATGCACTCTGATTTTCTCTTGTTCATTTTGGGGCTACTGTTCATCTTGGGGCCACACATTTTTGACAATGTCCCTCGCCAAAGGCTCCTAAAAAAGCTCTTCAGCCACAAAATTAGAGGACAGGTCTTGCCCTGGATTGGTAGCTGGCTAAATTGTAGGAAGCAAAGGGTGGCAATAAATGGACAATTCTCTGGATGGAAAGTGAGAAGTGGTGTACCCCAAGGTTCAGTTTTGGGACCTTTACTTTTTAATTTATTCATTAATGATCTTTTTTAAAAAAAATATTTTTATTGATTTTTGACAATTTTTATATCACACAACATAAAACAGTGCATAGTGAATTGTGCCCACCACCCCGACACACACACATTCCCCACCCCCAAATCGGGGGTGTTTCTTGTATAGTCCACTTAACCCAAGAGCAATATAGCTGTTTACATATTATAGAGTGATCCCAATTTATTTCTTGTAGCTTGGTCTCGGATTCTGCTCGTCATATATCGTCTTACCTTGTCCCACCGTCCCATCAGTTGTCTCAATTCAGTTTCATTATCCGAATTTATCCTTTTATCCATAATTTCAAATTGAATATGGTCCACCATGTACCTATACCAATTTTGCATTGTCCATTTTGTCGCATCCTTCCAACCCAAAACTATTACTGCCTGAGCGCTTTCTATTGCTGCTTTTTTTATTTCTCTAAATTCTCCCATCACATTGCTTTTTACTACTACTGCCATTTCCTTAGTGATTGTCCATTGTATATTTAGCATTCTATTGATATCCTCTTTCACTTTTTGCCAAAATTCCTGCACTACCGGGCATTCCCAAAACATATGCATAAACACTCCTTTGTCTTGACACCCATGCCAACAATTCCCCCTAACATTCTGCTGAAAATGTGCGAATTGAACGGGAGTAAATTTATTCATTAATGATCTGGAAGTAGAAGTATTTAGTGAGGTAGCAAAGTTTGCTGACGACACTGAATTATTCTGGGTAGTGCAAAGTGCAAAGTTATGCATATCGGGGCAAAGAACACCAATTATACCTACCAACTGATAGGGACCAAGCTTTCTGAGACAACCCAAGAAAGGGATCTTGGGTTGTCCTCAAAGAAGGATATAATGGAACTGGGAAAGGTGCAAAAAAAGGGGAACAGGAATGATCAAGGAAATGGAGCACTTCCCTTATGAAACCATGTTGCAACACCTAGATCTCTTCAGCCTTGAAAGACCGCTTTTAAGAGGTGACTTGATCAAAGTGTATAAAATCATGTATGGGATAGAAAAGGTGGATAGAGAAAAAATCTTTGCCCCCCACACATCTCACACATCTTTTCTCTCTCACACAATACTAGGATGAGGGGGCACTCCCTAAAGCTCATAGGTAAAAAAAATGAGGACAAATAAAGGAAATATTTCTTCACCCAGAGGGTCATTGGTTTATGGAATTCACTTCCAGAAGAAGCCTGTCAGCCTGGAAAGCTTCAAGTCAGGATTGCCATGTGTATCGGTGGTTATTGAAACGGATGTCTATGTTGGTTGAGGCAGGCAGGATTCCCTTGGGTACCATTTGTTGGGGGTCAAGGGAAACGGAGGGTTTTGCCTTGTCTTTCTGCTCAAGATCCCCGTGTACAACTGATGGACCACTGTGTGATGCAGAATGCTGGGCTCGATGGGCTTTGACCCGATTCAGCATGGCTCTTCTTACGTTATTATGTTCACTGGTGCAAAGCTATTGGCTTCTGTTGTGATTCAGCCTGAGGCTCCTCAGGGAACGGCTGGAACTCTGCCGGACCCATGCTCAGAGGGGGAGGACGATGAACAGGAGGGGGAGGACCAGGCAGAAGAGGAAGAGAAGGAGGGAGAGCAGCCTGAGACCCCCCCGGGGGGGCTCTCCCCAGCGAGTAGCCTGGATTCATTAGATGAAGACGCCCAGGCTATCATAGATATGAGGCAGAGACAGGCAGCCCAAAGAAGGGGCCAATTAGCAAGGTATTTCCATCCCTGAATTGGTAACAGCTGGGTTTGGGTGTGGTTCTCCTCAGCAGGGTTGAAAAGGCAGGCCCGCCCTTACTGTATTGTGGAGAGTTATCAATTGGGAGTCCTGTGACCTTGCTTCGATTCTTGGCGTCTCTGATCCTGGCTTGTGGCTTCGAAGGCTGAAGACTTGGGGGAGGCGTGGGTTTTATTACCTCCAGTGTTGTTTTTGCCAGCAAGAATCCCGTTTTATTGCCTGGCCGTCGTGAAACCCCTGTGAAGCTTCATAACGTTCCTGTCTGTAAGAACAGTTTTTGTTACCTGTGTTTGCTTTCAAATATATAAACTGCCTTTGCTTTTTACCAGTGTGTCTGGATACTCTTTTTAGTTGGTGTTGGCGTCTGGGGGGACTCAGACAGAACAGCTTCCAACTAAACATTGTTCTCATTTCTTAATCTCATGAGGATCTTTGTATGCAGCTTACCATGGATCAATCAAGCAGACAAAGAGATTTGAGTTGCAGTTTCTTTCTCCCAGCTGTGTTGATCTGTAATGTATTAATTCCTGGAAGAGCCATCCATCATGAATCAGTTTAGCCAATCCCTGATTAAGATTCAGCGTGACTAGAAATACAAGCTTCTTTGAAATTCTTGCTTTACTATCTTCCAATGTTCAAGATTCTTTTCAGGGGATTTGTTTGGTAATGCAAGTTTTCTTCATTTCTGGGCCATCTGGGGTACAGCAGATTCTAATAAATCAGTGGTTAAGGATCTTAAAACATCCTAAGGTTTTTAAGATTTTAGACTCTGGGTCATTCTTTGTCAAGTGGACCAGGTGTCCCCACTCGACCACCTTCAAATTTCAGTGAAACTTTGCACATACTGTATATTCCTTATGGTGTAAAACTGAGGTGTGCAAACTTTTAGGTCCCTATTTTGCACACCCCAGTTTTATACCATAAGGAACATATATATGTGCAAAGTTTTATTGAAGTGGTCAAGTGGGGAAGATTGTGAAAATTGGTCCACTTGATAAAGAATTGGTCCACTTGACAAAGAACCATTTGAATAAATTTTTACACATAATAAATAAAATCTTAAAAATTACATTAATCCAGCAAAAGATTTTGTCAGGTTTATTCAATTTTCTCAGAAAATGTTTAGAAAAAATTGGTGCTAATCACATCTAGTCCTCGACTTACAACAGTTCATTTAATGACCATTCAAAGTTACAATGGCACTGGGGAAAAGTGACTCATGGTCATTTTACAGCATCCCTCATAGTCACATGATCAAAAATCCGGATGTTTGGTAACTGGTTCATATTTATGACAGTTGCAGTGTCCTGGAGTCATATGATCAGCTTTTGTGACCTTCTGACAAGAAAGTCAATGCGGAAGCCAGATTCACTTAACAACCATGTTACTAATTCAACAAATGCAATAATTCACTTAATAACTGTGACAAAAAAAGTCATAAAATAGGCCAAACTCACTTACCAAATATTTAACTTGGCAACACAAATGTGGGGTTCAATTGTGATTGTAAGTGAGAACTACCCGTACATCATGCTGAAAATCTGAAATGCAAGGTGTAAAATGTTGGATATACTTGCATGTATGGTAAGGAATTGTTCCACTGCTGTCCAGTTTTGATTTAATATTAATTTTATTAATGTTTTGGAAGGAGGAATGATTTAAAGATTTCAGTGTGTTTATATTCCTTACCAAATATTTAAAATTTATTTATTTATTTATTTATTTATTTATTTATTACTTAGATTTGTATGCCGCCCCTCTCCGAAGACTCGGGGCGGCTCACAACATGTAAAAACAAATCATAAGCAATCAGACAAATTTAAAATATTTAAATATTTAAAAACCCCATATGCTAACAGACACACACACAGACATACCATGCATAAATTAAACGTGCCCAGGGGGAGATGTTCAGTTCCCCCATGCCTGACGGCAAAGGTGGGTTTTAAGGAGTTTACGGAAGGCAGGAAGAGTAGGGGCAGTTCTAATCTCCGGGGGGAGTTGGTTCCAGAGGGCCGGTGCCGCCACAGAGAAGGCTCTTCCCCTGGGGCCCGCCAACCGACATTGTTTAGTTGACGGGACCCGGAGAAGGCCCACTCTGTGGGACCTAATCGGTCGCTGGGATTCGTGCGGCAGGAGGCGGTCTCGGAGATATTCTGGTCCGAGCTTTAAAGGTCATAACCAACACTTTGAATTGTGACCGGAAATTGATCGGCAGCCAATGCAGACTGCGGAGTGATGGTGAAACATGGGCATACCTAGGTAGGCCCATGACTGCTCTCGCAGCTGCATTTTGCACGATCTGAAGTTTCCGAACACTTATAATTATCAAACTCAAAGTTATTGAGAATTTAAGTAGCAAGAAGAGTATTTTGATTAGATGAAAACCCAGACTTACAGTGGAACTACATTGTGTATGATTGTGTAGTTAGGGATTTTATTATGTTATCAATGTTTTTAATTGGTTAAAAACTTTCAGTAAGTAATGCCATTAGTGTTTTTAATCTAAGGCAGATTAATATGAAATTCCTCCCCTGTGTTATTAAAAGAAAACGTTAGCTACTGGAGTCAAGTTAGTCCATCCTTTTCATGGATGTTAATAAGGTGTTTCATACTCTGGCTGAACACAGGGCAAACGCATAGTCATTTCATTTTAGTAATTACAAAGATATTGGCTTGATAAGCATCTATCTATTTTAAGCTCCTTAATTAATGAGAGGACTCTTAAGGAAAAGGCAGGATTTATGATAAATATTGAATAATGTTTGTCCTGTTAAGATTGGACAATTAGCCCAATTTTTACCCACAGCAACTATGCTGGGGGATAAGGCTTTGCTTTACCAGGTTTCACTGTCAGAGAATGATCCCCTCAAACATCTTGATGGTATTCAAAGAGGAAAAACAGCAGCCCTTAAAGTTTTCCACTCACCTTCTCTGTTGTGATTAGATCTGCATACTCAAAAAACTGGTTGTGCTGGAAGTTACAATCAAAAGTCATAGGTGTGAAGTCCTTGGTGCTCTGTGAGCTTGGTTATTTGCTTGCAGACATTTCGTTTTGCAATATGCAGATGTTTCATTACCCAACTAGGCAGTGATGTTCCAAGGAAAGACTCCACAGTTCAACCCTGAACTACCATATGTTGTTCTGTTAAACGACATAAGGCCAGGCTTTCTGCGGGACCACCTTTTTCCCACTATTTCTACCTATCCAGTATTCATCACCTCGAGGTTCGACTACTGTAATGCTCTCTATATGGGGCTACCTTTGAAAAGTGTTCGGAAACTTCAGATCGTGCAGAATGCAGCTGCGAGAGCGGTCATGGGCTTACCTAGGTATGCCCATGTTTCACCAACATTCCGCAGTCTGCATTGGTTGCCGATCAACTTCCGGTCACAATTCAAAGTGTTGGTTATGACCTTTAAAGCCCTTCATGGCACTGGACCAGAATATCTCCGAGACCGCCTGCTACCGCACGAATCCCAGCGACCGATTAGTTCCCACAGAGTGGGCCTTCTCCGGGTCCCGTCAACTAAACAATGTCGGTTGGCGGGCCCCAGGGGAAGAGCCTTCTCTGTGGCGGCCCCGACCCTCTGGAACCAACTCCCCCCGGAGATTAGAACTGCCCCTACCCACCTGTGTCGTCAGGCATGGGGGAACTGAGACATCTCCCCCGGGCATATACAATTTATGAATGGTATGTGTGTATGTATGTGTGTTTAGAAAATGGGGTTTTTAAATGTTTTTAGTAGAAATTTAGATTTGTTGTGAATTGTTTTTTCACTTTGTTGTGAGCCACCCCGAGTCTGCGGAGAGGGGCGGCATACAAATCTAAATAAATAAATAAATAAATAAATAAATAAATAAATAAATAAATAAATATAATAATAATAATAATAATTCACAGAATGAGCATCTCCCTATCTAAGAATCTTGATGGCATGCAGATCCCTCTCTGTGGGCATGCACACCATTGCCCCAGCTCAGCCAGCTGATCTTCGGGTTTTGGCCAGCTGGTTGTCAGGTTTCCAAGGTGCACATGTGTGCCGGCCAGCTGGTCTTCAGGTTTCCGGCACTCTGGTACAAGCGCATGCCTTCCAGTTTGGGTACTCTGTGCCTTCTGCCGCATGAATCCCAGCGACCGGTTAGATCCCACAGAGTTGGCCTTCTCCGGGTCCCGTCGACTAAGCAATGTCATTTGGCGGGACCCAGGAGAAGAGCCTTCTCTGTGGCGGCCCCAGCCCTCTGGAACCAGCTCCCTTCAGATATCAGAGTTGCCCCCATCCTCCTTACCTTTCGCAAGCTCCTTAAAACCCACCTCTGTTGACAGGCATGGGGGAATTGAAATTTCCCTTCCCCCTAGGCTTATAGAATTTATAGCTGGTATGCTTGTATGTATGAGTGGTTCTTTAAATTGGGTTTTTTAAGATTATTTTTAATATTAGATTTGTTTACATTGTTTTTTTATACTGTTGTTAGCCGCCCCGAGTCTTCGGAGAGGGGCGGCATACAAATCTAGTAAGTAAGTAAGTAAGTAAGTAAGTAAGTAAGTAAGTAAGTAAGTAAGTAAGTAAGTAAGTAAGTAAGTAAACAAACAAACAAACAAACAAACAAACAAACAAACAAATAAATAAATAAATAAATAAATGGTTCTCCGTACTGGGAGCACGGGTCCAGCAGACATGTGGGCTGGTCGCTGTCCAATCCGTCGAGGACCGAGCCTAGTCTTTAAAAAGCTCTCCTCGACTCCTCGAGTCTTTACTAAGCTCCTAGGAGCCGGGGTGGTGCAGCAGGTAGAGTGCTGTACTGCAGGCCACCGAAGCTGACTGTAGATCTGAAGGTCAGCAGTTCAAATCTCATCACTGGCTCAAGGTTGACTCAGCCTTCCATCCTTCCGAGGTGGGTAAAATGAGGACCCGGCTTGTGGGGGCAATAGGCTAGCTCTGTTAAAAAGTGCTATTGCTAACATGTTGCAAGCCGCTCTGAGTCGAAGGAGAAGGGCAGCATAAAAATTGAATCAATAAATTGAATAAATAAATATCAGAGCCACGCCCATTCATATTTTATGCCATTTGGATGACATATTAATTCACGGTTCCTCTAAAGAGGGCACCTGTTCAGACCTCAACATTGCCATGTCTATGCTACAGGATCATGGTTTTTCCATCAATCTCAAGAAAAGTCAGTTCCATCCGTCTACTTCTATCCAACACCTGGGGGCTATCATCAATTCAGATCTCTCTCAGGTTTTTCTCTCTACTGAGAGAAAAGTCAGTATTAGGGAGCTCATTTCCCAGATACGATCTCAGAGAAGGACTACCATCGTTACCCTGTCTTCCCTACTGGGAAAGATGGTATCCTGCATTGGCATTATTCCCTGGGCCCGTCTTCACGCCAGGGATCTCCAATGGCTTCTGTTACCGTTCCAGAGATCGGGGAACAGCAATTCGGCACGCCTCATCACCGTTTCAACCTCAGTCTTAATATCCCTTACGTGGTGGACCTCCCCCGCTCTGGACAAGGGATCCCCCTTCAACTGTCCAGATCAATTTACCATCACCACGGATGCCAGTTTAACGGGCTGGGATCCCATGCCCAAGGCCTGATAGCCCAAGGCACATGGTCAGCGGAGGAGGCTTCCAGACCTATCAACTGGCTGGAATTGAGAGCAGTGTCTTTGGCCCTCAAACAATTAAAACCACAAATCATCAATCAATCAATCAATCCTGATTCTCACAGACAATATAGCTACAAAGAGTCATATCTGCAGACAAGGGGGCACCAGGTCCAAGGCCCTGATGAGAGAAGCCCTGAAGTTGGGTCTCTGGGCAGAGAGGCATCTACAGTCGTTAGGGGCCGATCACATATTGGGAGTCCTAAATGTACAGGCGGATTGGCTTTCCCGGTCAACTCTGGATCCAGGGGAGCAGAGCCTTCATCTGGCTCTGTTTCAACAAACCTGCCTCAGATTCGGTCACCCATTGCTAGACCTATTTGCGACGTAGGTCAATGCTCAACTCCCTCGATTCTTCTCCAGGTTCCCATCCCCAAGAGCGGAGGCGACAAATGCACTCGGAATCCCTTGGCTTCGAGGGCTGCTTTATGCCTTCCCTCCAATTCCTATTCTTCCAGATGTGATCCACAAGATCATCCTCGAGAAGGCCCAGGTGATTCTGATAGCCCCTCACTGGCCATGCTGGCCCTGGTTTACGGACCTACAACATTTATCCGTCCAGGACCCCTGGCGACTCCCCATTTCGGAGGATATGTTGCAGCAGGGGGCCTCTCTCCATCCAGATCCAGAGTGGTTCCACCTCACCGCTTGGCTATTATCCGGCGCGACTTAGATCTGCAAGGATACGACCCGGACACTGTAGAAATAATCCTAAAAGTCAGAAGAGTTTCCACCAACAGGATTTACGACCAGACCTGGTCCAAGTTTCACCAATGATGCTCACAGGAGTATCTATCCCCCCTATGTATTCCCATTCACAGGATCGTAGCCTTCCTCATGAAGGGGTTCCATCAAGGCCTCTCATCCAGCACCATCCGACGTCATCTGGCTGCCCTATCTTCGGTCCTAGCAGGGCCTCGCAGACAACCACTCTGCTCCTTTCCGGAAATTCAAGAATTCCTAAGAGGTATTTCGAACCTCAGACCTTCCAAGGTTCACAGATACCCGTCCTGGGACTTACCGCAGGTTCTCCACTCCCTCACTCAGGCATCATATGAACCCCTAAGATCAGCATCCTTCAGGTATCTTACAAGGTAGCATTCCTGGTGGCGATAACATCTGCCCGACGCATCTCGGAATTGGCAGCCCTTTCCATTCGGCAGGATCTATGCCAGTTCCATTCGGACAAAGTAGACCTGCGCCTGGACCCCTCCTTTCTACCCAAGGTTAGTTCCATGTTCCACAGATCCCAGGACATTGTGTTGTCTTCTTTTTGTTCCAACCAGAGCCATCATCTTGCGGTCAGATGGCACACCTTAGACCTCACCAGAGCACTGAGAATCTACATCCAACGGACGAGACCCATTCGAAGGTCTGAACCCCTATTCGTGGCCTACCATCCCAGATCCCTGGGATCCAAGGTATCCTCAACCATAATAGGTCGTTGGATCTGAGGGACTATCTCAAAGGCTTATGAGTCAGTTTCCCTCACCATACCTAGCAGTATCACAGCACATTCCACGAGAAGTGCAGCCACATCTGCCGCATGGGCAACTCAAGCTCCATTGGAAGAAGTCTGCAAAACAGCCACTTGGGCCTCTCCAAACTCTTTCATACGGCATTACAAAATTGACTCTTACGCTTCAGCGGATGATGCCTTCGGCAGAAGAGTCCTCCAATCCGTTATCTCTCACGATAGCGAACTAATCCCTCCCTAGGGACTCATCTATTGGGTATGTCCCACGTGACTGCTGGACCCGCTCTCTCAGTACGGAGAATAGGCGTTGATTGCTTACCTGAACGCCTCTTCTCGTACGATGAGCAGGTACAGCAGTCACTTCCCTCCCTGTTTTTCCTTTCTAACTATGGTTATTCCTTTAACCTGTTTCCTTTCCTATCATGAGAGTTGAACACTATTGAGCCACCACAATTGAGCCCAAGTCTACGGATTTGCGAATTCTGGGGAAGGGGCAGATCCAGCAGGCTTTTTAAAGACTAGGCTCGGTCCTCGACGGATTGGACAGCGAGCAACCCACGTGACTGCTGTACCCGCTCATCGTACGCGAAGAGGCGTTCAGGTAAGCAATCAACGCCTATTCACCATCACTGTCTAATTGTAGAATTCTTTATTGGCCAAGTGTGATTGGACACACAAGGAATTTGTCATTGGTGCATATGCTCTCAGTGTACATAAAAGAAAAGATAGCTTTATCAAGAATCATGAGGTACAACGTTTCATGATTGTCACAGGATAAAAATAAGCAATCAGGAAACATTCAATATTAATATAAATCAAAGGATACAAGAAACAAAGTTACAATCATACAGTCATAACTGGGAGGAGATGAGTAATAGGGACGATGAGAAAACTAATATTAATAGTAATGCAGCCTTAGTGAATAGATTGATAATAGTGAGGGAATTATTTGTTTAGCAGAGTGATGGCGCTTGGGGGAAATAGCTGTCCTTGTGTCTAGTTGTTCTGGTGTGTAGTGATCTATAGTTGTTTTGAGGGTATGAATTGAAATAATTTATGTCCAGGATGCAAGGGGTCAGTAAATATTTTCACAGCCCTCTTTTTTGACTAGTGCAGTATATGGGTCCTCAATGGAAGGCAGGTCAGCAGTAATTTTTTTTTTCTGCAGTTCTGATTATCCTTTGAAGTCTGTGTCTGTCTTATTGGGTTGAAGAACTGAACCAGTTATAGAGGTGCAGATGACAGACTCAATGATTTCTCTGTAGATCTGTATCAGCAGCTCCTTGGGCAGTTTGAGCTTCCTGAGTTGGCACAGAAAGAACATTATTTGTTGTGATTTTTTTGATAACGTTTTGGATGCTAGGTGACCATTTTAGGTTTTGAGATATGATAGAACCTAGAAATTTGAAGGTCTCTACTGTTGATACTTGTATTGTCTTGTATTGTAAGAGGTGGTGGGATGGGAGGCTTTCTCCTAAAATTTTACCACCATTTCTACGGTTTTGAATGTGATCAATTCCAGATGGTTATAGTCGCACCACGAGGCTAGTTGTTCAACCCTCCCGTCTGTATGTGGTTTCATCATCTCGAATGAGACCAGTCATTTTTGTATAATTAGTAAACTTTAACAAATGGATCGTTTGAGATGCAGTCATTGGTATATAGAAAGAAGTGGTGAGAATACACAGCCTTCACAGGGGGGCTGTGCTAATTGTACAGATATCTGGTGTGATTTTGCCTAGCTTCACCTGCTGCTTTCCTGTCTGTTAGGAAGCTTGTGATTCACTTTCAAGTGTGTTCAGGTGCTGCTAGCTGGTTCAGCTTAGTTAGAAGAGTGTCTGGAATGATGGTATTGAATGCTGAGTTAAGTTTACAAAGAGGTCCCTTACTGTTCTGTCGGGCTCTCTGGTAGACTTCTCCCAAAAATTCACAGGTACAAATTTCAGACACACACACGTTTGAAAATTCAAAACAATGTTCTTTATAATGAAAATTCACTTAAAACAAGCCCTCTTTTGGTATAGCAAAGAGCACTCGTCTCCAAACAAACTGGTAATTTGTACAAGTCCCTTATCAGTTCTGTGATACGTAGCTTGCAGCTGTGAGGCAATTCACAGTCCTTCTTCTTTCACAAAGTGACACACACTTTGCTCTGGTTTAGTTTCAAAGCGGGGGAAAATCAGCACACAAAAAGTCAAAGTCAGTAAAGCAGTCACGAAACACAACGATCAGATAATCCTCCAGAATGGCCAAACCCACAGGCTGCTATTTATAGCAGCCTCACTAATCACCACAGCCCCACCCAACCACAGGTGGCCTCATTTTCTTTGATAATAATCTCTCAGTTGTTGCTGCCTATGCATCGCTCTCCGCATGCGTGGCTGTATCATTAACTCTTGTTCCGAATCCAAGGAGGAGCTAGATAATTGATCTCCTTCTGAGCTGTCTGCCACACTCTATTCCTCCCTGTCACTCATGTCTTCTTGGTCAGAGGAGCCTTCATCAGCAGATTCCACCAGGGGGGCAAAACAGGCCTGCAGCATGTGGATGTCTCCCCCACATCCACAGTCCTTGGGGCAGGAGCTGGGCCAGAGCTAACCACAACACTTACGTAGGTCTTTGGAGATTCAAGTTGTTGTAGAATGTAGTGCAGAAGCACTAAGTTAGTTAACTATGTGGGAATTTAATCATTATGATTGGTTGTTTTAGTCCATTTTTTAAAAAATGTTATTCAATATTGTTTTTAAATACATAAGCTACTCAGGGCTGTTTATGAGTTGGATAGCCTGAAAATGTTTCTCATACCTGCCTTAGCCCTTCAGTGAGGTGGGGTTAATGTTTCTGCAAGTATGTTCTCGTTTCTGGCAGAAATTAACTTTTTCCCCAGTAGAACTTGGCTCACTCATTCTTTTTAGAATATTTTTAATCCAGATGGTTTCTGTTGAACAGTATTTTCCTGCTAGGCTTTTATATAGTAAGACTTTCATTTGGGAGTTTAGTTGCCAACCTATTGCGGTTTAATTTCCAGACTGCTGGATCACAAAAAAAACCAGAACAAGGCCTCCTGTCTTTTTTTCAAATCCTTGAGCCATCTTTTTCACAAGATTTGATGTTTTGTCCTCTTCGGTGTTAGTTGCAGTATGTCATAACATCCCCATTTCACAGTTCCTGTGTCTTTCTGGGATAGGCTCTGTAGAAACTTTGAGTCATATAATGTTCCATTGTTCATTTTACAAGGATCAGCAGCCTCTCCTGTTTTATCCTATCCTTCAGAAACATAGAAACATAGAAGACTGACGGCAGAAAAAGACCTCATGGTCCATCTAGTCTGCCCTTATACTATTTCCTGTATTTTATCTTACAATGGATATACAGTGGTACCTCGAGATACGAGTTTAATTCGTTCCGGACCTGGGCTCTTAAGTCGAGCAGCTCTTATCTCGAACGACTTTTCCCCATAGGAATTAATGTAAATAATTTTAATTGGTTCCAGCCCTCAAAAAACTCACAAAGTTAGTCTAAATTATGCAGAAAGACATGTTTTTAATGAAGAAATGTACATGTACATATAAATGAATAATGAAGTTTCTTTCACTTAACTTGTAAACTTTCTTAAACTTTTAAATTTACATATGTTCAACTTCTCTGCCACCCAATCCTGTAGGACAGAGGTCCCCAACCCTTTTTGCACCAGGGACCGGCTTTAAGCGATCAAGAGAGGAATGGGTGAATGAATGGACGGAGGGTGGGAAGGAAGGAAGGAAAGAGGGAAGGGACAGGAACAGAGGAAGGAAGCAAGGAAACTTATGAAAGGGGAGAGTAAGAGAGGAATGAGTGAAGGGAGGGAGGGAAGAAGGTGGGAAGGAGAAAGAAAAGAAGAAATAGAGGAATGGAAGGTAAAAGAGAGAAAGAAAAAGAGCAAGAAAGAAAGAAAGAAAGCAAGAAAGAAAGAAAGAAAGGGGGAAGGGACAGGAACAGAGGAAGGAAGCAAGGAAACTTATGAAAGGGGAGAGTAAGAGAGGAATGAGTGAAGGGAGGGAGGGAAGAAGGTGGGAAGGAGAAAGAAAAGAAGAAATAGAGGAAGGGAAGGTAAAAGAGAGAAAGAAAAAGAGCAAGAAAGAAAGAAAGAAAGAAAGGGGGAAGGGACAGGAACAGAGGAAGGAAGCAAGGAAACTTATGAAAGGGGAGAGTAAGAGAGGAATGAGTGGAGGGAGGGAGGGAAGAAGGTGGGAAGGAGAAAGAAAAGAAGAAATAGAGGAAGGGAAGGTAAAAGAGAGAAAGAAAAAGAGCAAGAAAGAAAGCTGCAAGCACCCCCCCCGAGCCCCCCAGGCCGGCTGCAACCTTTTAAAACACGCGCGCCGCTTCGCAGCTGTCTCCTGAAGCCGAACGCGGAAGTTAGCGTTTGGCTTCAGGAGACAGCTCCTTGGCGCTTGTATCTCGAATTTGGGCTTGTAAGTAGAACAAAAATATCTCTCCCCTCCCAGCTCTTATCTCGAGTTGCTCTTAAGTAGAGCAGCTCTTATGTCGGGGTTCCACTGTATGTTTATCCTAGGCATGTTTAAATTCAGTTACTGTGGATTTACCAACCACGTCTGCTGGAAGTTTGTTCCAAGGATCTACTACTCTTTCAGTGAAATAATATTTTCTCATGTTGCCTTTGATCTTTCCCCCAACTAACTTCAGATTGTGTCCCCTTGTTCTTGTGTTCACTTTCCTATTAAAAACACTTCCCTCCTGAACCTTATTTAACCCTTTAACATATTTAAATGTTTCGATCATGTCCCCCCCTTTCCTTCTGTCCTCCAGACTATACAGAAGTCTTTCCTGATACGTTTTATGCTTAAGACCTTCCACCCTCTTGTAGCCCATCTTTGGACCCGTTCAATTTTGTCAATATCTTTTTGTAGGTGAGGTCTTCAGAACTGAACACAGTACTCCAAATGTGGTCTCACCAGCGCTCTATATAAGGGGATCACAATCTCCCTCTTCCTGCTTGTTATACCTCTAGCTATGCAGCCAAGCATCCTACTTGCTTTCCCTACCGCCTGACTGCATTGTTCACCCATTTTGAGACTGTCAGAAATCACTACCCCTAAATCCTTTTCTTCTAAAGTTTTTGCTAACACAGAACTGCCAATGCAATACTCAGATTGAGGATTCCTTTTCCCCAAGTGCATCATTTTACATTTGGAAACATTAAACTGCAGTTTCCATTGCTTTGACCATTTATCTAGTAAAGCTAAATCATTTACCATATTACAGACCCCTCCAGGAATATCAACCCTATTGCACACTTTAGAGTCATCGGCAAATAGGCAAACCTTCCCTACCAAACCTTCCCCTATGTCATTTAAGGCCGAGTATTTGACTACTACCTTTCTTACCTGTTGGCTGATCTTGGTAACGATATTATCTTAGAGTTGCTAAATGTTCATGTCTGTATGTGACATTGGCCACTCCTTGGCTTGTTAAATTTCATTACTATGTTTTGTATTTTATCTCTACTGTATTCTATTTTAGTTATAAGCAGGTCATTGCCTGTAAGCAATTTGAAACTTGTACATATATAAAGACTGTTGATTTGGACATTAAAAAGTCAATAATTTTAAATTATCAATTTTTCCTCCTGAATTTATGTTGCATATATTTTGAAATGGAATAAAATTTGTTTCCAATATTAATTTCTTTGAATATGCAAGTAAATGTTCTTTCTGCTCTCAGAGCAAATTGTATTAGACAGAATTTCAAAGTTCATTTAAAAATAATTCAAACCGTGATGAATACATCAATATGTGATCTCATTCACAACAACTGAGATGCACAAGGAAAACCTGCAAGTAGTTTAAGGGCTGGTCCTGGACTTATTGTCACCTTAGACTTCACTTCCAAACTTAAAAAGGATGAAGCCTACCTTTTCCTTCCTGGTGTTGCAGTTCTGGATTGTATCTTTTTATCTAACGGAATTATTCATTGGGAAAATGGTGCAAGGGAAGTAAAACTCAGCCTAAATACAAAACAAGTGAAAATCATTTTGTATGCCAATAAAGGAGAATATTTGTAGCTCGGGGTTGAAATGATTGTTCCTTGGTGCTCTCTGAACTTGGACAGGATGCACTGATGATGTTATCTAGTTTGAGAATGAAATATCTGCAACAAAAAATCAAGGTCAAAGAGAACCAAGGACCTCTCAGTGTGTATGCTTTGTAAAATAATGTAATGAAACATTCATGCACCTAGTTGTGCATTTAAAGTCTGTCTAGAAATAGTCATATGTGTTGTCTTAACGTAATCAATGATCTACTTACTGTATATGTTTCACTTAGTTTTCTAATGCATAATAAAACAAAGTCTGATTAAAGATTTGAAGAATCTCCTTAGTCTTCTAAGTTTTCCTAGTATTACCTGAGGAGACTTTTCTTGGGAAATTTAGTCACCTTATACAAGTAAACTGACTACTTCCATAGCAGAAATCTGAGATTTACCTTATGTAACAAAAGTGGATTCTGAAAAATCCAGGAATTATCTGCTACTAATATGTTTTATTAATACAGTGTTCCCTCAATTTCCGCGGGGGATGCGTTCTGAGACCACCCGCGAAAGTTGAATTTCCGCGAAGTAGAGATGCGGAAGTAAATACACCATTTTTGGCTATGGACAGTATCACAAGCCATCCCTTAACACTTTAAACCCCTAAATTACCATTTCCCATTCCCTTAACAACCATTTACTCACCATTATTACTGGTACTCACCATGGAATAAGACACTTAGTGATCCTGATATTTATCAACATAATTATTTATTGACAATAATTATTTTTTTTGTTATTTATTTGCAAAAATAATTAGTTTGCCGATGACATATGATGTCATTGGGTGGGAAAAACCGTGGTATAGGAAAAAAACTGCAAAGTATTTTTTAATTAATATTTTTTGAAAAACCGTGGTATAGGCTATTCGCGAAGTTCGAACCCGCGAAAATCGAGGGAACACTGTAAGTAATACAAAAATTCAGAAAATTATACAATCATATATGACTACTTGTAATTTCTTATTCACTTCACATTTATGTAATCATAGAAAGCAAAAATCATTTCTCCGTACTGAAGGAGCGGGTCCAGCAGTCACATGGGTTGCTCATGTCCAATCCGGTGGAACTGAGCCTAGTATTAAAAAAGCTTGCCGGATCCGCCCCTTCCCCAGAATTCGCTCAGTTCGCATATCCTGCGGTTGTATTGTGAATGCTCGTTCAACATTCTAACACCTTCCCTTCGACCTTTCCTTCAAAAAAGTAGCAAAATATTTAAGGGCTTATAAAATACCTCCTGCGGAGTGAGACGCCTTCTAGTCTCCTGGACTTAGTCGATCGCTTTTCCCTTAAGAAATTCTACGGAGCGATTTTTTCGGCGCGAAGGCCTTCGCGCCCTTTTTTAAAATATCTAGGCCTCTCGTGTTGGCCTTCTGCCAGCCGCGTAGGCCTCAGTCCACCGCGTGGATCCGGGAGCGGGCCTTGGGGGTCCCAGGCTAAATTCTCCACCGGCTAAGCCTCCAACCAGAGTGCCTTGGTTTTACTTAATTGCAAAGTTTAGGGAGGCTGGCCCCGCTGGATTTGGGGGCACGAACTCTGGGTTTGCCCAGATTGTCCTCACGTCTCAGCAGCTTCGAGGCCTCGAAGCAGGATCCATTCCTCTTGGGAAGTCCTTGAAATCTTCTCCTTATAATTTAGTTATTGGCTCAGCCTTGTCTTCTGTTAATTGTCAGACTATGGCTACTTTTCCCAAGAGAGGCACAACTAAAGGTCCCAGAGAGGCCAGGCCTACAGGCGATGAGATTACTAGTATCCCCCAGACCTTTTCCTCCTCTTCTCCAGGGCCCCGTCCCTCGACCAAGGTCACCAGGGCGGAGAAGAGAAGGGACCTAGCCCTACAAAAAATTCATGACAAATCAGCAAAACGTTTGAAAGTGCAGGCCCAAGTAATCAGTAGTCAAGACCCACCAGAGGCCTCTAGTCTGCCTCCTTCTGGGGTCCCTGTGTTATCTCTGGATGAGCCAAACCTAGACAGACCCCAACCTAACCTATGGGGCATAGGTCCAGAGGAACCAGATATTATTGAAGATTCCCCCCAGCCAGGATCCTCCCAGGCCTTTAGGAATTCTTCTGCCATTTCTGCTGATATTTCCACTTTACCTCCTGAGTTCCAATCTATTTTTGCTGTGTTGTCCAAAGCCATTGATGCCAAACTCTCCTCCATCAATGAGCTTCCTTTACCTCTTCCTCCTTCTCGTTCCTCCCGCCCCTTGGGTTCTTCCCCAGCGGTCAGAGCTCCTATTCAGGATGATTCAGAATCCTCCCAGGATGAATATGAGGATGTAGAGGAGGATGAAGACCCTTTCCAGGGCTTATCAGAGGATGAGGAATCCCAAATAAAGGTCCCTCCTCCAATTACTATTTTCCCTTCTCAACTATTCAAATCTCTCCTCCTCAAAGCTAGAATTTCTACGGGATTAGCAGCCCAGGAGAAACAAGCCTCCACTTCCACTGATCCCCCGGAGGAGAATTTACCTTACTTCACAGAGGAACAGGAGGATAATGAGGTAATTCCTATGCCTAAATTGTTTAAAGATGCCTTACTCAAACAGTGGGATTTTCCAGCCTCTGGCCTTAATCCCTCTACCAAGGACAGAAAGTTGTATAAACTCTCCTCTTCCTATGAGGAGCTTCTATCTTTTCCCAAACCAGATGAACCTGTCAAAATTCTTCACTCGGCAGCGGCTGTGCCAGGCGAGGCGGAGGAAGTCCTCCGTCCAGAGGACAAGCGCATCGAGCAAATGCTCAAAAGAGGATTCTCCGCTGATTCCTGGGCCATTAAAAGTTCTGCAGCAGCCTCCTTCTTCTCCAGAGCCATGCTGCTGTGGCTTCGCCAACTTCAACAGCACATTCCTCCAGATGACTTGAGAGGTCAACAAGACTTCAACAAGGTCTTTGCAGCTGCCCAGTACGTGGCTGATGCCACCTTGCAATCTACTAGATTTTCTGCTAAGTCTATTGCAGCTTCTACAACGGCAAGAAGACTCCTATGGATTCGCCCTTGGCAAGCGGGAGTTCGCCAAAAGTGGCAGTTATCCCAGGGCCCCTTAAAGCGCGACCTTCTCTTCGGTGATCTTCTGGATCCACTCCTCACGGAGACCACGGACA
The DNA here is from genome assembly GCF_031021105.1 of Erythrolamprus reginae. Classification (NCBI taxonomy): domain Eukaryota; kingdom Metazoa; phylum Chordata; class Lepidosauria; order Squamata; family Dipsadidae; genus Erythrolamprus; species Erythrolamprus reginae. The sequence goes on along the minus strand of NC_091954.1, from coordinate 15,212,208 downwards.
AGAAGAAGGTTTTGGGTCCAACCACGAAAAAGGTTACCAAAACGCAGTCCTTTCGTCGCCCAGGGCGCCAGCAAGACCAAGCGGCTTCCTATCAGAGATCTCCAGGTCAGTATTCCCCCCGCTTTCGTTCCCAAGGTAGGAACTCCAGGGGTAGAGGTTTTCGCTTCCAAAGGGGAGCTTCCTCTAACAGGGCTTCAAAAAAACCTAGATGGTAATCTTTCCTCCATTCCCATAGGGGGTCGCCTAGCTCATTTCGCTTCAAATTGGCGTCTCACCTCCAAGGACCCTTGGGTCATTGACACTGTTCAATCAGGCCTTCTTTTAGAATTTATTTCTCCTCCCCCTAAACGTTTTATTTCCTGCCCTTCTCCCAGGTCATCCTCAGATTGTAACCGTATGGAGGAGGCCATTTCTCATCTATTGTCCATTAGAGCCATTCAACCGGTCCCTTCCGGTCAGAAGGGCCAAGGGTTTTATTCCATCCTATTATGGTTCCAAAGTCCTCCGGAGGTTGGAGAGCCATTTTGGATTTAAAGAAACTAAACCTATTCATCAAATATAGAAAGTTTAAGATGCACTCCTTGTCTTCTATTTTGGCCGCCATTCACTCGGGAGATTTCATGGTCTCCTTAGACCTCACTGAGGCCTACCTTCACATTCCTATAGCCAAATGCCACAGAAAATTTTTACGTTTTTCCTTTCAGGGCAGGCATTTCCAGTATAGGGCGATGCCATTTGGCCTTTCCTCGGCCCCTCGGGTCTTTACAAAGCTCTTGGGGTCCCTGGCGGCCTATATCCGGGCGTCTCCCATCCACATCTTATGTTATCTTGATGATATTTTAATTCATGGGAACTCCCTAGAGAGAGTGAAATCAGACCTTTCTGTTACCATGTCAGTCCTTCAGGACCATGGGTTTTCCATCAACTTTGACAAAAGTCACCTCCAACCTTCCACTTCCATTCCTCACCTGGGATCCATTATTGATTCAAAATCTTCCCAGGTTTTTCTCTCTCCCGAGAGAAAACTCAGCATAGTGGAGTTAATTTCTAACGTTTTATCTAATCCTTCAGTATCCATAGTTACTCTATCTTCCCTTTTGGGGAAGATGGTGTCATGCATAGGCATCATTCCCTGGGCTCGCCTTCATGCTAGGGAACTCCAGTGGCTTCTGTTGCCTTTTCAGAGATCGGGGCACAGCAACTCAAATCGACGCATTGTCATCCCACTGAGTGTTCGCAGATCCTTCAAGTGGTGGAAGTCTCCGGCCATGGACAGAGGATCCCCGTTCAGGTGCCCGGATCAATTTGTCATCACCACAGATGCCAGTCTATCGGGATGGGGCGCCCACGCCCAGGGGATGATAGCCCAGGGCACGTGGTCCCCGGAGGAAGCTTCCAGGCCAATCAATTGGCTAGAGTTAAGAGCCGTTTCCCTGGCTCTGAAGCATTTCTCTCCTCGCATTCCCAACCGGCACGTTCTCATTCTCACCGACAACATTGCCACAAAAAGCCATATCTGCAGACAGGGGGGCACGAGATCCAAGGCTCTCATGAGGGAGGCCCTCAAGTTGGGCCTTTGGGCGGAAAAACATCTCCAGTCGCTCCTAGCCGATCACATCTCGGGGAGTCTCAACGTCCAGGCGGATTGGCTATCCCGAGCGACGATAGACCCAGGAGAGTGGAACCTCCATCAAGACCTGTTCCATCAAATCACCCTCAGATTCGGCCTACCAGTTCTGGATCTCTTCGCGACCAATGCGAACGCCCAACTCCCTCGCTTCTATTCCAGATTTCCATCCCCGGGAGCGGAAGCAATCAATGCCCTCCGGAGTCCATGGCCTCCAGGCCTACTCTACGCATTTCCTCCAATTCCAATCCTCCCGGACGTGATTCACAAGGTCCTCACCGAGAGGGCCCGAGTAATCCTAATCGCCCCTCACTGGCCCCGCCGGCCCTGGTTCGCGGATCTACAACAGCTGTCCGTCCAGGACCCTTGGCGACTCCCCGTTTCGGGGGATATGCTGCGGCAGGGGGCCTCCTTCCATCCAGACCCGGAGTGGTTCCACCTCACCGCCTGGCTGTTATCAGGAGAGATTTAGAGCTGCGTGGTCATGACCCCGATTCAGTGGAGGTCATTTTAAAGGCCAGAAGGGGTTCGACCAATCGAATCTACGACCACACGTGGTCCAAGTTTCACCAGTGGTGTCTACAGGAAGGTCTCTCCCCTCTGTGCATCCCCATACACAGAATAATTTCCTTCCTTATGCAAGGCTTCCATAAAGGACTTTCCACCAGCACCCTCCGGCGTCATCTGGCAGCCATTTCATCTGTCCTAGGAGGTCCCCGCAGACAGCCTCTCCGATCCTTCCCTGAAGTTCAGGAATTCCTCAAGGGCATAGCCAACCTCAGACCTTCCAAGGTCCACAGGTACCCATCATGGGATTTGCCACGGGTTCTCCATTCCCTCACGCAGGCACCATACGAACCCCTAAAATCGGCGTCCCTCAGGTACCTATCCTTTAAGGTAGCATTCCTGGTGGCTATTACCTCTGCTCGACGCATTTCGGAGCTGGCTGCCCTCTCAATCAGGCAGGACCTTTGCCAATTCCATCAGGACAAGGTAGTCTTGCGACTGGACCCCACCTTCTTACCCAAGGTCAGTTCCATGTTCCACAGATCTCAGGATATTGTCCTACCTTCCTTCTGCCTCCAACGAGACCATCCCTTGGCAATTAGATGGCACACCCTGGATCTCACCAGAGCGCTGAGAATCTATATCCAACGCACAGGACCCTTTCGGAGGTCAGAAGCACTTTTTGTAGCCTATCATCCCAGAGTCATGGGGGCCAAAGTGTCTTCAACAGTAATAGGCCGTTGGATCAGAGGGACTATATCTAAGGCCTATGAGTCGGCCTCCCTCTCAGTTCCAAGGAACATCACAGCGCATTCCACCAGGAGCGCAGCCACCTCGGCCGCTTGGGCGACTCAAGCCCCGTTGGAGGAGGTCTGCAAAGCAGCCACTTGGGCCTCGCCAAACTCCTTCATCAGGCACTACAAGATTGATTCTTACGCTTCAGCGGACGCTGCCTTCGGCAGAAGGGTACTCCAATCCGTTATCTCACACGATAGCAAGCTAATCCCACCCTAGGGTCCATCTATTGGGTATGTCCCATGTGACTGCTGGACCCGCTCCTTCAGTACGGAGAATAGGCGTTGATTGCTTACCTGAACGCCTCTTCTCGTACGGTGAGCGGGTACAGCAGTCACTTCCCGCCCTTGTATGTGTCTTCTTTACCTTTCTATATCTTTCTTCCTCTAACAATGAGAGTTGAACACTACAGAGCTTCACAACTGAGCCTAGTATATGGATTCGCGAATTCTGGGGAAGGGGCGGATCCGGCAAGCTTTTTTAATACTAGGCTCAGTTCCACCGGATTGGACATGAGCAACCCATGTGACTGCTGTACCCGCTCACCGTACGAGAAGAGGCGTTCAGGTAAGCAATCAACGCCTATTATCTAGTAAACATAATGCTGGCAGTGTCGATGTAGACCAATGATGTCAAGCACAAGGCCCCCAGACCGGATCCATCCCACGATGTGGTCGGATCCGACCTGTGGGGCCGTCCGGAAAAATGTAACGGACCAGATCACGTGGCTTCGACCTAGTCTACTGTGAAGAGGGAACATGCCAGCAGTTTGGGGAATGGTATCAAGCTGGCATGCCCGGCCAGCCCTCTGAGGTCAACCTCAGTTCTGAAGCAGGACCTCAGTGAAATTGAATTTGACAGCCCTAATGTAAACACTCAAACTGAATTGAAGGAATTTTGCCCCAGTAAGCAAATTAGCCTTATTTGAGTGGAAGAGGAAATGTTCTTTTAATAAAAGATGGCTTGTTTGAAAATGGAGCAATTCTTTCTCTTTGTAATCCATTCTTCACCCATTGAAAGTATACATAAATACCATAACAATAAATATGTAACATGAAGTTTGCTTTAAAGTGAAGTAGGCAAAAAGATAATTAGCGTAGGTCACTGATAGTGTAGCAGACAAACCACTGCAGCTCTGAATCTATGCAATAGAATAGAATAGAATTTATATTGGCCAAGTGTGATTGGACACGCAAGGAATTTGTCTTGGTGTATATGCTCTCAACGTACATAAAATAAAATATACATTTGTCAAGAATCATGTGGTACAAAACTTAATGATTGTCATAGGGGTCAAATAAGCAATGAAGAAGCAATATTAATAAAAATCTTAGGATATACGCAACAAGTTACAGTCATACAGTCAACATGGGAGCAAATGGGTGATAGGAATGATGAGAAAAACTAGTAGAATAGAAGTGCAGATTTAGTAGAAAGTCTGACAGTGTTGAGGGAATTATTTGTTTAGTAGAGTGATGGCGTTCGGGAAAAAACTGTTCTTGTGTCTAGTTGTCTTGGTGTGCAGTGCTCTGTAGCGACGTTTTGAGGGTAGGAGTTGAAACAATTTGTGTCCAGGATGTGAGGGGTCAGTAAATATTTTCCCCGCCCTCTTTTTGACTCGTGCAGTATACAGGTCCTCAATGGAAGGCAGGTTGGCAGCAATTGTTTTTTCTGCAATTCTGATTGTCCTCTGAAGTCTGTGTCGGTCCTGTTGGGTTGCAGCACCAAACCAGACAGTTATAGAGGAGCAGATGACAGACTCAATGATTCCTCTGTAGAACTGAATCAGCAGTAAAAGGTTTTTATTTGCATTCAATGAGAAGATAAAGTAAGTAAGTTTACACAGCGTCGTATGTTGGAAATTGATAAACATTACTAAAATCAAATATTATAATACAATTATAATGACTCTAAAAGGCATTTTAACTACAGGTAATCCCTGGGTTACAAGCCTTCCCTTAGCGACTGTTCGAAGTTATGTGATAAGCATCCCCTAGCGTTTACAAACAAGTCCCGAAATTATGAATATTACATAATATTCATACATAATATGAATTATGGCAATTGTTTGCTCTTACAAATGATTGCAGAGGGTCTGCAACATTCGTCCTGCCTATTTCCCACCCCTCGCCCCCAGCTTGGTCTTTACAGGTGCTTCACCTGTAGAGACTCACTTACCGTCCAAAGATCTCCACTCTGTCAGGTTTCTTTTCCTGCCTCATTGCTTCAGACTTTCATTGCATTCACAGAGAACAGAGGCTTGATGTGCCACAAGATCGTGCGAGATCTTATGCTACTGATCTCACACAATCTCGTACTTTAGGCCTCTATTCTCTGCGAATTGACACCTAAACATTTGCAAACGGAGGGAAGGCTTCGATGCAGCTGCGAGAGCAATCATGGGCTTTTCCAAATATACCCATGTTACACCAACATTCCACAGTCTGCATTGGTTGCCGATCAGTTTCCGGTCACAATTCAAAGTGTTGGTTATGACCTATAAAGCCCTTCATGGCACCGGACCAGATTATCTCTGGAACCGCCTTCTGCCGCACGAATCCCAGAGAGGTCCCACAGAGTGGGCCTTGTCCGAGTCCCATCAACTAAAGAATGTTGTTTGGCGGGACCCAGGGGAACAGCCTTCTCTGTGGCGGCCCCGGCCCTCTGGAACCAGCTCCCCCCCAGAGATTAGAATTGCCCTCACCCTCCTCGCCTTTTGTAAGCTCCTTAAAACCCACCTCTGCCGTTAGGCATGGGGGAACTGAGATATTCCTTCCCCCTAGGCCTTTACAATTTATGCATGGTATGTTTGTGTGTATGTTTGGTTTTATAATAAGGGTTTTTAGTTGTTTTAGTATTGGATTGTTACATGCTGTTTTTATTATTGTTCTTAGCCGCCCCGAGTCTACGGAGAGGGGCGGCATACAAATCCAATAAGTAATAATAATAATAATAATAATAATAATCATCATCATTCAGGCCTCCTCTCCATTTGCCATTTCTTTGCAGAATCCCGCAGGGTCATAGCGTTCCTGTAGCTTTGGCAGCCTTTTGCAAAATGTTTGTTGACATCAGTGGAGCTTGGGAAGAGTGGACACCTCCCTCTGAAGCTCTGTTCCTACCAGCAAAGGGGTTTTGAAAATGACTGCCCAACCCTATAGGGACGCAATCTTCAAGTGATTTGCCAATGAGAAAGGAGGCCTGGAGGGCTACCTTCCTTGCAGGAGATCTGCTTGATGAGGCCTCCGGTGATGAGAAAGGAGGCTAGGAGGCCCACACTTTTCTTTCCGGGCCTTCTTTCTTGCAGGAGATCCACTTGATGAAGCCTCCAGCGTCGAGAAAGGAGGCACGCACACGTGCCTTCCAAGCCTATCTTTTCACCAAAGATCCACTTGACAAAGTTTCCTTTTTCATAAGCAGAGGCCTTTTCTTTCTTTCTTTTTTTTAAATATAGTTTATTGATTTTTTAAAAGGAGAAAAAAAAGAAAAAAGGGGGGGAAATAGGGATACAAAAAATAAGGGCGATACAGAACAGTAAACATATTTCAGCATAAGATATATAACTTATTGTGTATCAGTTTTAAAAGTAGAGGCCTTTTCAAGCTCTTTGTTGATGAGAAAGGCGAAAGCCATCAAAAAAACAGGATGGAGAGGGGATAGATTTTCATACTGTGTCAAATCCCATAGATCCCTATTGGGATGCTGCCATTCAGGGGGTGGGGGTTGGATGCGTTCCTCACTTTATAACCTTTTTCCTGTTGCTTACTTACCTTCCTAGGAATGTAAGCTGCTAGGGAACAAATTGAGGGGCATCTCTTTTGTCTCCGCACGGGAGCCTCCAGCAAGCAACGCCTGGGAACAACTTCTTATTGCCACCTCAGCTTTCTCAAAACAACTTTGTTACCTGCAGATTGGCTTATTCTATACCAGACAGAGAGGAAGGGTTTCTATCTGTTTTAACCTAATGGAATTGCGGGGGAACCCTCAGATCTTGCTTTCTTTGTCTTGCTATCATTTCACCCAATAAAAGCTTTCTTTTAAAATACCAGTTGTTTCAAGAGTTCTACTTTCCTGAGCTTTCTTGAGGAGAGGCAAATCCTTACAGGGCATGGCAGGATGCAGGGTAGCAATGTTGTGGACCCGAGGGGAGGGAGAATGTGGTATTTGTGGGTTGGTGGAGGACTTGGGTGGTCTTAAGGAGGTGGCCTATTCCATCCTAGGACACCCCCCCCATGCCCTTCCCCACCCTGAGTACCTCATGTTCACTTAATGAACTACACATTAGATTATTAAGTGCATGGGCAAAAGCAGGGAGTGATACCGCTCAAGGTACAAAATTTATTCCCACAAATCTCCGGTTATGAATGGAAATGGGTAGGCTCAATTCGTAACTTGAGACTACCTGAAGGAGATACAGTGGTACCTCATCATACGAACTTAATTGGTTCCAGGAGAACGTTTGTAAGGTGAAAAGTTCGTAAGATGAAACAATGTTTCCCATAGGAATCAATGTAAAAGCAAATAATGCGTGCAAATCCTTCAGGAAAATCCCAAACTTTAGAAGGGAGGCGAATAGAGGGCAGGGAGGAGCAGCTAAAGGGGGTGGGTGGAAGAAGCAAGGCTAGGCTAAAGGGTGAGTGGGAAGGAAGAAAGGCAAGGGGGGCACCCCTCCCTTTTCTTTCTTCAAAAGACACCGTTTCAGTGCCTTTGCAAGCATGCAAAATCTTTACTCCTCCAAGCTGCCCCTCCCTTTTCTTTCTTAAAAAGACACCGTTTCAGTGCCTTTGCAAGCATGCAAAATCTTTACTCCTCCAAGCTGCCCCTCCCTTTTCTTTCTTAAAAAGACACCGTTTCAGTGCCTTTGCAAGCATGCAAAATCTTTACTCCTCCAAGCTGCCCCTCCCTTTTCTTCAAAAGACACCGTTTCAGTGCCTTTGCAAGCATGCAAAATCTTTACTCCTCCAAGCTGCCCCTCCTTTTTCTTTCTTAAAAAGATACCGTTTCAGTGCCTTTGCAAGCATGCAAAATCTTTACTCCTCCAAGCTGCCCCTCCTTTTTCTTTCTTAAAAAGACACCGTTTCAGTGCCTTTGCAAGCATGCAAAATCTGTACTCCTCCAAGCTGCCCCTCCTTTTTCTTTCTTAAAAAGACACCGTTTCAGTGCCTTTGCAAGCATGCAAAATCTTTACTCCTCCAAGCTGCCCCTCCCTTTTCTTTCTTCAAAAAAGGGGAAAAAAAGAAACCCCTTCATCCCAGCAGCAGCTGCTTGGGTTCGTAAGGTGAAAATAGTTCGGAAGAAGAGGCAAAAAAATCTTAAACGCCGGGTTTGCATCTTGAAAAGTTCGTTAGAAGAGGCGTTTGTAAGATGAAGTACCACTGTATATGAATTTGAATCTGCTCAGAGGAACAGCTGTGAAACAATAGGATTTGTACACTTCATCCAAGTTCTTACCTGGTCCACTCATCACTCAACTTGATAATAATTCACATTAAAAAGTAATGTTCCCAGGAGAAGGGGTTGATTGATAAGTCGTATTGCTTGTTCAGGTGAATCTTAAACTATTCATGAGACTAAGTTAATACTCCAGGAATTTATTTTTTTTAAAGCAACACTGTGTCCAGTGGTTCCTCACAGCAAATTTTTCATCTGTAATTTACTGTCTAATCAGCCTTTTGTATACAACTTTTGTTGTATGTAGCATAGCCTTCAAAAGAAAAGGATTTAGGCGTAGTGATTTCTGACAGTCTCAAAATGGGTGAACAGTGCAGTCAGGCAGTAGGGAAAGCAAGTAGGATGCTTGGCTGCATAGCTAGAGGTGTAACAAGCAGGAAGAGGGAGATTATGATCCCGCTATATAGAATGCTGGTGAGACCACATTTGGAATACTGTGTTCAGTTCTGGAGACCTCACCTACAAAAAGATATTGACAAAATTGAACGGGTCCAAAGACGGGCTACAAGAATGGTGGAAGGTCTTAAGTATAAAACGTATCAGGAAAGACTTAATGAACTCAATCTGTATAGTCTGGAGGACAGAAGGAAAAGGGGGGACATGATCGAAACATTTAAATATATTAAAGGGTTAAATAAGGTCCAGGAGGGAAGTGTTTTTATTAGGAAAGTGAACACAAGAACAAGGGGACACAATCTGAGGTTAGTTGGGGGAAAGATCAAAAGCAACATGAGAAAATATTATTTTACTGAAAGAGTAGTAGATCCTTGGAACAAACTTCCAGCAGACGTGGTAGATAAATCCACAGTAACTGAATTTAAACATGCCTGGGATAAACATAGATCCATGCCTAAGATAAAATACAGAAAATAGTATAAGGGCAGACTAGATGGACCATGGGGTCTTTTTCTGCCGTCAGACTTCTATGTTTCTATGTTTCTAGCCTTCCCTAAACTGGTTTAGAGATAAACTATAGACAATCATTTGTCCAACTACTCCTAACTTTAGCAAGTAGTTATGGTAAACAGACTGGTCCCTCCTGTTGAACTAGCCCAGAAAGGATCATTCAAAAGATAACACAATCTCACAACAGGTAAAACAGGACAGAATAATTTAAACATTTCTACATGGGGGAGAGTAGCATTTCAATTCCAGTGTAGAACGAAACATCTGAAGTACTCGTTTTAGTCTGGGCAACCCAAAAGCAGTGGCTCCGTGTAAAAAAAATGCTTCATGCCCAGAACATTTTGTAATGTTAACTGATCTTTTCTACTTATAGAAGAATCTATATAATATACACTCTGTGTAGAACCTCTGGAACCAACTCCCCCCAGATATCAGAGTTGCCCCCACCCTCCTTGCCTTTCATAAGCTCCTTAAAACCCACCTCTGTCGTCAGGCATGGGGGAATTGAGATATTCCCTTCCCCCATGGCTTATAAAATTTATGCATGGTATGTCTGTATGTATGATTGGTTTCTTAAATTGGGGTTTTTTACATTACTTTTAATATTAGATTTGTTCATATTGTCTTTTTACTGTTGTTAGCCACCCCAAGTCTGCGGAGAGGGCAGCATACAAATCTAATTAATAAATTAATAAATAAATATTATATATATGCAGTAATAGATCATTATAGCACATATATGTGTGTGTGTGTCATTATCTATATCTATATACATTAATAAATGTAAGTAAGAAACATACTAGAGTATTAATGGGAGAATTAAACTATCCTGATATCAACAGGGAGATAAACTCTGCAGGAAGTATGAGATGAAACAGATTCCTAACCAAGCTAGGTGACCGCTGTCATCCAAAAGGTAGAGGAGGGAACTAGATGAAAAGCTATACTGGACCTAATTCTTACTAACAGAAAAAAAGTGATGGAGGGAATTGAATTTGCCAGAACTTTGAGCAAAAGTCACCATACCATATTGGAATTCAATGTGATGCAAACACATAGAACATAATCCAACCAATGTCTTTAAAAGAGCTAATTTTAACAAACTCAGAGAGGACCTAGGAAAAAGAGTCCGTGGATGAAAATCCTAAAGGGGAAAACAACTCAAAAGACATGGGAAACTCTGAAAAATGTTATCATAAAAGCCCAGTCAAGCACAATACCACTGAAAAAGAAAAAGAAATCCAAGAAGAAACCAGTATGATTGCACAAAGATCTCTCTGATAAACTGAAAGACAAGGATAAATACAGGGGGGGGGGGAATAGAAAGAGGCACTTATAACTAAGACAGAATATCACCAGATAGCCCAAACGTGCAAAAATAAAGTTAGAAAAGCAAAGTCTCAAAATGAGTAAAGACTTGCAAAAGAAGTCAAAAATATATTTTTAAGTGTCTTTAAAAATAAATAACAAAGATCAGGAAAACAGTTGGTCCACTGAAGAGAGAAGATGCAAGATTATCAAGAGAGCTTTTTAGTTCTTAAAAGCGTTGTTCTAAATACAGTGATACCTTGTCTTACAAACTTAATTGGTTCCAGGACGAGGTTCTTAAGGTGAAAAGTTTGTAAGACGAAACCATGTTTCCCATAGGAATCAATGGAAAAGCGATTAATGCGTGCAAGCCCAAAACTCACCCCTTTTGCCAACCAAAGCGCCTGTTTTTGCCCTGCTGGGATTCCCCTGAGACTCCCCTCCATGGGAAACCCCACCTCCGGACTTCTGTGTTTTTGCGATGCTGCGATTTCACTGAGGCTCCCCTCACTGGGAAACCCCACCTCTGGACTTCCGCTGCCAACGAAGTGCCCATTTTTGCGCTGCTGGGATTCCCCTGCTGGGATTCCTCTGCAGCATCACAAAAACACGGAAGTCTGGAGGTGGGGTTTCCCATGGAGGGGAGCCTCGGGGGAATCCCAGCAGCGCAAAAACAGGTGCTTCGGTGACAACGGAAGTCCGGAGGCGGGGCATCCCAGCGGTGGCGGTGGGTTTGTAAGGTGAAAATAGTTTGTAAGAAGAGGCAAAAAAATCTTAAACCCCAGGTTTGTATCTCGAAAAGTTTGTATGACGAGGCGTTTGTAAGACGAGGTATCACTGTACACTATATATAATTTTGAAATGACACCCTAGCCCCCAGTGGTAACTGAGTTTATGACTTACCTCCTTCTTATGCCATATCCATCATCAGACATTGGCCATGTTGGTGATCCTATTTTTATCAACAGACACATGAAAAAAATGTTTCTGAGTGTTGTCCAAAGCAGTTCCTTAAATTTGGAAGCCATGAGGTTGTTCTGCCTGGACCTTGTTTGCCTTCAATCTTTCCTTGGAGAATTAAGTGAAGTATGCCGTATTTTTCTGGGTGTCGCATCACATGTCCAAAATATTCTAATTTTTGTTTTTTTTTATGGTTTTGATTATTTCTCTTGGCTTTCCCAGGCGGCTTAAGGCTTATACCTCCTTATATTTTAAACAGCTCCGAATTTTTCTGATATGGCCTATATTCAAATTTTTATAAACATATAAACTGGTAAAACCAGTTCTAAGCTCTTAAACTGAAATTGTACACCAACTGTTGTAGAAAGTAATCTTCAAAAAGACATTTGTACACAAGAGTTCTCATTTTAACCGGACATGCTGTAACCCTCACTATGATTATATTGCTTCTAAAAGTATAATTGACAAATATAGTAACATTTAGCTTTCATCATTAGCTACTAGATTAGATGATAATTGTTTACATAGGAATTATTTATGAAATTCAAATTTGCTCTAAAATAAAGGAAACAGAACGAACTGATAAGAACTAGAATACATATACAAACATTCATTCTCCTTCCTTCCTTCCTTCCTTCCTTCCTTCCTTCCTTCCTTCCTTCCTTCCTTCCTTCCTTCCTTCCTTCCTTCTTACCTTTCTTTTATATTAGGGACATAATACTTGTTGATGTTGTCAATCCATCTTCTTTTACATCTCGTAGATGATGGGATCCATTCTGTGATAGCTTTGGTCCAAGTTTTTTTCCCCAGCATACATAAATTTTAATAATTAAAAAACAGGTAATTAGCAATTAAAAACATTGAGACTATCCGTATATGTGCATAAGTGTGTACATATATAATACACACTTAGACTAGATGTTTCTAATTGTTGATTACCTGATATTTAATTGTTGAATTTATGCTAAAAAAAATGTTGGAAAGAAGTGGGCATTTTTAATTTTATACTGTTCTCTAATTTATTTCTGCTATTATTCTTTCAGAGGTGAATCACAATTCATTGCTGGCTGTCAGCCAGCCTGCAGATAAAAGACTTCCAGCTGGCCACTCATTTTGTTCTATACCAGCAAAGGAACTGCAGTGGAAATATTGTTATTGGCAGTACAAAGCAGTTCCCTAGTAGAAGTACATATATTTTTCTGTTCCTCTAGAGCAGAGGTCTCCAGCCCGGGCAACTTTAAGACTTGCAGACTTCAACTCCCAGAGTTGGCTGAGGAACTCTAGAAGTTGAAGTCCGCAAGTCTTAAAGTTCACATTAGAGAAACATCTTTCAGCTGTGGCGAGGGGGGCGTTTGCCCAGGTTCGCCTGGTGCACCAGTTGCGGCCCTACCTGGATCGGGAGTCACTGCTCACAGTCACTCATGCCCTCATCACCTCGAGGCTCAACTACTGTAACGCTCTCTACATGGGGCTACCTTTGAAAAGTGTTCGGAAACTTCAGATCGTGCAGAATGCAGCTGCGAGAGCAATCATGGGCTTCTCTAAATATGCCCATGTTACTCCAACACTCCGCAGTCTGCATTGGTTGCCGATCAGTTTCCGGTCACAATTCAAAGTGTTGGTTATGACCTATAAAGCCCTTCATGGCATCGGGCCAGAATATCTCCGGGATCGCCTTCTGCCGCACGAATCCCAGCGACCGGTTTGGTCCCACAGAGTTGGCCTTCTCCAGGGCCCGTCGACTAAACAATGTCATCTGGCGGGACCCAGGGGAAGAGCCTTCTCTGTGGTGGCTCCGACCCTCTGGAACCAGCTCCCCTCAGAGATTAGAACTGCCCCTACTCTCCCTGCCTTCCGTAAACTCCTTAAAACCCACCTCTGCCGTGGGGGAATTGAAACATCTCCCCCTTGCCCATGTAGTTTTTGTGTATGGTTTGATTGTGTGCTTGTTTTTTATATATTGGGCTTTCTTTTGTATTTTTTAACTTAAATTAGATTGTGAAATATTAGATTTGTTACTATGTTTTGTTTACCATTGTTGTGAGCCGCCCCGAGTCTACGGAGAGGGGCGGCATATAAATCCAATAAATCTAATCTAATCTAATCTAAAGTTGCCCAGGTTGGCGACCCCGGTCCTAGAGCCATGATGGCGAACGTATGGCAAGCGTGACACAGGTGGCACACGGATCCATATCGGAGAGCACAGAAGACTTTGCCCCTTGTCAGCTCCAGTGCTCATGCATGCTCTGGCCAGTTGATTTTTGGCCTTGGGAAAGGCCATTTCGCCCTCCGGGTGCTTTTTGCCCTCCAGCTGAAAGCCAGGAGGCAAAAAAATTCAGCCAACAGACAAACCGGAAGTTCAGGAAAATGCACTTCCGGTTTGCCGTTGTGCTGTTTTTTGCACTCAGGAGGGCTCAGGGAAACTTCTTGTAATTGTGTTTTCTGAGCTTCCAGTTTGCCCATTGTTCTGTCGGGCTCTCTGGGAGACTCCTCCCAAAAATTCACAGGTACAAATTTCAGACACACACACGTTTGAAAATTCAAAACAATGTTCTTTATAATGAAAGTTCACTTAAACCAAGCCCTCTTTTGGTATAGCAAAGAGCACTCGTCTCCAAACAAACTGGTAATTTGTACAAGTCCCTTATCAGTCCTGTGATACTTAGCTTGCAGCTGTGAGGCAATTCACAGTCCTTCTTTTTTCACAAAGTGAAACACACTTTGCTCTGGTTTAGTTTCAAAGCGGGGGGAAAATCAGCACACAAAAAGTCAAAGTCAGTAAAGCAGTCACGAAACACAAAGATCAGATAATCGTCCACAATGGCCAAACCCACAGGCTGCTATTTATAGCAGCCTCACTAATCACCACAGCCCCACCCAACCACAGGTGGTCTCATTTTCTTTGATAATAATCTGTCAGTTGTTGTTGCCTATGCATCGCTCTCCGCATGGGTGGCTGTATCATTAACTCTTGTTCTGAATCCAAGGGGGAGCTAGATAATTGATCTCCTTCTGAGCTGTCTGCCACATTCTCTTCCTCCCTGTCACTCATGTCTTCTTGGTCAGAGGAGCCTTCATCAGCAGATTCCACCGGGGGCAAAACAGGCCTGCAGCATGTGGATGTCTCCCCCACATCCACAGTCCTTGGAGCAGGAGCTGGGCCAGAGCTAACCACAACACCCACTGTGCTATTTTTTGCACTCTGGAGCTTCAGGAAACGTCCCTGAACCCTCCAGAGTGCAAAAAACAGAACAAACAGAACAGCACGCATGCTAGCACACCCACACACTCCCTTTTGGCAGGCGAACCAAAAAACGTTTGCCATCACTTCTCTAGAGATTAAGGAACAAATGATCCATGTGGGGTGTGCATTGGTATGTTCTGGTTTTGCTCAGCTTCTCTCTTACTCAATTGTACTTTAGCCTTAAGAACAGTGCCTAACCATGACAAGGTCTTTCCCCCCCCATGATGCTTAAACCAATAACTCTTTTTTACTCCTAGTAATCTTCATGTTTAATTGTGTAATCTGAACATACTCTTACAATCACTGTTAATTCATATACAGTGTTCCCTCGATTTTCGCAGGTTCAAACTTCGCGGAAAGTCTATACCACGGTTTTTCAAAAATATTAATTAAAAAATACTTTGCGGGTTTTTTTCCTATACCACGGTTTTTTCCACCCGATGATGTCATATGTCATCGCCAAACTTTTGTCTGCCTTTAATAATTTTTTTAAAATAAACTTTAATAAATAAACATGGTGAGTAATAATCTGAATGGTTGCTAAGGGAATGGGAAGTTGCAATTTAGAGGTTTAAAGTGTTAAGGGAAAGCTTGTGATACTGTTCATAGCCAAAAATAGTGTATTTACTTCCGCATGTCTACTTCGCGGAAATTCAACTTTCGCGGGCAGTCTTGGAACGCATCCCCCGCGAAAAGCGAGGGAACACTGTATACAGTATTTTCATAATATATGAAGTAACACAATTCGTATATTCAGATTTCTTAACAAGCAAAAGCTGTCTTTCTGCTTTAAACCACTCTGACTACTTTCACTATAAGACAGGACATACTGTTAACAAGCAGTAATACGCTGGTTTTGTGGCTTTAAGCCAAGGTAGTAATTGAAGGTCATGGAGCGGTTTGCTGATTGCAGTTCTGTGTACAGTTATAGTCTGTAAGCCGGATTGGCAGTGCAAAGAAGAAAAAAAACACCTCTGTTTTTTTAAGGATAGATATAGATTGGTTTGATAATTGCTGGTGGAATGTGAGTTGAAGCACATGGTGAGTGAAATACTTTATTAGAATTATGTAAGTACAAATGAAGCTGTTCATGTGTGAAGGCCTATATTCTAAAGATTAGTAATGTTATTTTAGAAATAATTCAGTGGTGTATATTATGCATACATTGTTATTATAAATCAACACTTTTTCTTGTTGTCAATTTTTACTGTCAAGCAGTTGCTTGAAATTACAGTGGTGCCTCTACTTACGAAACAATTCGTTCCATGACCAGGTTCTTAAGTAAAAAAGTTTGTAAGAAGAAGCAATTTTTCCCATAGGAATCAATGTAAAAGCAAATAATGCGTGCGATTGGGGAAACCACAGGGAGGGTGGAGGCCCGGTTTCCTCCCAGGAGATTCCAAGAGAGGCCCCACGGAGGCTTTTCCCCACCTTTTCCGGCCCTGTTTCCTCCCAGGAGATTCCTAGAGAGGCCCCACAGAGGCTGCTCTCTGCCTTTTCCGGTTACAGTTTCGGAGGCTCGGGTTTGTAAGTGGAAAATGGTTCTTGAGAAGAGGCAAAAAAATCTTGAACACACGGTTCTTATCTAGAAAAGTTCATAAGTAGAGGCGTTTGGAAAAGGAAACTGCCACATAGTCTTCCTAATTTAAGATCTGCCCAAAACCTAAATTGGAGCCATTGTCATGCTGAGGATTCAATTTTGGAGTCTTCATGCGTAAGTTCAGTTTTTGTAGCAATTCTACCTATAAATCAAAGCATTAATAAATGATATTCCCTATATCAAATCTGAAGGGTATAGACTTTCTGGGAAATTCAGAATTCTGTCATCATAGTATATAATTTAAGAGCTGTCAAACCCGGTGGGCTAGGTACGTCACATGCTGGCCAAACCCAGTTTAACAAAGGGGAGGGGGAAGTCCCAATATGTCACGTGATGCTGCCGCGACGACATGCATTTGACACTCCTGATTTGAAGTAACAAAAGTTAATGTCAATTCTGAACATTATGAGTACAGTGTTCCCTTGTTTTTTGAGGGGGATGCGTTCTGAGGCCGCCCGCGAAAGTCTAATTTCCGCGAAGTAGAGATGCGGAAGTAAATACACTATTTTTGGCTATGAACAGTATCGCAAGCCTTCCCTTAACACTTTAAACCCCTAAATTACAATTTCCTATTCCCTTAGCAACCATTTAGATTATTACTCACCATGTTTATT
Source organism: Erythrolamprus reginae (assembly GCF_031021105.1). Taxonomy (NCBI): domain Eukaryota; kingdom Metazoa; phylum Chordata; class Lepidosauria; order Squamata; family Dipsadidae; genus Erythrolamprus; species Erythrolamprus reginae. The sequence goes on along the minus strand of NC_091954.1, from coordinate 15,195,196 downwards.
TATTAAAGTTTATATATTTATTAAAGTCTGATGAAAGTTTGGCGATGACATATGACGTCATCGGGCGGGAAAAACCGTGGTATAGGGGAAAAACCCGCGAAGTATTTTTCAATTAATATTTTTGAAAAACCGTGGTATAGACTTTTCGCGAAGTTCGAACCCACGAAAATCGAGGGAACACTATCAGCATATTCTGTACATTTTTCTTAGTTTCTATAAAAGAGAATGAAAAAAACAGCAATGCAATCATTCTTCCAACTGCAGAATATAAAGTAGGGATATTTAAAATGATTTTTGTTTGAACAAATTCATGAAAGAATCAGATGGTTTGGAATGATCAACCTAAACATGCATTTTTGATCTGAATACAAAACCAAAATATGGTGGTTCCAAATAAAGGGAAGTGGAAATACAGTAAAAAGTATGAAGGGTATTTTTTTTGGCAATTCTAAGATGGCAAAGAGATGGGAAAACACTGGTAAAAATTTTGGATAGACAGAATGGCAGGACATGTGGCCTGCATGTTGACTGTAGCTGAGGTAGGAGGAGGGAAGCAAAGATACTAAGAAGATCTAAAATGAGCAGGCAGTGGACTAAGGCCACAACTGACCTGCTGAGTTCATAAGAGGAACAGGTCATGCAGAGAACACAACAGCAGTACCAATAGTACTATGGTACATACAGTATAGTGGTACCTCATGATACGAACCCCTCGTCTTACGAACAACCCGAGATACGAACCCAGGGTTCAGAAATTTTTTGCCTCTTCTTACGAACTTTTTCCTTCTTACGAACCCGCCGCCTGGCTGTCGCTTTTTGAAACAGCCGGGGGGCTTCTCAGCGTCCTCCTGAACCCGAACGCCAAACCCGAACTTCCGGGTTCGGGAGGACGCTGGGAAGTCCCCCGGCTGTTTTCAAAGGTGACAGCCGGGTGGCGGGGCTTCCCAGCGTCCTCCTGAACTTTTGCCAAACTTCCGGGTTCGGCATTCGGGAGGCCGCTGGGAAGCCCCGCCGCCCGGCTGTCACCTTTTAAAACAGCCGGGGGGCTTCTCGGCGGCTTCCCGAAAGCTGAACCCGGAAGTTTGGGTTTGGCGTTCGGGTTCAGGAGGACGCTGGGAAGCCCCCCGGCTGTTTCAAAAGATGACAGCTGGGCGGTGGTGGTTTTTTGCGGTTTTTTTGTTTCGTTGCACGGATTAATTGATTTTACATTGTTTCCTATGGGAAACAATGTTTCGTCTTACAAACTTTTCGTCTTACGAACCTCCCCCTGGAACCAATTAGGTTCGCAAGACGAGGTATTACTGTATATCTATATTTTGAAAGAAGGAGAAAGATCGAATAATGTTCACCAGCTTTGCCCTGCTCACCCTCTATTCATTCTGGGATTCCTGCAGCCTTGCTCTAAGGGAAATACAGAACACCACATGTTAAGGCTTTGGCTTCTGCCAAAATTCAGCTGATTTGGAACACTTGGATAGAACATCTGGAGCCTGGTGTTTTTTGTTCTCAGTTTAAAAGAAAACACCTTTTCCACTCTTGTATACTGCTTATGTAAGATATACGATTGACACTGCAAACTCAGATTCAAGTCAGACACTCGTTAGATGGCCTGTAGCCAGTCTCTGTTGTAATCTTCCCCCTCTCTCTCCAATTCATTTCACTGAATTGCTATGTGGGATAAATTGAGCCGGGGTGGCGCAGCAGGTAGAGTGCTGTACTGCAGGCCACTGAAGCTGACTGTAGATCTGAAGGTCAGCGGTTCAAATCTCATCACCGGCTCAAGGTTGACTCAGCCTTCCATCCTTCCGAGGTGGGTAAAATGAGGACCCAGATTGTGGGGGAAATAGGCTGGCTCTGTTAAAAAGTGCTATTGCTAACATTTATTTATTTATTTATTTATTAGATTTGTGTGCCACCCCTTTCCGTGGACTCGGGGCGGCTCACAACAGAATAAAACAATTCATAACAAATCTAATAATATACAATTTAAAATTTAAAGTAGTTAAAAAAACCCCATTTTTAATCAGACATACCTACAAACATACCATACATAAATTATATAGGCCCGGGGGAGATATCTCAATTCCCCCATGCCTGACGACAAAGGTGGGTTTTGAGGAGTTTACGAAAGGCTGTTGTAAGCTGCCCCGAGTCTAAGGAGAAAGGCGGCATGAAAATTGGATAAATAAATAAATAATAAATAAACAGCACTGGGCTACGAGGTGGAATGCTAAATTGCGCTCGCCGTCGCGGCTCGTACGTTCTTGCGGGACCAGCACGATTTTGCTGCTGCACCTGTGGAGGTAGCGAAATTGCGCCCGTGTTTCGGCGAGGTTTTACCTGCTGCCCCGTGCATAATTTTGCTACCTCCACAGATGCAGCAGCAAAATCGCATTGGTCCTGCAAGAATGGCAGCGAGTGCAATTCAGCGTTCCGGCTCGTAGCCCACCGCTGGGGATAAATAGGAAGGAGGAGCACTTCCCTGAGACTCTAAAGGAAAAGAAAAGAAGAAAAGAAATAGATGATCCCTGCTTGGTCCCAGCCCAAGAATTAGATTGCCAACAAACCCTACCCATGCCAATTATCTCTGAACAGGGAGATCCCGTTAATCCGAGTGTCAGTTTTGGAAGCCATTTTTTTTGGGGGGGGGGGAACCCAGACACCCAGTCAATCTGTCATGAAATACCGCTGAGTGTGAACTGGTCAGGAATCAGACAAGAGCCACTAACCAGTCTGACCATCCATTTGTAATTGTTTGTCTTCAGTACTGCCCAGGTTTGCCTGGTGCACCAGTTGCGGCCCTATCTGGACCGGGAGTCACTGCTCACAGTCACTCACGCCCTCATCACCTCGAGGCTCGACTACTGTAACGCTCTCTACATGGGGCTACCTTTGAAAAGTGTTCGGAAACTTCAGATTGTGCAGAATGCAGCTGCGAGAGCTATCATGGGCTTCACAAGGTATGCCCATGTTACACCAACACTCCACAGTTTGCATTGGTTGCCGATCAATTTCCGGTCACAATTCAAAGTGTTGGTTATGACCTATAAAGCCCTTCATAGCACCGGACCAGATTATCTCCGGGACCGCCTTCTGCGGCACGAATCCCAGCGACTGATTAGGTCCCACAGAGTGGGCCTTCTCCGGGTCCCGTCGACTAAACAATGTCGTTTGGCGGGACCCAGGGGAAGAGCCTTCTCTGTGCTGGCCCCGGCCCTCTGGAACCAACTCCCCCCAGAGATCAGAATTGCCCCCACCCTCCTTGCCTTTCGTAAGCTCCTTAAAACCCACCTCTGCCGTCAGGCATGGGGGAACAGAGATATTCTTTCCCCTTAGGCCTCTACAATTTATGCATGGTACGTGTGGTTTTATAATAAGGGTTTTTTAGTTGTTTTAGTATTGGATTGCTACATGCTGTTTTTATCACTGTTGTTAGCCGCCCCGTGTCCGCGGAGAGGGGTAGCACACAAATCCAATAAATAAATAAACAAACAAACAAACTGTAGTTCCAAAAGGCGTCCGCACTATCAACCCAACAAAAATTGAAATCAAAATGAGGGGCAGCAAGAGCACAAAGGTGTGAGACAAGAATTCTCCTTGCCAGAGCAGAATAAATCAGTGGGATGGTACACACCTCATTAAAATGGCCAGAAAGGCACTTATCCAGCCTGCTCACTGAAAAGAACTTAGTAAAAGCAAAAGGAATCACTAAAAACAATAGTTTTGCTTATCACAGGGAAAATATTTATGTTCCAAGAAATAAAGAATGCTATCAAAATTGTTTTAAAAACTTTGGGATATTGGCCTTGCTTCTCATTTCTTTTCTGTTCCCAAAGTAATCGCGTTTATTAAATGTATTAGATTTGATTATGTAATTTAATACATTTGTTTTTATTTTCTCATCCTTTGTTCTTCAACATCTGGTTCTCCCTGTGAACATAAGCTGTAAGGAAAGCAGCTGAATCCGTAAATATATTTTCAGATTAGTGTTTACAATATCTTCTTTCCTGTGCAGTAGTGCCAATCAGCTGGAATGGACTCAAAATAAAATTTGAAAGGGATAGCTGCTCTACCTGTTTTGAAAATATCATTATTCCAGGATTGTCCTATGACAGTTTGGATTTTAGAAATTAAACGCCCTTTTAGCTAGTGAAGAATTTTCTGTCTTGCTTTATGTTGGTCCTTCTATTTGTGGTTACAGTATGCCTTTTTTTTTAAAAAAAAAAATAGTTTTTATTGAATATTTACAAATATAAAAGACAATACAAAACAATATATTGACAAAACAAGATGTTCATGTCATGTAAGTATAATCATCGTTTTCAGTGATATCGAACATGCCACATCAAACAATAACACCAAACACCCCTTTTCCCCCCTCCCCACTCCCGCTGCCAGTTTGCAGCTATGCTTTATTTTATTTTCCCGTTTTTTTATATCAGCGAAATCTTATCTCTTTAAGTTTGTACAATTGTTAATCTCAGTTTCCTTTTCTAATTGTGTTTAGTATTATAATTGTTATAGTTGTGTTTGATTTTGGTCTCTGAGAAGGAGTCAGCGAATAAATAAAATAAAATAGTTGGGGGAAAGATCAATAGTTGGGGGAAAGATCAAAAGCAACATGAGAAAATATTATTTTACTGAAAGAGTAGTAGATTCTTGGAACAAACTTCCAGCAGACGTGGTTGGTAAATCCAAAGTAACTGAATTTAAACATGCCTGGGATAAACATATATCCATCCTAAGATAAAATACAGAAAATAGTATAAGGGCAGACTAGATGGACCATGAGGTCCTTTTCTGCCGTCAGACTTCTATGTTTCTATATTGCAATTGTTAAATGATTATTTTTTGTTCAGTTCTTTGTTTTTATGTTCAGCCTTGTTTTTATTTTTTATTTTGTTTTATTTTATTTTATTTTTCCTTATCTTCCTCCCTTGCGTTGATCCAATTGTAGAACTTATCCCATGTGGCTATATTTTTTATTTCCGTGTTATCTTTCAATTTTTGTGTTAAAGAGTCAAATTCGGCACAGTCTAATATTTTTTTAATCAGGTATGCATTTTTATCTCCGAGTAGGTCTCATTTCTAATATGCTTTGGAGTAATTCAGGAAAGTGGAAACTTGATATCTGGATTTTCTGTTTATAGATATTAAACATGAGCTGTCAGTCTGCCTTTGTATGTAGTTAAAATTATGACCCATGCTCTTTGGCCAGGCCAGCCATATGAGTCATCAGCAATGTGACTATCCTGGAAGTGACTCGATCGCCACCTGTGATGGGGGATTAGTTACAGTTCAGAGCACCGCCTCTTCCCTTCTTTCAACATGTTGTAAGCAGAGCGATTGCTCTTCGGTTTGAAGTCTTTTTGCTCTAGGCCAGAATGTCTGCCGAAGAAAAAGCCTTGCTCCAGATATTTTCTCTCCTATGGATTGCTAGCTGATGTTTCCTTGTACAGTATACTGTTTTGTTATGTAAGTGACCTTAGCAGAAATGATCATGACCTAAATCGGAGAAGGGGTAAGTGTTGCTACTAAAGCTGTTCTTTTACACACACTTGTGTGTGCATGCACAAACACACACACACAATGGCAGAGCTATAGCCTGCACAACCAATGTAGGATTAGTTGGGAGAGGCTCTCATTTGTTTAGGGTAATGACTATTTTCTTTTTAAAAAACAAACAAACTGCATATTGCTTAATCTCATTTTTGTTGTTTACACCACTGGTGAGCTACTGCCAGAATGGCTGATTGTACGCAGCTCTGTGGCTCTGGAGCGCAAGTGTGGGATCGAGCGCAATTTTGCTTCCCGCACCTGCACAGGGGCACGCAGTCCGGCACGTCTCAGCGAGGTTTTTTTGCTTCTGTCAAAAATATTTGGTGTCTCAAAATGGGTGAACAGTGCAGTCAGGCGGTAGGGAAAACAAGTAGGATGCTTGGCTGCATAGCTAGAGGTATAACAAGCAGGAAGAGGGAGATTATGATCCCGCTATATAGAATGCTGGTGGAGACCACATTTGGAATACTGTGTTCAGTTCTGGAGACCTCACCTATAAAAAGATATTGACAAAATTGAACGGGTCCAAAGACGGGCTACAAGAATGGTGGAAGGTCTTAAGCATAAAACGTATCAGGAAAGACTTCATGAACTCCATCTGTATAGTCTGGAGGACAGAAGGAAAAGGGGGGACATGATCGAAACATTTAAATATGTTAAAGGGTTAAATAAGGTCCAGGAGGGAAGTGTTTTTAATAGGAAAGTGAACAGAAGAACAAGGGGACACAATCTGAAGTGAGTTGGGGGAAAGATCAAAAGCAACCTGATAAAATATTATTTTACTGAAAGAGTAGTAGATCCTTGGAACAAACTTCCAGCAGACGTGGTAGATAAATCCACAGTAACCGGATTTAAACATGCCTGGGATAAACATATATCCATCCTAAGATAAAATACAGAAAATAGTATAAGGGCAGACTAGATGGACCATGAGGTCTTTTTCTGCCGTCAGACTTCTATGTTTCTATGTTTCTCTGTCACTGAATGTAACCCTTTCATAATAACTTGCTGAAGTTCTAATCTGTTTCTCTTGATAAAACTTTCATATCCCATTTTGTGAAGTTGTTTCCTTACATTGGATTTTAGTCTATTTAAATCAGTAAAGTCATTGTTGAAATTGTATCAGTTATAAGATGTAAAGACTTTAAAATACATCAGAAATAAGAACATAATGCTATAAAGGATATCTCTGGACATATTTGAGTAAATAGTTCAGAACAATACATTTGATTCTGCAGTAAGTAAATGCATTTCCGGTAAGAGAGGAAGTGAAAAGGGTATATTGCTGAAATGCAATGTGTTTGAGCAGTTTGAGCAGCTGTACTTAATGTTAGGAACTCTGGATGCTTTTTTTTTTAAACATTCCTTTCAAGGAATAATCATCTGGTCCTGTTTTTTCTCTCTCTCTCATGAGAATGGAATTCAGTGCTGCATAGAGACCCAAACAAGACACAGTTGTTCTTAGACAGTCTAAGTATAAACAGGAGGCTATTATAGTAATGTAGACAAGCCTCTAGGACTTGTATACATAGTTGCTCCCTTTCTGCTATAAACCTGACGCTAAATTACAGTTTACTAGCTGTTTTTCAGTAGGATTACAAATAGTTTGTAACAAATTATGGTTCACTATACAGTACTTTCCTAAAGCCATTGAAGTCCTGTAGCTTACAGAATTATAGGTGTGCAGTCCTAACCTTTTATGTATTTAAATAATTTAAATATTTTTCAGAAGTAAAATATACCAGAATATAAAAGTACGGGTGATTTTGTTTAATAAAAACATTGCATACTACATTCTGTTTTGCATTGATAATATGCCATGCATCGTATGATGCTTCAAGCATTTCTAATACAACCAATAGTGCTGTACTTAAATTGGAATATATTTATAAATAGCAACATATTAACATGTATTTATAAGCACTTCGTGTATTTAATTTATTTCTATTTTGATTCTGAACATGGCGTAGATACAATTGCCCGTATAGGTTTCCCAGTTGTCATTTTTAGTAAGCATTTATTTATTTATTTATTTATTTATCAGATTTGTATGCCGTCCCTCTCCGTAGACTTGGGGCGGCTAACAACAACAATAATACAATGTAAACAAATCTAATACAGTAGTCCCTCGCTATACCGCGCTTCACCTACTGCGGCTTCACTTCATCGTGGGTTTTCAAGAAATATTAATGAGAAAAATCATTCGCGGATCTTCGCTGGTTCGCGGGTTTCTGAGGAAGTCGATCGGCAGATTTAAACAGCCCGCCGAACTCGATCGGCAGGTTTTTCAAAAAATATATATCTAAAATTGTAAATACTGTATTTAAATACTGTATCTAAAATAAATACTGTGTGGGAAGGGTTTATAAACACTTAAAACAATGAAAACTTACCAAACAATTACAATATAAATACTTAAATAAGTACTATCAGTCGATAAATTCCCCATCGCGAATTTCACCTATTGCGGCCGGGTCTGGAACGTAACACCAGCGATAGGTGAGGTCTTACTGTATTTAAGTTAATTTAAAAGACCCCAATTTAAGAAACCAATCATACATACTGACATACCATGCATAAATTTTATAAGCCTAGGGGGAGGGGAAAGTCTCAATTCTCCCATGCCTGACGACAGAGGTGGGTTTTAAGGAGCTTACGAAAGGCAAGGAGGATGGGGGCAACTCTGATATCTGGGGGGAGTTGGTTTCAAAGGGTCGGGGCCGCCACAGAGAAGGCTCTCCCCCTGGGTCCCGCCAAACGACATTGTTTAGTTGACGGGACCCGGAGAAGGCCAATTCTGAATAGCATGCCTTTTATTCAAGGACAACTAATGAATAGGTATCTAAAAATGCAGTAATGATATTTTTCCCATAATTATCTAGTTAATATAGCATTTCATCATCTTTAATTATCTCTTTAATTTGGCACCGTCAATTGTTTACCTACTTATAGAACCTTTTGACCTTTTTCATAGGAAGTAAGGGGGTTGGAGGTCATGCTTTCTTTACAAAAAGGTATTTTTTCACATTAGAAAATCACTCTCGAGTAAAACCAAACCGCATAGTTAACTTCTGTAATCATCTCAATCTTTAAAATAATAAACTTAATGATAAAATGGTATTTTTAAATTCTATTTGATGAGTGTATGTGTGTATCTAAAGTATTTCAATAAAGCACCACTTTTCTGTGAAGTGAAAATTTAATTTCTAGACTATTTAAATTGTAAATGACCTTGAATTCATGAGGATTGTGAAATGAAACTAAAACACTAAAAAACACTTCAGTTTTGCCTGGGTCTCAAAAAATTAGTGTATCTAAAAAAAGTTCTGAAAAATCTTACTTAGATCTTTCGAATAGGATTTGAAGTTGGGAAAGGAATGAGTAGCCAAAGGAACGTTGGAGACTGTGGGATGGTAATCCATGCTGTTGCTAGGAGAGGCCAATGGAATAAGTAGGCGATGCCCCAGCTGTCTTAATTTTTGTGCTGCCTTGAAATAATCATTCATATATTCAATTTCAGAATTTAAAACACATACGGTTTCTTTTTTCAAATGAAGCCAGTAGGGCTATTACATTCATTGTACCTCATAGCAACAGTGCAGTCTTTTTTTATCTCTGAAATGCAGCAGACAACCATGGTCTTATTTATTGATCTCTGTCCTAAGATTATTTCCAATTAGAGCTAATTTTGTCTGGAAGATTTTACAATTACCAATTTTGAAATCCTTCCAAAGATTTAGCATGTAACCTTCTTCTATAATTGGATATCTCTGAAACTATTAGGCACATATATCATGTTTTAATTATGGAAAGAGCTAAATATATGCACTCCATATATTGTAAATATGCTTAAAATACTAGATGGCAAGCTACTATTAAATAGCATTTAATAGTAAATGCAATTTCAGAATTGTAAGAAAGTTATAATTGTAACAGAATTTTGCTTCAGGCTGGTTTTATTTATTTTTTAATTCAGCGGAGTACATAATTGGAATAGAGCTGGAAGGGATTTTGGAGGTCTTGTAGTTCAACACCCTGCTCAAGCAGGAGATCCTATACCAGTGATGGCAAACCTTTTTTTTTTTCAGGTGCCGAAAGAGCGTGCACATGCGCTCCTGCGCATGGGTGAATGCCCACACTCATAATTCAATGCCTGGGGTGGATGAAAACAGCTTTCCCCACCTCCCAGAGGCCCTCGGGAGGACAGAAATGGCCTGTTTACCAACTTCTGGTGGGCCCAGTAGGCTCGTGTTTCACCCTCCCCAGGTTCCAAAGGCTTCCCTGGAGCCAGGGGAGGGTAAAAACACCCTCCCCAAGCCCCCGGAGGCTCTCTGGAAGCCAAAAACGCCCTCCCAGAGCCTCTGTGCGAGCCAAAAATGGCTGGCCGGCAGACACATGTACGTTGGAGCTGAGCTAGGGCAATGTATTCTGAGCAGAGTCAGGTTACAAGCGGTGTGCCACAAGGGTCTGTTCTGGGTCCTATTCTTTTTAATATGTTTGTGAGTGACATAGGGGAAGGTTTGGTAGGGAAGGTTTGCCTATTTGCCGATGACTCTAAAGTGTGCAATAGGGTTGATATTCCTGGAGGCGTCTGTAATATGGCAAATGATTTAGCTTTACTAGATAAGTGGTCAAAGCAATGGAAACTGCAGTTTAATGTTTCCAAATGTAAAATAATGCACTTGGGGAAAAGGAATCCTCAATCTGAGTATTGTATTGGCAGTTCTGTGCTAGCAAATACTTCAGAAGAAAAGGATTTAGGGGTAGTGATTTCTGACAGTCTCAAAATGGGTGAACAGTGCAGTCAGGCGGTAGGGAAAGCAAGTAGGATGCTTGGCTGCATAGCTAGAGGTATAACAAGCAGGAAGAGGGAGATTATGATCCCGCTATATAGAATGCTGGTGAGACCACCTTTGGAATACTGTGTTCAGTTCTGGAGACCTCACCTACAAAAAGATATTGACAAAATTGAACGGGTCCAAAGACGGGCTACAAGAATGGTGGAAGGTCTTAAGCATAAAACGTATCAGGAAAGACTTCATGAACTCAATCTGTATAGTCTGGAGGACAGAAGGAAAAGGGGGGACATGATCGAAACATTTAAATATGTTAAAGGGTTAAATAAGGTTCAGGAGGGAAGTGTATTTAATAGGAAAGTGAACACAAGAACAAGGGGACACAATCTGAAGTTAGTTGGGGGAAAGATCAAAAGCAACATGAGAAAATATTATTTTACTGAAAGAGTAGTAGATCCTTGGAACAACCTTCCAGCAGACGTGGTAGATAAATCCACAGTCACTGAATTTAAACATGCCTGGGATAAACATATATCCATCCTAAGATAAAATACAGAAAATAGTATAAGAGCAGACTAGATGGACCATGAGGTCTTTTTCTGCCATCAGACTTCTATGTTTCTATGATTAGTTTGTATCCATTGTGTCAGGAGTAGGTTCTACTTACCTTCCCCACCGGTTCACATCGCGATGGAAATGACCCTCTGTCCATTCGCAGTACCTAAAAAAAGCATGCACAGAAGCAAATAACAAGATGAGAGAACCAGCTTAGGGGCACGGCTGGCCTGAATCGCTGCCGGTTCCAGTGATGCCATCAAATTACTACCGGTTCTATAGAACTGGTCCAAACTGGAAGGAACCCACCTATGCATTGTTTCTTGTCCTGCCTACAGGTGCTTTGGTAAATAGGTTAACCCCTTCCTCTTTCTGGCAACTTCTCAAATACTGCTGTCATGTTACCCAAGCCCTTCCTTTCTTTAGACTAGCCAAACCCAAATCCTGTAACCATTTTTCATATGATTTAGTCTCCAGACCTTTAATTATTATTTATTTATTTATTTATTTATTATTATTATTTATTAGATTTGTATGCCGCCCCTCTCCAAAGACTCGGGGCGGCTCACAACAATAACATTGCAACAAATCTAATATTAAAAGAGAAGATATATAAAACCCCAACAATTAAAAACCATGCAACACATACATACCAAAACATAAAGTACAAAAGCCTTGGGGAGGTGTCTCAGTTCCCCCATGCCTGGTGATATAGGTGGGTCTTGAGTAATTTGCAAAAGACAAGGAGTGTGGGGGCCTTTCTAATTTTCCGGGGGGAGTTGATTCAAGAGGGCCAAGGCCGCCACAGAGAAGGCTGTTCCCCTGGGGCCCGCCAAACAACATTGTTTGGTCAACGGGACCCAGAGAAGGCCAACTCTGTGAGACCTTATCAGCTGCTGGGATTCGTGCGGTAGAAGGCGGATCCGGAGGTATTCTGGTCCACTGCCATGTAGGGCTTTAAAAGGTCATTACCAGTGCAGGCCACGGAGTGTTGTAGAAATGTGGGCAAATCTGGGAAGCCCCATGATAGCTCATCTTAGTTGCTATTCTAGGAACAATATGATGGATTTATTTAGCTTCCAGATTACAGAACTGTCAGTCAATAGTAATGTTTCAAAATTGTTATGTTTATCTTTCATTGGGTACAACAATGTATTTTGTTTAGATTGAGCGCCAAATGGGAACCTTTGTTTCAGACTTCAAGAGCAAAGCTTTGCTAAAACATTCCAAAATTACTGTGTTTCAGATTGATCTCAAATTGCCTCGTGCTTAATTCAAACTTTGAAACAAAGTCCCTTCACAATATCCTGAGGACCATTTAAGGTATAAATAGTTGGGGGTTTGTTGTTTTCCTGCAGGGGTTTTATTACCAAGCAAGGTAACATCAGTGCATCAGTCTGTCGCATGCATTATCACGTTACTTAACCTAAGAATGAATACATTTGTAGGAAAAAATTAGAAAACACCAAGAACTCAACAGTTCAACTCTAAACTCCAAAATGTAGTATTCTTTGCATTTTAATAAGGGGTTTTAGTTATTTTAAATATTAGATTTGTTATACGCTGTTTTATTATTGTTGTTAGCCGACCCGAGTCTACGGAGAGAGGCGGCATACAAATCTAATAAATAAATAAATAAATAAATAATTTTTTAGAGAAATCAAAACAAAATTCTTGAAGTGTAGTATCTTTGTTTCTGGCTCAGATTAGATGAAATGGCTGTTTCCAAATCAAAAGATTCTTTACTCCTTGAACTATGAAAGGTCACATAATGAAAAAAAAGTCTGGCCTTTTTTACCTCCCAGATTCATTATTACAATTACCTGTAGTATAATGTATGTCCACGTATTAAACTGGAATACAGTAATACCTCGTCTTACGAACCTAATTGGTTCCGGAAGTAGGTTCCTAAGGCGAAACGTTCGTAAGACGAAACATTGTTTCCCATAGGAAACAATGTAAAAGCGATTAATCCATGCAAAAAATATATATATTCCAAAATGGCGCTCTGCTGGCGGCGGCGGCCGGCTGTCACCTTTTAAAACAGCCGGGGGGCTTCTCGGCATTCTCCCGAACCCAAACTTTTCGGGTTCGGGAGGCTGCTGAGAAACGCCGCCACCCGGCTGTCACCTTCTGAAACAGCCAGGGGGCTTCTTGGCCTTCTCCCGAACGCCGAACCCGGAAGTTCAGGTTCGGGTTTGGGTTCTGGAGGCCGCCGAGAAGCTGTTTCAGAAGGTTACAGCCAGGCGGCACAGCTCAGCGGAGCGCTGTTTTTGCGATCAGCAGCGGCGTTATCGGCCGATCTGGCGGCTAGAAAGGAGGTGGGGAATCCCAATAGGGAATTCCATAGGCGGAGCTTTGACGTCAGGAAGACGTCACAAAGCTTTTGGGGGAGCGATATTTGGAGAGGTTTGGGGCAAGATACGAAGCTTTTGGGGGAGCAATATTTGGAGAGATTGGGGCAAGAAATGAAGCTTTTGGGAGAGTGATTTTTGGAGAGATTTGGGGCAAGAAATGATTTTGGGAGAGCGATTTTTGGAGAGATTTGGGGCAAGATACGAAGCTTTTGGGGGAGAGATTTGGGGCGGCATTAGCCTTCGTTAGAACCTCCATTCCTCACTTCTCCTCGCTGTCTGTCTCCACTCCGTTAGCCTTCACTTTGTCTGCTTGCCGCTTTTTTTAAAGCCTTAAAGTGAGTTTGCACGCATTATTTGCTTTTACATTTATTCCTATGGGAAACAGTGTTTCATCTTACAAACTTTTCACCTTACGAACCTCGTTTCAGAACCAATTAAGTTTGTACGACAAGGTATTACTGTATATATGTGTGTGTGTGTGTGTGTGTGTGTGTGGATATGGATATGGATAAACCTGCTTTGTGCTACGTACCTTGCTAAATACTCAAGAACAATAAAATTTTGTGAGTTTGAATACTGAATCCATTGTAGCACTGAACATGAAAGAAAAACCAGAGAAACAATAGAGACTATCAGGAGAAAGGTTGAAGCTAAGATAGGAATATATTATTCCAATTATTTTACAATGTCTATCCTTAGCAGAGGCAGCTAGTAGTACGGGCAAATTTTGTCCAGGCTTAGTATCAGTAGGATCAAATTGGCTTCTTATTTGAATGGGAACATTGCTAGAGAACTCTAGAATTGTACAATAAACCAAGAAGTTGAAAAAAGAATCTTGAAAAATGCACTTGTTTCTTTATTGCTGCCAAGAAAACTATACAAAAGTATCCATAAAGTCCAAACCGGAACATGTGTGTATATGCGCGTGCCAGAGCACCAGAACATGCACACTGAGAAGTAAGTCTTGGAGTTTCCGGCAGGCACATGCATGCTGGCCAGCTGGTTTTCGTGCACGCCGGAGCGCTGGGAACCCAAAGACCAGCTGGCCAGCGAACGCATGGCTGTTTGATGGGGCCTTTGGGGGCTGTTTTCCGGCACTCCGGTGCAGAAGAAGTGTAATTACCTACGGTAGCATTAAAAACATATACAATGGTACCTCTACCTACAAACGCCTCTACTTGCGAACTTTTCTAGATAAGAACCAGGTATTCAAGATTTTTTTTGCCTCCTCTCACTTACGAACCTGAGCCTTCGAAACTGTAACCAGAAAAGGCAGGGAGAAGGCTCCGTGGGGGCTCTCTAGGGATCTCCTGGGAGGAAACAGGGCCGGAAAAGGCGGGGAGAAGCCTCTGTGGGGCCTCTAGGAATCTCCTGGGAGGAAACAGGGCCAGAAAAGGTGGGGAGAAGCCTCTGTGGGGCCTCTCTAGGAATCTCCTGGGAGGAAACAGGGCCTCCACCCTCCCTGTGGTTTCCCCAACCGCACACATTATTTGCTTTTACATTGATTCCTATGGGAAAAATTGCTTCTTCTTACAGACTTTTCTACTTAAGAACCTGGTCAGTGGTAGAGGTACTACTGTACACGAAATCTGTAATTATTACTTCCTTAGATTGGCACAGCTGGGTTGTATTCAACTGACCGATCAAAGTAGCACAGTCAGAATGAAAGTACAGTAGTTTGATCACCAAGCGATATGTTGTGTTCTAATAGATTGTTGTTTTTTATTTATCAAACAAAATAAAGCATAGCACATTTAGAACTTAAACAAGCAAAACATTTATATTCTTGTGTTTTATTCTGTCCACAGACTTTTAAACCTTTGGTTGGGAAAAGTGTATACAGTTCTATTACTGCAGTTGAATTTCTTGTGGACAGACAGCTGGATTTCTTATCTGAAGATAGTGCCTTTCAGCCCTATCAGGTAAGTGTTATAAGTTATTAAATCTAAATTACCTTAATCAAAAACATGTAAGATGTTAGATAAAAAAGTACGCTTATTTGAAATTTAAATAAAAATACGCAAGCACAAATGTTAACAAAACAATGTAATAATGTACAGTATAGCTTCTAATAGAAATGGGGATATAACTATCCCTAATGTGTGGGGGTTTTTGTCTTTTATGTGTGTATGTCTCAAATAAAAAATTTTAAAAATTAAAATTTAAAAAATAAAAACATGTAACGTATCTTCTGTACTAATACTGAGAAATTATCTGTAATCATTAAAGGAAGTATTTTCTTTCAAAAATTGAAAGAAAATTGTATTTTTATTTTTGAAAAAATAATATTGTTTATTTATGTCCTAGCTTTATTATTTTTATAAATAAAGTGGCAAATGTAGCTAATACTTCTTCCTTATCCTATTTTTCTCACAACATTAACCCGGTGAGGTGAGAGTGAATGGCCCCAGATCACCCATGGCTTATACATATTTATATTGGAAACAATTTTGTAATTCTTTTAAATCTGCTTTGATCTTAGAGGTATAATTTTATAAACAAGTTAGAAGATTGATCGTAAGTCTCCCTTGGTCTTGACATGGGTTACAGATTCAGTGGATTGTTTTCCACGAGAGAGAAGATGCTTTTTTATATTTGCCATCAAGAATAGCTGTTTGTGAGGACATTGTTACTACTCTCAGGAATTAGGAAATGGGGTTTTTTATCAATAAATTTACCTTTATTGTCAGTCTATAATATAGATCTTGAGTAGTTAAACACATTCTTGGATAAGGCAGATTGACCTAATTGGCCTTTCAAAATCTCGTTAGGGTCATCCCATGAGTTAATGGTGCAGACTTCATGGACACTGTTATAAACAAACACTATATTCTAATTAGATAGCATTTTAAAAAAAAGAAAAATCCCAGATGAGATTTATTATTTATTTATTTATTTATTATTTAGATTTGTATACCGCCCCTCTCCGCAGACTCGGGGCGGCTCACAGCAAGATACAACAATTCATAACAAATCCAAATATAATTTAAAATATTTAAAAAGAACTCCGTTTTACTAACAAACACACACACAAACATACCATGCATAAATTGTACATGCCCGGGGGAGGTGTTTCAGTTCCCCCATGCCTGACGACAAAGGTGGGTTGTAAGGAGTTTACGGAAGGCAGGGAGAGTAGGGGCAGTTCTAATCTCTGGGGGGAGTTGGTTCCATAGAGTCGGGGCCACCACAGAGAAGGCTCTTCCCCGGGGCCTCGCCAACCGACATTGTTTAGTTGACGGGACCCGGAGAAGGCCGACTCTGTGGGACCTAACCGGTCGCTGGGATTCGTGCGGCAGGAGGCGGTCCCGAAGATATTCTGGTCCGGTGCCATGAAGGGCTTTATAGGTCATAACCAACACTTTGAATTGTGACCAGAAACTGATCGGCAACCAATGCAGACTGCGGAGTGTTGGAGTAATATGGGCATACTTAGAGAAGCCCATAATAGCTCTCGCAGCTGCATTCTGCACGATCTGAAGTTTCCGAACACTTTTCAAAGGTAGCCCCATGTAGAGAGCGTTACAGTAGTCGAGCCTCGAGGTGATGAGGGCATGAGTGACTGTGAGCAATGACTCCCGGTCCAAATAGGTCCGCAACTGGCGCACCAGGCGAACCTGGGCAAACGCCCCCCTCGCCACAGCTGAAAGGTGTTTCTCTAATGTGAGCTGTGGATCGAGGAGGACGCCCAAGTTGCGGACCCTCTCTGAGGGGGTCAATAATTCCCCCCCCCCCCAGGGTAATGGACGGACAGATAGAATTGTCCTTGGGAGGCAAGACCCACAGCCACTCCGTCTTGTCTGGGTTGAGTTTGAGTTTGTTGACACCCATCCAGGCCCCAACAGCCTCCAGTCACCAGCACATCACTTCCACTGCTTCGGCAGATTGACCTAATTGGCCTTTCAAAATCTTGTTAGGGTCATCCCGTGAGTTAATGGTGCAGACTTCATGGACACTGTTATAAACAAACACTATATTCTAATTAGATAGCATTTAAAAAAAAAGAAAAATCCCAGATGAGATGTGAGAAGTTGTATATTGACAAGTTAATTTCTCTTCTAAGCAATTTGATAGAAACAGTAGTAAAAATAAAAATAATTGACAACAAGACTTGCCAAAGAAAAAACCAGTACAGATTCCACAGACCTCAATCCTACTCACCATCTTATTATAAATTTATGTTTGCTTTTGCTTTTTGTTACTGTTTTAGAGTATCCCACATGGGTGGGAAGAGGATCAGGTCAAAGATTTTCTGAAAAAAAATCTTTGACATTTATTTTAAGGACTTCAATAAATTTAATAATTTATGGGCAACGAACAGCTTGTGTTTTTTTTAATTGCTAAGGAGTTAAAAAGAGCAAGTAGAGTGGCACTTAAATGTATAACTTTTTCAATGAAGGGAAGTAAAGTATTCATACGAGTGGATTACTTCTTTTTTTATGCCAAGTTAATTTTTCAAAATTAACAAACATGAAAGTATGAGCTATTCTTTTTCCCACAACCCTTTATTTTCCCTTCCTGACATCGTCCATAAACTTAACTTCTCCAATTGCATCCTTTTTTGCAAAAATCCTGTCTTCCCTACTTGCATTTAGGTGTGGTGGAGGGGAAGCTTCCATTGGAGATAATGAGAATTTGTTCTTAACCTGACGTTCTATGGATATTTGACCGACAAATGTAGTATGTTTTGTGGTGTGAATGGGAATGAATGATTTTAAACATTAGTAGGGTCCTAAAGGGTTTTTTAATGAAATTAATTGGATTTTTTAGGTTTGTATATTGTATATTGCTTGTTATGTTGTGAGACGCCCCGAGTCCTCAGAGAGGGGTGGCATACAAATCCAATAAATAAATAATAAATATTTGCAAATATGATGAAATCATGTGAGATTTTATGGTACGTCTTTCACGTGGCAAGCTGTCTGCTCTTTTATTATTTATTTATTTGTTTGTTTATTATTTGGATTTGTATGCCGCCCCTCTCCGAAGACTCGGGGCGGCTCACAAGTGAAACAAATCATAAGTAATCCAATTAATTAAAATATTTAAAGATTTTTTTAAAAAAACCATATACTAACAGACACACACACAAGCATACCATGTATAAATTAAACGTGCCCAGGGGGAGATGTTTCAATTCCCCCATGCCTGACGGTAAAGGTGGGTTTTAAGGAGTTTACGGAAGGCAGGAAGAGTAGGGGCAGTTCTAATCTCCGGGGGGGAGTTGGTTCCAGAGAGCCGGTGCCGCCACAGAGAAGGCTCTTCCCCTGGGGCCTGCCAACCGACATTGTTTAGTTGACGGGACCCGGAGAAGGCCCACTCTGTGGGACCTAATCGGTCGCTGGGATTCGTGCGGCAGAAGGCGGTCTCGGAGATATTCTGGTCCGATGCCATGAAGGGCTTTAAAGGTCATAACCAACACTTTGAATTGTGACCGGAAATTGATCGGCAGCCAATGCAGACTGCGGAGTGATGGTGAAACATGGGCATACCTAGGTAAGCCCATGACCGCTCTCGCAGCTGCATTCTGCACGATCTGAAATTTCCGAACACTTTTCAAAGGTAGCCCCATGTAGAGAGCGTTACAGTAGTCGAACCTCGAGGTGATGAGGGCATGAGTGACTGTGAGCAATGAGTCCCGGTCCAGATAGGGCCGCAACTGGTGCACCAGGCGAACCTGGGCAAACGCCCCCCTTGCCACAGCTGAAAGGTGTTTCTCTAATGTGAGCTGTGGATCGAGGAGGACGCCCAAGTTGCGGACCCTCTCTGAGGGGGTCAGTAATTTCCCCCCCCAGGGTAATGGACGGACAGATGGGATTGTCCTTGGGAGGCAAAACCCACAGCCACTCCGTCTTATCCGGGTTGAGCTTGAGTCTGTTGACACCCATCCAGGCCCCAACAGCCTCCAGACACCGGCACATCACTTCCGCCGCTTCGTTGACTGCTCTTGGTTTAGTTGTAAGTATAACTGTTACTCTTGTGATAGTGGCAATAAGAGTGATTGATTACTTGGCCATTAAGTTGTTTTTGATTCTTAGTGGCCACATAGATTCTCCAGATTCTTTCAAGCCACTGTAACTGAGTCCATCCACCTTGTTGCAAGTTGTTCTGTTCTTCTCTTTTCTTCCAACTTTCCCAGCATTAGAATCTTATTTATTTATTTATTTTTATTTATTTATTTATTTTGTCCAATACACAATGAGGGTTTTAGTGGGTATATATCTATATACTCATAGTAAAATATATCTAAGAAAGAATAGAAAAGAAAGTATAGGAATAGAACATATCAATGAAAGAATAGAAGAAGAGATATAGGAATAGAAGAAAGGTATAGGAGATATAGGAGAGCAATAGGACAGGGGGCGGAAGGCACTCTAGTGCACTTGTTCTCGCCCCTTACTGACCTCTTAGGAATCTGGAGAGGTCAACTGTAGATAATCTAAGGGTAAAGTGTTGGGAGTTTGGGGATGACACTATGGAGTCCGGTAATGAGTTCCACGCTTCGACAACTCGGTTACTGAAGTCATATTTTTTACAGTCAAGTTTGGAACGGTTAATATTAAGTTTAAATCTGTTGTGTTCTCTTGTGTTGTTGTGGTTGAAGCTGAAGTAGTCGCCGACAGGCAGGACGTTGCAGCATATGATCTTGTGGGCAATACTTAGATCTTGTTTAAGGCGTCTTAGTTCTAAACTTTCTAGGCCCAGGATTGAAAGTCTAGTCTCATAGGGTATTCTATTTCGAGTGGAGGAGTGAAGGGCTCTTCTGGTGAAGTACCTTTGGACATTTTCAAGGGTGTTAATGTCTGAGATGCGATATGGGTTCCAAACAGATGAGCTGTATTCGAGGATGGGTCTGGCAAAAGTTTTGTAAGCTCTGGTAAGTAGTGTGAGATTGCCAGAGCAGAAGCTACGTAGGATTAGGTTTACAACTCTTGAAGCCTTCTAGGCTATATTGTTGCAGTGGGCTTTGGCTCTTAAATCTTTTGTTATTAGTATATTGCATAATGTGTCCAAATTATAGTCCCAGCCTGGTCATTTGTGCTTCAAGTGAGAATTCTGGGTTGTTTTGTTCAATGATGCATCAGTTTGTTTTCTTAGCTATCAGCTGTATTCTCAGGAGTCTTCTTTAACACAGAAGTTCAGTGCTTTTCCTATTCTGCTTCTTTGAAGTCCAACTTTTACATCCATAGAGAGTCGTAGCAAGCACCATGATTTCGTAGGATTCTGAACTTTAGGTATAGGCACATCACAGCATTTAAATATCATTTATTTATTTATTTTATTTATTTTATTTTAAATTTTATTTATCTATCTATTTATTGATTTGATTTGATTTGATTTGATTTGATTTGATTTATATGCCGCCCCTCTCCGAAGACTCGGGCCGGCTAACAGCAATCATAAAACAGCGTACAATAATAATCCAATACTAAAAACGATTAAAAACCCCTTAATATAAAAAACCAAACATACATACAAACATACCATGCGTAACATTGTAAAGGCCTAGGGGAAAAGGGATTCTTAATTCCCCCATGCCTGGCGGCAGAGGTGGGTTTTAAGTAGCTTACGAAAGGCAAGGAGGGTGGGGGCAATTCTAATCTCTGGGGGGAGTTGGTTCCAGAGGGCCGGGGCCGCCACAGAGAAGGCTCTTCCCCTGGGTACCCGCCAAGTCCTACATGGCTATTCTTTGAAATGTTAGGGCTTTGCAGATCCTTTGCATTTTAAACTATCAGCGTAGAATCATTGGTGTAGTGCAAGTTGTTGTATTGAATTTCAGATTCCTTTTTCATTTTTTTTTCTACTTTGAAGTGATTAGTGGGAGTTTTGTGGTTCTGTCTGGTAAATGACTCATCTCCTCCAATGTGCTGCAGGGTGATAATGGTGACCTGAAAAGGGAGGCAAGGAATAAGCAGAACAACATTCAGTGATGATGTGTGAGATTGTTCTGTTTATTGTTCACTGCTGCTGTTTCTGTGCTGCTTCACGTAGAGGTATAATTGCAAACTGGATAGCTGATTTGAATAGAGATAGCAGATAGCACATCAGCAACCATCTGTTGAGTGTGATTAAGTCCCTATATTTCTGAGGGGGATTAGTTGGTCTGGAGAAGCATGCTAAATACTTAATTCTTTCCTCTCTTGCTATTTTTAACCATTCCCAGAATTACGGGCTTCCACTAATTAAATTTCCACTTCCTATATTATTTTATTTATTCCAGTTTACAAAGCCCACACATCAATAAACTCTGGATTGATGGCAAATAGCTAAAACAATATAGCTGGAACAAAAGCTGTAAGAACAATACAAAAGCATATTAAAAAAAACTCAACCCAGATAAGACAGTGGCTGTGGGTTCTGCCTCCCAGGGACAATTCCATCTGTCCATCCATAACACTGGGGGGGGGGGGAATTATTGACCCTCTCAGAGAGGGTCCACAACTTGGGCGTCCTCCTCAATCCACAGCTCACATTAGAGAAATATCTTTCAGCTGTGGCGAGGGGGGCGTTTGCCCAGGTTCGCCTGGTGCATCAGTTGCGGCCCTATCTGGACCGGGACTCACTGCTCACAGTCACTCATGCCCTCATCACCTCGAGGTTCGACTACTGTAATGCTCTCTACATGGGGCTACCTTTGAAGAGTGTTCGGAAACTTCAGATCGTGCAGAATGCAAATGTGAGAGCAATCATGGGCTTCCCTAAATATGCCCATGTCACACCAACACTCCGCAGTCTGCATTGGTTGCCGATCAGTTTCCGGTCACAATTCAAAGTGTTGGTTATGACCTATAAAGCCCTTCATGGCATCGGACCAGAATATCTCCAGGACCGCCTTGTCCCGCACGAATCCCAGCGACCGGTTAGGTCCCACAGAGTTGGTCTTCTCCGGGTCCCGTCGACTAAACAATGTCGTTTGGCGGGACCCAGGAGAAAAGCCTTCTTTGTGGCAGCCCCGACCCTCTGGAACCAGCTCCCCCCCGGAGATCAGAACTGCCCCCACCCTCCTTGCCTTTCGTAAAGTTCTTAATACCCATCTCTGCCGTCAGGCATGGGGGAATTGAGACATCTCCCCCGGGCCTATACAGTTTATGCATGGTATGTTTGTGTGTATGCTTGCTTTTAATAATGGGGGTTTTAGTGTTTTTTAAATTATTAGATTTGTTCTTACATTGCCTTTGTTATTGTTGTGAGCCACCCCGAGTCTACGGAGAGGGGCGGCATACAAATCTAATTAATAATAATAATAATAATAATAATAATAATAATAATAATAATAGCAGCTGAGGCACCGTGTTTCCCCAAAATAAGACCTAGCCCAAAAATAAGACCTAGCCTAATTTTCCCACCCTAGTGAAGGGGAGTGGGTGTAGCCAGCAACAGGAGGCAGCAAGTGCACAGGAGCCCATGGTGTCCAGCCACAGCCTGTGCAGCACAGTTTAATTGATTACCGGCCCAAGCAGGCAGAAGCGGGATGGGAGGCATGTAATCCAGGCATGCCACACGAAAGCTGCGAGACCAGTGAGCTGGAATAGGTGGGCGGCTGCAGGAGGTTTGTCTTTGTGTGGCTGCAACGGCAGCAAATTGAGTCAGAAGCGTGGAGGGAGAGGAGCAGACAATCGGCACAGGCTGCAAGTAAGGCAAGAGATTTGAACATGAGCCTCTCAAGGCCAGCCGCCCACTCTACCCCACCGCCTCTTAGCTTGCCTGCAGCCCACGCAGCACATCCAGATTGTGTGGCACACCCGCACGCACATATACTGTGCATCTATTTATTTATTTATTGGATTTGTATGCCGCCCCTCTCCGAAGACTCGGGGCGGCTAACAGCAATCATAAAACAGCGTACAATAATAATCCAATACTAAAAACTATTAAAAACCCATTAATATAACAACCAAAAATACATACAGACATACCATGCATAAAATTGTAAAGGCCTATGGGGAAAGAGCATCTCAATTCCCCCATGCCTGGCGGCAGAGGTGGGATTTAAGCAGCTTACGAAAGGTAAGGTGGGTGGGGGCAATTCTAATCTCTGGGGGGAGTTGGTTCCAGAGGGCCGGGGCTGCCACAGAGAAGGCTCTTCCCCTGGGTCCCGCCAAGCGGCATTGTTTAGTTGACGGGACCTGGAGAAGATCCACTCTGTGGGACCTAACTGGTCGCTGGGATTCTCGCAGCAGAAGGCGGACCTTGAGATAATCTGGTCCGGTGCCATGAAGGGCTTTATAGGTCATAACCTTTGTCTGCTGCCAGTGCCAACAGACAAAGACAAGCCACCCGGCTGTTCCGGCCCACCAACTCTCGGCTTTCCCATGGCCTGCATGGCGTGTCCAGATTACATAATTCCCTCTCTCCATGCCACTGCCACTGTCTGCTGCTTGGACAGGTAATCCACTCACCTTTGCAGCGCAGGCTTCAAAGGGTCCAGCGGGCTGCAGCTACTGCCAGGCAATGTTGACCCCTGTGTGGTCACTACCCTGTGTGCACACCCTGGGAGAGAGGGGTGCCCAGATGAACTGATCACCCTGAAATCGTGTTTGCCAAAAAATAAAGCCCTGCATAAGACAGCGTCTTATTTTCAGGAAAAATAAGGTAATGACATCTGACAACATTGTGCTGGCTCTGCCATAGAGGGTGGAGCTAGCATCTAGACATGGGTTGTCCTCATCTGTTCAGCCAATAAGATGAGTCTGTTTAGCTCTTCCTCTGTACCAGGATCCCCAGTTTTACTCAGTTGTCAGACAAGGACAGATGTGTGGTGCTAACTCTTCACTCTGTTGAGAATTCACCTATTTCATCTTGCAGTTTATCTCCATATCAACCATCTGAGTTGCCTGATTCCCACTCCAGCAGAATCGCTGGTCATTAGTGACTCAGAGCTTCGGCTAGAGCCGTGGGGAAAGCCGTTTGTCTCCTTGCCTGTGGGTGGCCATTATTTGGCCAGTGGGATTCCTACCTCCAGAGCTGCCGCCAGAGCTTCTGCACTCCACCAGTCTTCATCGAAACTTTCTTTTTTTTTTATTTTCAAAGTTTTATAATTATAAAAGTTTTTATTTACAAATATACAATGAATACATTTAATTACATTTAACAATATAGACCTGTCGAATTACAGGGGGGTAAAATGTGAGAAATAGGTAATTGGAGATTAAAACAATAATCATGTCAAATTATACAGTGTTCCCTCGATTTTCGCGGGGGATGCGTTCCGAGACTGCCCGTGAAAATTGAATTGCCGCGAAATAGAGATGCGGAAGTAAATACACTATTTTTTGGCTATGAACAGTATCACAAGCCTTCCCTTAACACTTTAAACCCCTAAATTGCAATTCCCCATTCCCTTAGCAACCATGTAGATTATTACTCACCATGTTTCTTTATTAAAGTTTATTTAAAAAAATATTTATTAAAGGCGGATGAAAGTTTGGTGATGATATATGACGTCATCGGGCAGGAAAAACCGTGGTATAGGGGGGAAAGCCGCAAAGTATTTTTTAATTAATATTTTTTTTTAAACGTGGTATAGACTTTTCGCAAAGTTCGAACCTCCGAAAATCGAGGGAACACTGTAATCTAAACGATATGCATTTGACAATAGACAGAGACAAATAAACAAAAAATGTCGACAAACATACAGACATACAAAAAGAAAGGAAAGGAAAGAAGAAGGAAGAGTAGAAGGAAGGAAAGGGTGGGCGGGTGTACGGTAGATCTGTATTAAAATTGTGAACTAGATTCATCGAAACTTTCCAAGACACAGGCTGTTGGTGCCTCCTTCCTGCCTCCTTGAATAGAGGAGCTATTTGCACTGCCTCTTACACGTCGGGAAGCATGTAGGCGGCTTTGGTTGCCAATCAGTTTCCGGTCACAATTCAAAGTGTTGGTTATGACCTATAAAGCCCTTCATGGCACCGGACCAGATTACCTCAGGGACCGCCTTCTGCCGCACGAATCCCAGCGGCCAGTTAGGTCCCACGGAGTGGGTCTTCTCCGGGTCCCGTCAACTAAACAATGCCACTTGGCGGGACCCAGGAGAAGAGCCTTCTCTGTGGCAGCCCCGGCCCTCTGGAACCAACTCCCCCCAGAGATTAGAATTGCCCCCACCCTCCTTGCCTTTCGTAAGCTACTTAAAACCCACCTCTGCCGCCAGGCATGAGGGAATTAAGACTTTTTTCTCCCCCTAAGCCGTTACAACTGTACAGTAGTCCCTCGCTATACCGCGCTTCACCTACTGCGGATTCACTTCATAGCGGGTTTTCAAGAAATATTAATGAGAAAAATCATTCGCGGATCTTCGCTGGTTCGCGGGTTTCTGAGGAAGTCGATCGGCAGATTTAAACAGCCTGCGGAACTCAATCGGCAGGTTTTTCAAAAAATATATATCTAAAATTGTAAATACTGTATTTAAATACTGTATCTAAAATAAATACTGTGTGGGAAGGGTTTATAAACACTTAAAACAATGAAAACTTACCAAACAATTACAATATAAATACTTAAATAAGTACTATCAGTCGATAAATTCCTCATCGCGGATTTCACCTATCGCGGCCAGGTCTGGAACGTAACACCAGCGATAGGTGAGGTCTTACTGTATACATGGTATGTTTGTATGTATGTTTGGTTTTTATATATTAAGGGGTTTTAATTTGCTTTTAGTATTGGATTTTATTGTATATTGTTCATGATTGTTGTTAGCTGCCCCGAGTTTTCGGAGAGGGGCTGCATATAAATCCAATAAAACTTGAAACTTGAAACTTTAACAATAGCAGCTGTGGCAGAAAGAGTGTGTGAGCATTGCCCAGCCAGCCAAGCCGCAGTCCCAAATATCCAATTGTTTTTTGGCCAGCAGAGCTTTGCGCTTCTCTTTCCCACTAAGGCTGGGGGGCAGGCGGTTTTCTAAATTCGCTAAAGAGCCTTTGATCGGTCTCCGCCTTGCTCGGAAGACACCGGGGCGCCACTTTGTCTTGCCACATGTTCTTTCTTAGTGACCTTTCAGCCAATAGCTGACTCCTCCAGGAGTATCATTGCCGCCTACCTGCCTAGTCGCCTAAGCGCACAGCGCTAGTAATACTAGACTTGCTGTGTTTGCTGCTTCGCGAAGAGCAGCTTGTGACCTGCCAACAGTCATCCAGTCGTGGGGGAAGCCATCCTTGGTGCCATTTTGTCCTATCCAGTTGCATTTTCTCAAAGTGCCTGCTGGCTTCCATGGCGACATCTGAACAACCTCTAGAGCAGTGATCCCCTTATATAGAGTGCTGGTGAGACCACATTTGGAATACTGTGTTCAGTTCTGGAGACCTCACCTACAAAAAGATATTGACAAAATTGAACGGGTCCAAAGACGGGCTACAAGAATGGTGGAAGGTCTTAAGCATAAAACGTATCAGGAAAGACTTAATGAACTCAATCTGTATAGTCTGGAGGACAGAAGGAAAAGGGGGGACATGATTGAAACATTTAAATATGTTAAAGGGTTAAATAAGGTTCAGGAGGGAAGTGTTTTTAATAGGAAAGTGAACACAAGAACAAGGGGACACAATCTGAAGTTAGTTGGGGGAAAGATCAAAAGCAACGTGAGAAAATATTATTTTACTGAAAGAGTAGTAGATCCTTGGAACAAACTTCCAGCAGACATGGTAGATAAATCCACAGTAACTGAATTTAAACATGCCTGGGATAAACATATATCCATTATAAGATAAAATACAGGAAATAGTATAAGGGCAGACTAGATGGACCATGAGGTCTTTTTCTGCCGTCAGTCTTCTATGTTTCTACGTTTCTCAACCTGGAGGTCGAACAACCGTTTCACAGGGTCGCCTAAGACCATGGGAAAAGACAAAGCTTCTATTCTGGGGCCCTGGAACATATTTTTACAATCCGACCAATCAGGCATTTATAGTGGCCTTCCTGCCAATCAGCTTAAAACTCTGTTGGGAGAATTGGCGCTAGATTTATGGTTTGGGGGGGGGGTCACCAGAACATGAGGAACTGTATCAAAGGGTCGCAGCATTAGAAAGGTTGAGGACCACTGCAGAGCATTGATGGAGAAGTTCCTGAAGGACTCTGATAGTGAAAAAGAGACTGAGAGCCAAGCACAGAAGTGAGGTGAGTCAGTGGATTACAGTCTCTCCCCCAAAAATAAGACCTGGTACCTTTTTTTTTTTTTGGTTTCGCACGAATCCCAGCGACCAGTTAGGTCCCACAGAGTGGGTCTTCTCCGGGTCCCGTCAACTAAACAATGTCGCTTGGCGAGACCCAGGGGAAGAGCCTTCTCTGTGGCGGCCCCGACCCTCTGGAACCAACTCTCCCCGGAGATTAGAATTGCCCCCACCCTCCTCGCCTTTTGTAAGCTCCTAAAAACCCACCTCTGTCGTCAAGCATGGGGGAACTGAAACATCTCCCCCTTGCCCATGTTGTTTTGGTGTT
This sequence comes from Erythrolamprus reginae, assembly GCF_031021105.1. Lineage (NCBI taxonomy): Eukaryota > Metazoa > Chordata > Lepidosauria > Squamata > Dipsadidae > Erythrolamprus > Erythrolamprus reginae. Next base: position 15,167,496 of record NC_091954.1, on the reverse strand, counting down.
TGATTGATTGTGTGCTTGTTTTTTATATATATTGGGGTTGTTTTATGAATTTCTTAACTTAAAATTGTAATTGGATTGGTGGGTATTGGATTTGTCACTATGTACTGTTTTTACCATTGTTGTGAGCCGCCCCGAGTCTGCGGAGAGGGGCGGCATATAAATCCAATAAATCTAATCTAATGTAATCTAAGGCAGGGTCTTATTTTGGGGGAAACATGGTATATAAACATATACTGGTCAAAAAAAGAAAGGGAACACTTAAACAACAGAATATTACTCCAAGTACATCAAACATCTGTGAAATCAAACTGTCCACTTAGGAAGCAACACTGATTGACAGTCCATTTCATTTTGTTGTCAGCAAATTCAACTTTGTACAGAGCAAAGTATTCAATGAGAATATTTCATTCATTCAGATCTAGGATGTGTTATTTGAGTGTTCCCTTTATTTATTTTTTTGAGGAGCAGTGTATATTACATTGTAAAGTTTCTTGCACTGAAAGCTACATATTGTAGTGTGAAAAGAAAAAGTAGAAGCAATCTTTGACGTAGAACTGCAATGGAGCTTGCCTATTATGGGTCCGAATTCATTGCAGTCTTTAATCGAGGCACCCCTGGGATCACCTTTTTCTTTAAAAAAAAAAATAATACTTTATTGGTTTATACAAAAAGAAGTAAAACAGGGGAAAGGGGGGGATGGGAGTACAAAAAAGAAAAGTGGGAGGGGAGTGGGGTAAACGGTGTTGTTATATCACAGCTTATATATATTATTATATACACATCCCAAGTATTTGTCCCTATGTAAATATTTCGTATTCAGTATTCTTATTTGAATAATCCTATAGCTGTAATATTTGATAATCCAACAATAACGTGAAAAGAAAAGGGGTAGAAAGGGAAAGAAAGGAGAAAGAGGGGGAGAAGAAAGAGAGAAGAGAGAGAGGAGAAGTAGTACCTGCAAGCAAGCAGGCGTTTGGTTTGTGACGGCTTAGTTTGATTATGTTTGTTGTTTTTGTTAGTGAAACTTAATCATAGGTTGTAATATTAGTAGGTTTCTAGTCATTATCAAGTGGATTGAATTCAGAGAGGGATTGTATTGATTTTGGTCCGATTTTTTTATTATACATATCTTTATTTTGGTTTATGTTAAGCGATTTTAATTATTTTTCGCTTTGTCGTCTTTAGAATTGGATAGCCATCTGAACCATTTCTCCCACCTTTTTCAAATGACCATTATTACCCCAGTCCTTCCAGATGGAGTTGCTAAGCAATCGCGCAGCTGCTTAAATGAACAGAACAAAAGAGATTCCTCTTGAAACAGGGCAGGCAGCTTTGCTTCATCCACAGAAGGGAAGGCCAGAGAAAGGCCTTCCTCTCGCCTCTGTGTGCAAGATGGAACCAGCCCACTGTGCTAGAAAAAGGAAGCCCTTCAAGCATCCTTTTTCCTGTGCATTGCACAAGTCCTTTCCCACCCAGCCACCCACCCCCAATTCCTTTCCCCCCTATAGCATACCACCTCCCTTCCCTCTGCCCTAGGTTAGAAAGCCGTTCTAACTCTCTAACCCGCAGAGGGGAGGAGAACTGGCGCACCAAGCTCAATGTACCAGAGACAGGAAGGGTCTTACAACCTTCCCTGCCAGCTTTCCTGTTGGCTTTCTGAGGAAGCTGGCAGGGAAGATTATAAATGGCTACCACACGATCACAAAGGGCATGGCAACCCTTTATAAGCGTCAGGAACCCAGATCACAATATGTTGACTGCAGGGAAGCACTACAACGCCATAATTTCAAGCACCAGTCATAAGTCCCTTCATTCAGGGAGTTTTTAGTGGTCACTAAACAAATGGGTCATAAGTTGAGGACTACCTCTATTGGTTAGATTCCTTTCTTTAGGGCAGTGATGGCGAACCTATGGCACAGGTGGCACGCAGGGCCATATTTGCTGGCACGTGAACCGTTGCCCTAGCTCAACTCCAACATGCATGTGTATGCCAGCCAGCTGATTTTTGGCTTGCACAGAGGCTCTGGGAGGGCATTTTTGGCTTCCAGAGGGCCTCCGGGCAGATGGGGGAAGGCATTTTTACCTCCTCCAGCTCCATGGAAACTTTGGAGCCTGGGAAGGGTGATACACAAGGCTACCAAAAGTTGGGAAACAGGCCATTTCTGGCCTCCGGGGGGGCGGGGGAAGCTGTTTTTGCCCTCCCCAGGCATTGAATTATGGGTGTGGGCACTCAGGCATGTGCAATAGCATGTGTACACACTCTTTCTGCACCCCGAGAAAAAAAAGGTTCGCCATCACTGCTTTAGGGTCTTCTACTCTAAAGTCCTGAACTTATGGTCACTTAAAAGTCCTTTCTTTCAACATTTCTCAAGTTCAGCAACTTAAGCTGTATGGACCAACTCCCAGACTGAATGGGGATTCAGACATATCTTAAAGATGCTGAGCTTGATTGAGAAACACAACTCTAGGTGACACCATGAGTCACTGCTGGGGAAATATTGTAACTTGAGAACTTTCTACCCTATCCAATAAATTAGTGAACAAAAGCCCTTCATGGCATCGGACCACAATATCTCCGGGACCGCCTTCTGCCGCACGACTCCCAGCGACCAGTTAGATCCCACAAAGTTGGCCTTCTCCGGGTCCCGTTGACTAAACAATGCCGTCTGGCGGGACCCAAGGGAAGAGCCTTCTCTGTGGCGGCCTCGAAACTCTAGAACCAACTCCCTCCAGAGATCAGAATTGCCCCCACCCTCCTTGCCTTTCATAAGCTCCTTAAAACCCACCTCTGTCGTCAGGCATGGGGGAATTGAGATATTCCCTTCCCCCTAGGCTTATAAAATTTATGCTTGGTATGTCTGTATGTATGATTGGTTTCTTAAATTAGGGTTTTTAATGTAACTTAAACTTAAATATTAGATTTGTTTATATTGTCTTATTATTGTTGTTAGCCGCCCCGAGTCTACAGAGAGGGGCGGCATGCAAATCTAATAGGTAGGTAGGTAGGTAGGTAGGTAGGTAGATAGATAGATAGATAGATAGATAGATAGATAGATAGATAGATAGATAGATAGATAGATAGATAGATAGATAGATAGAAAGAATTGTGGAGAACTGTGATTGCCTATTAATATATGAAGTGTTTGAGTTTTTAAGTTTTCTTTTAGATGTTGAAGGTAATTTGAAAGACTCCATAAACACTGGCAGTAGTTCAAACTATTTCTCAATAGTGATTCAGCACTTCTAGACAAACACTGCTATGCAATTTGTGGACAGCGTGCAGTCTTGAATGATTGGCCATTTTCCCTCGGCCAAGAACCTTGGAAATGTGAAGGTGCTTCTACTTGCACATGTAGAGACTTTCAGCTTTATTTCTTGGCAACATTCCTAAAGGCTGGGAGTCCTTCCATTTCATGTGTACGAGGGAAGAAACTTCCACAAGCAGACAAATTATTCTTTTCATGGTTTTCCTGGCTATAAACAGTGAAGTCTGCATTACTGGGAATTTATTTCCTGGCTGCAGTTTGTGAATGTAGGAAATTTTAACCATTACTGTATTGGAAATATGCACTAAAATATAGAATTTCATTTTCAATACATAATTTCTTTCTCCAATTAAAGTTAATGTTTCAGTGTTTCTGAGCAAAACTATTTCCTGTCCATAGTAACTTTTGATTTTGAAATATAATTTGAAGGATTATATCTGCATCTTACCAGTTCATCCTTAAATGTTGTTTATTATTCTTTTCTATCGCTTCTATGAATAATACATCAGATTAAGTTACTCATTTTGAAATAAAGATTTCAGTCTTTTATTAAAGATACTGCAGTTTTGGTCAGCTTTTTTTTAAAGAATACTTTTAAAACTATTAAACTCTAACTTATAAAATTTCAAAACTATAGGTTCAAAAAAAGAAAAACTAAATTCTTGTTACTTTAACTTATAATGTTATAGTAAAGTAAATTCAGATATGCTATTCATTATATTATATTTTTTTAATAAAAGAATTTACAGACAAAGTAATTAAATTAACATATAGAGTCAAATTTAACAAATGTTTAATAAAAATGTATGCTATTTTTCTATTGATCTGATTATAGTTAAGGCTTTATTTTTTGTAGTAGTTAGACTTCTAAGATAAGCGGAGCAATGACAGCTCCTTGAATGTTTAATGTTGTATGTCTTTGTTTGTCTTTTTAAGAAAAACTCAATAAAAATATTTTTTTAAAAAAAAGAATACTTTAAATCTGTGCTTCAAATTATAGGAAATAAAAATTGATAACAGTTCTTTAGGATTATTACGTATACATGTAATTATCCTGTTTATTTTTACTTATTTATTTATAGCCCATCTTTGTTATTTTTAGAAATAATTCAAGGCAAAAACATATCTAACACAGCAAGTTTCCTTCTATTTTCCCCACAACAACTGAAAGGTGAATTGGGCTGAGAGAGGGTGCCTGGCCCAAGGCCATCCAGCCGGCTTTCATGTCTAAAGAAAACTTGAACTCACATTCACCAAGGTTGTTCCTAGATTTACATTCCTGTGGCTTGTCACCTACTTATGTCACCTGCATTCTCCCACTGGAACTAGTCCAGCCACTTTGATCTACCTGGGAGATTCTGCTAGTGATGTCACCTTTTATAGGTTGTTCTAGACTTACGCCCACGATGGAGACCAGGATCTCCATTGCTTAGCAAGTCAGTTAAATGAGTTGCACCCAGTTTTACAACCTTTTATGCCACAGTTAAACAAATTATTTTAGTTTAGTGAATCATGCGACCTTTTAAGAGTTCTTTTGTAGGGACATGGGCAGTCTAGAAATACAAAATGCTAGAAGTGAATCTGATTTCCCCCATTGACTTTGCTTGTTTGGAAGCTGGCTGGAAAGATCACATATCAATCAGGATGCAGCAGACATCATAAATACATCCCAGTTATCAAGTGCCTGAATGTTGATCATATGACTGGGGGGTAGGGGGGGGCTGCAGTGGTGTAAGTGCAAGGACTAGTTGCAAGTCGCCCTTTTTCAGTGCCATTTTTGGTCCCTAAATGAATGCTTGTAAGTTGAGGACTACTTGCATTTTATTTGTTTTACTGATTTTAGTGTGTGAAGAACAGATTTTGTAAGCCTATGCTGTGGCTTTATGGGGGGAGGGGGGCGGAATGCCAGCTTTTTTATCCTGGATATTTAAGAGTTATGATTGGTAAATGTTCGTGTCATGTCCAAAGGATGTGGAGCATTTTAAAAGGAATGCAAATTGAGTTTTCATCTTAGTGAAGGAAGCAATTTCTTTTTTCTAAACTTCAGTAAAGATTAGATTAGATTAGATTTATTGGATTTATTTGCCACCCCTCTCCACAGACTCGGGGCGGCTCACAACAATGGCAAAAACAGTACATAGCGACAAATCTAATATTTACCAATCTAATTACAGTTTTAGGTTAAAAAATTCATAAAAGCAACCCCAATATAAATAAAAAACAAGCACACAATCAATCAAACACCAAAACAACATGGGCAAGGGGGAGATGTTTCAATTCCCCCATGCCTGACGGCAGAGGTGGGTTTTAAGGAGTTTATGAAAGGCAAGGAGGGTGGGGGCAATCCTAATCTCAGGGGGGAGCTGGTTCCAGAGGGTCGGAGCCACCACAGAGAAGGCTCTTCCCCTGGGTCCCGCCAGACGACATTGTTTAGTTGACGGGACCTGGAGGAGGCCAACTCTGTGGGACCTAACCAGTCGCTGGGATTCGTGCGGCAGAAGGCGGTCCCGAAGATATTCTGGTCCAGTGCCATGAAGGCTTTATAGGTCATAACCAACACTTTGAATTGTGATCGGCAACCAATGCAGACTGCGGAGTGTTGGAGTAATATGGGCATACTTAGAGAAGCCCATGATTGCTCTTGCAGCTGCATTCTGCACGATCTGAAGAGATGAAATAAAACTGGATAAAATGCCAGAAATCATTGACACCCCGTCCTTTCACAGATTTTGATGATGATGATAGCTAGCAGTTTAGCTTAGGTACTTTTGAGACAGATATTATAAACAGAGTAGGTTTATTTGACTCTGCAGATAGTTTTCAAGCACTTTTTACCTTTTTATTTAGTATTAGTATTTAATGCAGAAATGGCTTCCATAGGCTATATCGGTTATGGCGAAACGTTTTTGGCTCAGATGCCAAAAGGGTGCGCACGCGCACGATAGCATGAGTGTGCTTGGCCACATTTATAATGCAATGCCCTCCCCCCCACATGTACACAACCCCCGCATTGCCCCCAGGGTTTGGGAAAGCCTCCCCAGGATTCAGGAAAGCCTCCTGAACACTACCTTTAGGGGTAGTGATTTCTGACAGTCTCAAACTGGGTGAGCAGTGTGGTCGGGCAGTAGGAAAAGCAAGTAGGATGCTTGGCTGCATAGCTAGAGGTATAACAAGCAGGAAGAGGGAGATTGTGATCCCCTTATTTAGAGCACTGGTGAGACCCCATTTGGAATACTGAGTTCAGTTCTGGAGACCTCACCTATAAAAAGATATTGACAAAATTGAACGGGTCCAAAGACGGGCTACAAGAATGGTGGAAGGTCTTAAGCATAAAACGTATCAGGAAAGACTTAATGAACTCAATCTGTATAGTCTGGGGGACAGAAGGAAAAGGGGGGACATGATCGAAACATTTAAATATGTCAAAGTGTTAAATAAGGTTCAGAAGGGAAGTGTTTTTAATAGGAAAGTGAATACAAGAACAAGGGGACACAATCTGAAGTTAGTTGGGGGAAAGATCAAAAGCAACGTGAGAAAATATTATTTTACTGAAAGAGTAGTAGATCCTTGGAACAAACTTCCAGCAGACGTGGTAGATAAATCCACAGTAACTGAATTTAAACATGCCTGGGATAAACATATATCCATCCTAAGATAAAATACAGGAAATAGTATAAGGGCAGACTAGATGGACCATGAGGTCTTTTTCTGCCGTCAGTCTTCTATGTTTCTGTGTTTCTATGGAGGCCGAGAAATGGCCCAATAAGCCAACCAGAAGTTCGGAAACGAAACGGCAGTGGAGCTTCCCTGCTACTTACCTTCAAGTAGTTGGAACCAGGCCTTGCACATCTCAGCCCTTCTGCAGCCAGCAAAGCTTTCCTGTAGGCCTCTCTAGCCGATCAGAAAGCTCCAGATCGATCTAGAGTTCTGCTATCACTTGCAGAGGCCTTCAGGAAAGCTTTGCTGGCTGCAGAAGAAATGGGCCGAGATGTGCAAGGCCTGGTTCCAACTATCTGAAGGTAAGCAGCAGGGCAGCTCCACTGCCGTTTCAGTTCCGAACTTCCGGTTGACCCATTGAACTATTTTTCACCATCTCCAGCCTTCAGGAGGCTTTCCTGAACCCTATGTAAAGCGGAAACAGCTGAAAAGAAGGTCGAAAATCAGCTGGCCAGTGCGCGCAACACCTCGTGTGGCCTCAGATATGGCTCTGTGTGCCATAAGTTCGCCATCGTTGGTCTATATCATTAAAAAGCACAAGGTAATCCCCGCTACTTTTATTAAAATTTGGACGTATCTACTCTGTCAAGTTTCAAATATGGATGGAGACTAATCGAGAAGGAATAGGTTTCCTAGCGCATGCATTCCATTTGAAACTAAACAAAGAAAACAAAGTAGATAAAGTTAATAAAGTGTCTTTTTTTAAAAAGAGATTGGAAGCAGGCTTCTTATTCATTGAAGACTAAATGAAGTGTAATGAGTTAGCCATTCCCATTTCTGTTTCCGTCCATATCTGCAAATCTAATAAATAAATAAATAAAATAAGTCTCCATTCTTGGTGCCAATCTTAACAAATTTTTATTTTTTTGCTGGAACTGCCCAGATCCATCAACTGTAGCTCAGGGAAAATGGAAGTAGGCCTGAGCAACATTGTGAACAGATTTATAAATACAGTGGTACCTCAAGATACGAACCCCTCGTCTTACGAACAACTCGTGATACGAACCCGGGGTTCAGAAAAATTTTGCCTCTTCTTACGAACTTTTTTCGAGTTACGAACCGGCGTTCGGAGACTGCTGGGAAGCCGCGCGGCTGTTTTAAAAGGTGACAGCCGGGCGGCGGGGCTTCCCAGAAGCCTCCCGAACGCCGGTTCGTAACTCAAACAAAGTTCGTAAGAAGAGGCAAAAATTTTCTGAACCCCGGGTTCGGTTCGGGAGGTTGCTGGGAAGCCCCCCAGGCCGCCTGCGACCTTTTAAAACAGCCGCGCGGCTTCCCAGCTGTCTCCCGAAGCCAAACGCGGAAGTTCGGCTTTGGCGTTCGGCTTCAGGAGACAGCTGGGAAGCGGCGCAGCTGTTTTAAAGGGTCGCAGCCGGCCTGGTGGGCTTCCCAGCACCCCCCCGAACCCCAAACCCGGGTTCGGGGGGGTGCTGGGAAGCCCCCCAGGCCGGCTGTCACCTTTTAAAACAGCTGCGCGGCTTCCCAGCAGTCGCCGAAAGCCGTTTTTTTGTGCTGGTTTTTTTGGTTGCATGGATTAATTGACTTTACATTGTTTCCTATGGGAAACAATGTTTCGTCTTACGAACCTTTCGTCTTATGAACCTCCTCCTTGCACCAATTAAGTTCATATCATGAGGTATTACTGTACAGGATAAAATCCAAATCCAACTGTAGATAAAAACATTCCTGACAATCAAATTCATAGCTCAGTGGTGTTAAATAAGGAGGCTCGCTTACCCAAACATAATAATAATTAATAATAATAATTTATTAGATTTGTATGTTGCCCCTCTCCGAAAACTCGGGGCAGCTCACAGCAACTATAAACAATGTAAACAAATCCAATAATTAAAACTATGGGTAAAAACCCCTATCATTAAAAAACAGATATACTGTATCTGTACCCTTCTGTCTATTCTGTTTGAGGAGGAATTGATCCTTCTGAATAAGTCTGCCAGTCTTAATGTACAATTTGATTTTTAAATTGAATTTGTATTATTGTAATCCCAATTACATATTAAGTAATTGTATAAACTAATTACAGTGGTACCTCTACTTAAGAACGCCTCTACTTAAGAACTTTTCTAGATAAGAACCGGATGTTCAAGATTTTTTTGCCTCTACTTAAGAACCATTTTCTACTTAAGAACCCGAGCCTGGAAAAATTTCCCAGGAAATTTGAGAGCAGCACGAAGTCCCGGCCAGTTTCCTGCCATTCCCCCTTTAATCCCAGCCATCTCTGGCTTTTCTGGGCTGCCAGAGGAGCCTTTCGGTGGCGCTTAAGGAGGCTTTGGCAGTCCAGAGCGAACGAAGCATTTTCCTTTCTCTGGATGGTTGGACAGGGAATAAACCTCTGCCAGCGCCCAGAGAAAAGAAATGCTCCCTTTGCTCTGGGCAGCCGAGGAGTCACCACAGTGAATGAAAGACGCCGGCTACAAAGCGAGCGAGCGAGAAGAGAGGGGAGCCCTTCAGCATGGGAAGGAAGAGGAAGCAGGTAGCAGCAGCAGCAGCCAGTATATGGGAGGTAGACTCACCCTAACCCCCACCTTTGTAGAATACATGTGGGTAATCTTGCCATTTCTCCTTAATGCAGGGAGATTTTTTTAATCTAACACTCAAGGATTGTTTTTGACCGTGGTGTGTTCTTCTATTGTAGAAGAACTTCAGTTCCCCATGATAATTCACCAGGTTAGTAAGTGGTGCGATGTTGAAAATGCATGCTCGTACCTTCATTTTGGGATGTATCTAATAAGATCACAATTGTGACAGGGAAAATATTTAATTATTATTTAATTTAATTACACAGAAGGCAGTGTAATCGATAAATATTAAATTGATGGTATTTGATGATATATTTATTTATTTATTTATTTATTAGATTTGTATGCCGCCCCTCTCCGTAGACTCGGGGCAGCTCACAGCAACAATAAAACAATGTACAACAAATCTAATAATTTAAAAACACTAAAAACCCCATTATTAAAAGCAACCATACACACAACCATACCATGCATAAACTGTATAGGCCCGGGGGGAGATGTCTCAATTCCCCCATGCCTGATGGCAGAGATGGGTTTTAAGGAGTTTGCAAAAGGCAAGGAGGGTGGGGGCAGTTTTGATCTCCGGGGGGAGCTGGTTCCAGAGGGTCGGGGCCGCCACAGAGAAGGCTCTTCCCCTGGGTCCTGAAAAAACAACATTGTTTTGTCGATGGGACCCGGAGAAGGCCAACTCTGGGACCTAACTGGTTGCTGGGATTCGTGCGGCAGAAGGCAGTCCCGGAGATATTCTGGTCCAATGCCATGAAGGGCTTTATAGGTCATAACCAACACTTTGAATTGTGATCGGAAACTGATCGGCAACCAATGCAGACTGCGGAGTGTTGGTGTAACATGGGCATATTTGGGAAAGCCCATGATTGCTCTCGCATTTGCATTCTGCACGATCTGAAGTTTCCGAACACTTTTCAAAGGTAGCCCCATGTAGAGGGCATTACAGTAGTCGAACCTCGAGGTGATGATGTATTGATGTAAGTCTTTTTTCATATATTACTTAGCTTCTAATCATTAAACAAAGCATTATATAAATAACAAAATCCAAAATCATTTCTATATTCACTTCATGTTTTTATATTATCTATATATTCTAAATTTTTCAGCAAACGCCTGGAAACAGTGAGGACATTGTCTGTCATCTGTCTGATTTTTTTTTCCCAGGTTGCAGTATTTGCATCAAATAATTAAATAATAAATGTTTGCTAGGCTTAGTAAACATAGTGTTTCTCTGTTTTCTTTAGGATGATTTAGACAGTTTAAACCCAGTTCTCAGGGATAATCCACAGCTTCAAGAGGAAGTAAAAATCTGGGTGAAGGAACAAAAAGTGCAAGAGATTTTTATGCAAGGTAATTTTCAGAAATGTATGTCATGTAATTAGATAAACACTCATAGTGAATTATGTTTTAATTTTTTAAGTTATAAAGTGATGTTATAGTATTGCATATTACTGAATCAATTATTTCCGATTTTGTGACCAGATTTAGTGGTTTTTCATTTCTCCGTACTGAAGGAGCGGGTCCAGCAGTCACATGGGTTGCTCATGTCCAATCCGGTGGAACTGAGCCTAGTATTAAAAAAGCTTGCCGGATCCGCCCCTTCCCCAGAATTCGCTCAGTTCGCATATCCTGCGGTTGTATTGTGATAGCTCGTTCAACATTCTAACACCTTCCCTTCGATCTTTTTCTTCAAAAGTAGTAAGATTTGTTTTATCATTATTATTTACTTGCACTAATAGCGCCAGCCGTTTGCGGCTCGGCTTTTTTCCTTTGGAGAAGTTGCGGTTTCGTTTTCCCCCGGCGGTTTTGCCGGTTACGATCCCAGCGGCCGCTTGTGGATTCTTCTAATCCTTTGGCCTGGAGGTCCTGGTGCAAGTATTAATCTATTGATTTATTGATTATTTATTGTATACAAAATATTTAAGGGCTTAATAAATACCTCCTGCGGAGTGAGACGCCTTCTAGTCTCCTGGACTTAGTCGATCGCTTCCCCTTTAAGAAATCTTCGGAGCGATTTTTTCGGCGCGAAGGCCTTCGCGCCCTTTTTAAATCTAGGCCTCTCGTGTTGGCCTCCTGCCAGCCGCGTAGGCCTCAGTCCACCGCGTGGATCCCGGAGCGGGCCTTGGGGGTCCCAGGCTAAATTCTCCACCGGCTAAGCCTCCAACCAGAGTGCCTTGGTTTACTTAATTATAAAGTTTAGGGAGGCTGGCCCCGCTGGATTTGGGGGCACGAACTCTGGGTTTGCCCAGATTGTCCTCAAGTTTCAGCAGCTTCGAGGCCTCGAAGCAGGATCCATTCCTCTTGGGAAGTCCTTGAAATTCTTCTCCTTATTATTCAGTTATTGGCTCAGCCTTGTCTTCTGTTAATTGTCAGACTATGGCTACCTTTCCCAAGAGAGGCACAACTAAAGGTCCCAGAGAGGCCAGGCCTACAGGCGATGAGATTACTAGTATCCCCCAGGCCTCTTCCTCCTCTTCTCCAGGGGCCCGCCCCTCGACCAAGGTCACCAGGGCCGAGAAGAGAAGGGACCTAGCCCTACAAAAAATTCATGACAAATCAGCAAAACGTTTGAAAGTGCAGGCCCAAGTAATCAGTAGTCAAGACCCCCCAGAGGCTTCTAGTCTACCTCCTTCTGGGGTCCCTGTGTTATCTCTGGATGAGCCAAACCTAGACAGACCCCAACCTAACCTATGGGGCATAGGTCCAGAGGAACCAGATATTATTGAAGATTCCCCCCAGCCAGGATCATCCCAGGCCTTTAGGGATTCTTCTGCCTTTTCTGCTGATATTTCCAGTTTACCTCCTGAGTTCCAATCTATTTTTGCTGTGTTGTCCAAAGCCATTGATGCCAAACTCTCCACCATCAATGAGCTTCCCTTACCTCCTCCTCCTTCTCGTCCCTCCCGCCCCTTGGGTTCTTCCCCAGCGGTCAGGGCTCCTATTCAGGATGATTCAGATTCCTCCCAGGACGAATATGAGGATTTGGAGGATGATGAGGATCCTTTTCAAGGTTTATCAGATGATGAGGAATCCCAAATAAAGGTTCCTTCTCCAATTACTATTTTTCCTTCTCAATTATTCAAATCTCTCCTCCTCAAAGCTAGAATTTCTACGGGATTAGCGGCCCAGGAGAAACAAGCCTCCACTTCCACTGATCCCCCGGAGGAGAATTTACCCTACTTCACAGAGGAACAGGAGGATAACGAGGTAATTCCTATGCCTAAATTGTTTAAAGATGCTTTACTCAAACAGTGGGAATTTCCAGCCTCTGGCCTTAATCCCTCCACCAAGGACAGAAAGTTGTACAAACTTTCCTCTTCCTATGAAGAGCTTCTATCCTTTCCCAAACCGGATGAACCTGTCAAGATCCTTCACTCGGCAGCGGCTGTGCCAGGCGAGGCGGAGGAAGTCCTCCGCCCAGAGGACAAGCGCATTGAGCAAATGCTCAAAAGAGGATTCACCGCTGATTCCTGGGCCATTAAAAGTTCTGCAGCGGCTTCCTTTTTCTCCAGAGCCATGCTGCTGTGGCTTCGCCAACTTCAACAGCATATTCCTCCCGATGACTTGAGAGGTCAACAAGACTTCAACAAGGTCTTTGCAGCTGCCCAGTACGTGGCTGATGCCACCTTGCAATCTACTAGATTTTCTGCTAAGTCTATTGCAGCTTCTACAACGGCAAGAAGACTCCTATGGATTCGCCCTTGGCAAGCGGGAGTTCGCCAGAAGTGGCAGTTATCCCAGGGTCCCTTAAAGCGCGACCTTCTCTTCGGTGATCTTCTGGATCCACTCCTCACGGAAACCACGGATAAGAAGAAAGTTTTGGGTCCAACCACAAAAAAGGCTACCAAAACGCAGTCCTTTCGTCGCCCAGGGCGCCAGCAAGATCAAGCGGCTTCCTATCAGAGATCTCCAGGTCAGTATTCCCCCCGCTTTCGTTCCCAAGGTAGGAACTCCAGGGGCAGAGGGTTTCGCTTCCAAAGGGGAGCGTCCTCTATCAGGGCTTCAAAAAAACCTAGATGGTAATTTTTCCTCAATTCCCATAGGGGGTCGCCTAGCCCATTTCGCCTCTAATTGGCGTCTCACCTCCAAGGACCCTTGGGTCATTGACACTGTTCAAACAGGCCTTCTTTTAGAATTTATTTCTCCTCCCCCTAAACGTTTTATTTCCTGCCCTTCTCCCAGGTCCTCCTCAGATTGTAACCGTATGGAGGAGGCCATTTCTCATCTATTGTCCATCAGAGCCATTCAACCGGTCCCTTCCGGTCAGAAGGGCCTAGGTTTTTACTCCATCCTATTTATGGTTCCAAAGTCCTCCGGAGGTTGGAGAGCTATTTTGGATTTAAAGAAACTAAACCTATTCATCAAATATAGGAAGTTTAAGATGCACTCCTTATCTTCTATTTTGGCCGCCATTCACACGGGAGATTTCATGGTCTCCTTAGACCTCACTGAGGCCTACCTTCACATTCCTATAGCCAAATGCCACAGAAAATTTTTACGTTTTTCCTTTCAAGGCAGGCACTTCCAGTATAGGGCGATGCCATTTGGCCTTTCCTCGGCCCCTCGGGTCTTTACAAAGCTCTTGGGGTCCCTGGCGGCCTATATCCGGGCGTTTCCCATCCACATTTTATGTTATCTTGATGATATTTTGGTCCATGGGAACTCCCTAGAGAAAGTGAAAACTGACCTTTCTGTCACCATGTCAGTCCTTCAGGACCATGGTTTTTCCATCAACTTTGATAAAAGTCACCTCCAACCTTCCACATCCATTTCTCACCTGGGATCCATTATTGATTCAGAATCCTCTCAGGTTTTTCTCTCTCCCGAGAGAAAACTCAGTATAGTGGAGTTAATTTCTAACATCTTATCTAATTCTTCAGTATCCATAGTAACCCTCTCTTCCCTTTTGGGGAAGATGGTGTCATGCATAGGCATCATTCCCTGGGCTCGCCTTCATGCTAGGGAACTCCAGTGGCTCCTGTTACCTTTTCAGAGATCGGGGCACAGCAACTCAAATCGGCGCATTGTCATCCCACTAAGTGTTCGCAGATCCTTCAAGTGGTGGAAGTCTCCGGCCATGGACAGAGGATCCCCGTTCAGGTGCCCGGATCAATTTGTCATCACCACAGATGCCAGTCTATCGGGATGGGGCGCCCACGCCCAGGGGATGATAGCCCAGGGCACGTGGTCCCCAGGGGAAGCTTCCAGGCCAATCAATTGGCTAGAGTTAAGAGCCGTTTCCCTGGCTCTGAAGCATTTCTCTCCTCGCATTCCCAACCGGCACGTTCTCATTCTCACCGACAACATTGCCACAAAAAGCCATATCTGCAGACAGGGGGGCACGAGATCCAAGGCTCTCATGAGGGAGGCCCTCAAGTTGGGCCTCTGGGCGGAAAAACATCTCCAGTCGCTCCTAGCCGATCACATCTCGGGGAGCCTCAACGTCCAGGCGGATTGGCTATCCCGAGCAACGATAGACCCAGGAGAGTGGAACCTCCACCAAGACCTGTTCCATCAAATCAGCCTCAGATTCGGCCTACCAATCCTGGATCTCTTCGCGACCAATGCGAACGCCCAACTCCCTCGCTTCTTTTCCAGATTTCCATCCCCGGGAGCGGAAGCAATCAATGCCCTCCGGAGTCCATGGCCTCCAGGCCTACTCTACGCATTTCCTCCAATTCCAATCCTCCCGGACGTGATTCACAAGGTCCTCACCGAGAGGGCCCGAGTAATCTTAATCGCCCCTCATTGGCCCCGCCGGCCCTGGTTCGCGGATCTCCAGCAGCTGTCCGTCCAGGACCCTTGGCGACTCCCCGTTTCGGGGGATATGCTGCGGCAGGGGGCCTCTTTCCATCCAGACCCGGAGTGGTTCCACCTCACCGCCTGGCTGTTATCAGGAGAGACTTAGAACTGCGTGGTCATGACCCCGACTCAGTGGAGGTCATTCTAAAGGCCAGAAGGGGTTCGACCAATCGAATATACGACCACACGTGGTCCAAGTTTCACCAGTGGTGTCTACAGGAAGGTCTTTCCCCTCTGTGCATCCCCATACACAGAATTATTTCCTTCCTTATGCAAGGCTTCCATAAAGGACTTTCCACCAGTACCCTCCGGCGTCACCTGGCTGCCATTTCATCTGTCCTAGGGGGCCCCCGCAGACAGCCTCTCCGAGCTTTCCCTGAAGTTCAGGAATTCCTCAAGGGCATAGCCAACCTCAGACCGTCCAAGGTCCACAGGTACCCATCCTGGGATTTGCCACGGGTTCTCCATTCCCTCACGCAGGCACCATACGAACCCCTAAAATCGGCGTCCCTCAGGTACTTATCCTTTAAGGTAGCATTCCTAGTGGCTATTACCTCTGCCCGACGCATTTCGGAGCTGGCTGCCCTCTCAATCAGACAGGACCTTTGTCAATTCCATCAGGACAAGGTAGTCTTGCGACTGGACCCCACCTTCTTACCTAAGGTTAGTTCCATGTTCCACAGATCTCAGGATATTGTCCTACCTTCCTTCTGCCTCCAACGAGACCATCCCTTGGCGATTAGATGGCACACCCTGGATCTCACCAGAGCGCTGAGAATCTATATCCAACGCACAGGACCCTTTCGGAGGTCAGAAGCACTTTTTATAGCCTATCATCCCAGAGTCATGGGGGCCAAAGTGTCTTCTACAGTAATAGGCCGTTGGATCAGAGGGACTATATCTAAGGCCTATGAGTCGGCCTCCCTCTCAGTTCCAAGGAACATCACAGCGCATTCCACCAGGAGCGCAGCCACCTCGGCCGCTTGGGCGACTCAAGCCCCGTTGGAGGAGGTCTGCAAAGCAGCCACTTGGGCTTCGCCAAATTCTTTCATCAGGCACTACAAGATTGATTCTTACGCTTCAGCGGACGCTGCCTTCGGCAGAAGGGTACTCCAATCCGTTATCTCACACGATAGCAATCTAATCCCACCCTAGGGACCATCTATTGGGTATGTCCCATGTGACTGCTGGACCCGCTCCTTCAGTACGGAGAATAGGCGTTGATTGCTTACCTGAACGCCTCTTCTCGTACGGTGAGCGGGTACAGCAGTCACTTCCCGCCCTTGTATGTGTCTTCTTTACCTTTCTCTATCCTTCTTCCTCTAACAATGAGAGTTGAACACTGCAGAGCTTCACAACTGAGCCTAGTCTATGGATTCGCGAATTCTGGGGAAGGGGCGGATCCGGCAAGCTTTTTTAATACTAGGCTCAGTTCCACCGGATTGGACATGAGCAACCCATGTGACTGCTGTACCCGCTCACCGTACGAGAAGAGGCGTTCAGGTAAGCAATCAACGCCTATTCTATTAGCTGTTACTTCCTATCCGAATGTATAGTATTTTCAAATGGTCAAGTGCATCTTAAAGGATCCCACTCCATCTGGTTAATGATACCATTTTTGCTAAGTAATACTATTGTAAAAATTGTTTCAAATAATATTTTAGAGTAGAAAGTTGACGTGGTGAAGAAGGAAGGCTGAATAGAGGCAGTCCTTGACTTACAACCAAAATAGAGCCAACATTTTTTGTTATTCAGTGAAATAACAGTTGTTAAGTGAATCTGAGTTTTGACTGTATAATCATGGGGACGCTATAAAGATTGTAACTGCGAAATATTTTCATACGTCACATTTTTTCAGTGCCACTGTAATTTTGAACGGTTACTAAATGAACTGTTGTAAATCGAGGACTACCTGTATGCATTAGTAGTAGTTTGGTTTTCTAAGTTGCCCACCAAATTTGCGCTATATTTAAATAAAAGAGAGAAAGGTGCATACATTTTTTAAAAAAACATTGAGAACCAGTAAATTGTAATGGTTAAGGTGGAGGACATGAGGCAGTAAGATCAGATTCTAATCCTCCTGACAGTCTCAAAATGGGTGAGCAGTGTAGTCGGGCAGTAGGAAAAGCAAGTAGGATGCTTGGCTGCATAGCTAGAGGTATAACAAGCAGGAAGAGGGAGATTGTGATCCCCTTATATAGAGCGCTGGTGAGGCCACATTTGGAGTACTGTGTTCAGTTCTGGAGACCTCACCTACAAAAAGATATTGACAAAATTGAACGGGTCCAAAGACGGGCTACAAGAATGGTGGAAGGTCTTAAGCATAAAACCTATCAGGAAAGACTTCATGAACTCAATCTGTATAGTCTGGAGGACAGAAGGAAAAGGGGGGGACATGATGGAAACATTTAAATATGTTAAAGGGTTAAATAAGGTCCAGGAGGGAAGTGTTTTTAATAGGAAAGTGAACACAAGAACAAGGGGACACAATCTGAAGATAGTTGGGGGAAAGATCAAAAGCAACGTGAGAAAATATTATTTCACTGAAAGAGTAGTAGATCCTTGGAACAAACTTCCAGCAGACGTAGTTGGTAAATCCACAGTAACTGAATTTAAGCATGCCTGGGATAAACATATATCCATCCTAAGATAAAATACAGGACATAATATAAGGGCAGACTAGATGGACCATGAGGTCTTTTTCTGCCGTCAGTCTTCTATGTTTCTATGTTTCTAACAGACAAAGCCATCTGAGTGATTTTGGGGACAGTTACCCTGTATCATCTCTAAATAATCTCAGGTCCTGTGAGAAGCTTGCTCAAAGGCAGAACCTTTATCACCCCATGCATTCGTGGTTTTGCTTTGTAATATAATAGGAGAATGCAACAGAAAACAAATCCTTTAAATTTTGGACACACATTAAAGGGAAAACAATATTTCGTCTGTTTTAGGTTTAAAATACTTTCTTTTCAGTTTGAAACGCTTGTTCCGTGTGCATATCAGAAGTGCTTTCTGCCTGAAGTAGGTCTGTTTTATGCTTCTAAAATACTGGCAGTAAGAATGAGGCAGATTGCAGTGAGCTCAAAGTGGGGTGAATTAAGGTCACAACATTTTGAATCAAACACTTTGCATAGCCCTACCAGACAATCTGCAGCTACCAAATGGTCTTGCAAAACGTATACTTAAAGAACCGGGAATGCTTTTTTTTTTTTTAAAGAGTATTTTGTTTTATAATTAGATTTTTAAAACTTGAGAAGAAACATAGGAGCAGAAACTGACAAGGTAGATCACAGCAACAAAAGAAACATTACTTATAATGTTTATTATAAGTAAATATAAGTCATATATTATATAACTCAATATAAATATAAGTCAGGCGGTAGGGAAAGCAAGTAGGATGCTTGGCTGCATAGCTAGAGGTATAACAAGCAGGAAGAGGGAGATTATGATCCCACTATATAGAATGCTGGTGAGACCACATTTGGAATACTGTGTTCAGTTCTGGAGACCTCACCTACAAAAAGATATTGACAAAATTGAACGGGTCCAAAGACGGGCTACAAGAATGGTGGAAGGTCTTAAGCATAAAACGTATCAGGAAAGACTTCATGAACTCAATCTGTATAGTCTGGAGGACAGAAGGAAAAGGGGGGACATGATCGAAACCTTTAAATATATTAAAGGGTTAAATAAGGTCCAGGAGGGAAGTGTTTTTAATAGGAAAGTGAACACAAGGACAAGGGGACACAATCTGAAGTTAGTTGCGGGAAAGATCAAAAGCAACATGAGAAAATATTATTTTACTGAAAGAGTAGTAGATCCTTGGAACAAACCTCCAGCAGACGTGGTAGATAAATCCACAGTAACTGAATTTAACCATGCCTGGGATAAACATATATCCATCCTAAGATAAAATACAGAAAATAGTATAAGGGCAGACTAGATGGACCATGAGGTCTTTTTCTGCCGTCAGACGTCTATGTTTCTATGTTTCTATAATTTATGTAGGAAAGATCAATAAGGGGAAAATATTCAGGCAGAATCTGCATGCAACAAATGTTTACTTGAACTTGAAATCGACAAATTTAAAGGAGCAGTGCTAATTAATGTGTGCAACCTCTGTATCACACATTAATTTATAGAGAACATTTGCCTTAGTTCTCCAGACACTTAATTTCAGGAAAGCAATGCTTAAACACTGTTATAATAACAGTGAGTCCTCAATTTTAAGGTCCTGGTTTAATGAACTTCAAATATAACAAGCCAGATTTCAGTCCCATTGACCAGGAAAATAAATCTATTACATGCCAAAAACTCCTGACCTGGCAGTTAATTTTGCATCATTCACAATGTCAGGTCATTTGTGTAATGACATAATTAACCCAGATTATATACATTACCACAAATGACATCATTTGTAATTTAACAGACATTCAGGAGTAATGGACACCCCCTTCTCCCCACTGAGTCTGGTAATCTAAGGTAATGTGGAATCTTGACTTTTTTGCATTGTGCCTTTAGCATATGTTGTTTTCTTTTTGCTGATAAACTATCCCTTTTCTATTTTGGTTTGTTTTCTGGGTTCTTGCAGATATCATGTTCTGTAATAACTGGCTGGAAATGAAATATGTATGTATCAAGAGCCTTGGTGTAGCTCCTAGCTGAACATTTTTTGAGGCTCCGATATTAAGCAGTGTCAGAGTACTATAGACTACCAAGGCTATCACCTATATTAAATTGAGCAAAAACGTAGAAGACAATGGCAAACTCCTTCCAAGAAAACTAAAAGAAAAAGTGTCTATGAAATGACAGAAGTTAAGCTTGACTTGAAGGGAACATTTGCAATAAGAAAAGCAACGAAACAATGGTTTGGATCTCCTGATTTTGAGATTGCTCTGTTTTTCAACTCTCCCTGTGCTGATACTGCTAATACTTTAAACAATACATTGTACCACATAATCCCTAGGCATATAGAATATCAGCGTAGTCTTCAAGCCATCCATTGGATAGTCCACAAAAGTACTACCAAATGGAGAAAAATCCTTAGAGTATACGCTAAACTAATTAATTTATCTGTCTGTAAGATTATATCGCAAATAATTGTATAAAAAACAGTATAGTAACATTCAGTATTTTTGAACAAACTCTGATGTAGTTATGTTGGATATATGTAAATATTTATGATATGTGTTATATTTGATTGTAATGGTTTCTAAATGGTTTTTATTATTTTTCTGAATCTGGGTAGATTATTAATTATTTCATTAACGTAAATCTTAATAAATTAAAAAGTGAAGATGCGTTAAGAAACAAGTAGACTCCTTGGATACAAACTTTCAGGTAAGTGATTCTGTATTGACAAAATAGGGCTCCGGGCTTATATACCACTCATTAGCCATTGCTAAATTTATTGGTACCCTGGATAGATGTAAAAATACCAAAATAACCTAAAGATTGGATTTTTTAAAAAATTAATTAAGAATAATGCGTCACATGGAAGCAGTTTAATGAACTCGTTTACAATAAATAAGGATGATACTGTAGAAGGATAGTCGATATAAAAGAATACTGCTACCTGCTTCCCCTTCCTTCCCATGCTGAAGGGCTGCCCTCTTTTCTTGCTTGCTCGCTTTGTAGCCAGTGCTTTTCCTTCACTGTGGTGACTCCTCGGTTTGGCTGAAACCGAGTTGATCCAGCCAGGGTGAAGCGCTCCCTTTTGCCTTTCTGCACCCAGATGTTCCGGGAGGCAACCTTACGCCGGGTGTGTGGGAGGCAGCGCGAGGGAGTCACCACAGCAAAGTGGTTTATTCCCTCTCCAAGCGCCCAGAGAAAGGGAAATGCTTCGTTCGCTCTGGACTGCCAAAGCCTCCTTAAGCACCACCGAAAGGCTCCTCTGGTAGCCCAGAAAAGCCCGAGATGGCCGGGATTAAAGGGGGAATGGCAGGAAACCGGCCAGGCCTTTGTGCTGCTCTCAAATTTCCTGGGAAATTTTTCCAGGCTCGGGTTCTTAAGTAGAAAATGGTTCTTAAGTAGAGGCAAAAAACCCTTGAATACTAGGTCTTAGGTTCTTAAGTAAAGGCGTTCTTAAGTAGAGGTACCACTGTATTGTTAACAGCACATTTACAGTGAAAAGTAACAGCCTGCTGAAGGTAAAAAAAATATCTGCAATTGATTTTGAGGGAATCTTGGCAGCTGTGTAAACCCAGACTTCAGGGACTAAATTCTTTCTATGTGAAAGGCATATGTTTTTAGTAACATACAGTATGTTGGACAGCTTCTGTTCATAAAATTAGGCTTGCTTTTCTATTCAGTATCTTGTACTTAACATATGAGTTCATTTCCCACACCCATTGGAGTGCATTTCACACACCCACTGGAATCATGGTTTGCAAAGATTTATAGTCACCCACCCACCCGGAAACTTAGCAGTTATACATATCTGCCATAGTTTATCAATATCAGTAAATATCAGCACTGAATTCAAAAATAAATGGCAAGCTTTAAAAAGCATGATGGACATTGATTTTTCATTATTTGTGGGGGGGTTTACAATATAGTTTAACCTTTACTGCATGCATTTCTAAAATTAAACTCTTGAAATATTATTTCAATAATCCTCAAATGTTATTTTCATTTTTTGAAGGTCCTTATTCTTTAAACGGCTATAGGGTGAGAGTATATAGACAGGACTCTGCCACCCAGTGGTTCACTGGTATAATTACTCATCATGATCTGTTCAGTCGCACTATGATTGTTATGAATGATCAGGTAATTATTATTTTTTCTCTACCAGAATTGTTCTTTAAAATTGCATCAGCGCTGAAACTAAATATGAGTGTATGACATAATTGACTTTAGATTGATTTCGTACAGACTCTGTTTTAAAAAGAATGTTTAATAGCTTAAGATGAAAATGACTACAAAATTATTTTAATTGTAATATTAATTGGTAATAAACTGGAGTTCTATTAAATGATTAAATATAAACAATTCTTGGAACAAAAGTAAATTGAAGAATTCTTATAACCAGTCCTTGATATTCTCCAAGTATAATCCAAAAAAAGATTGCCAACAAAAGTTTTGTCACTATGATTATGGATCGTGGACACCTCAGAGAATGTTTAAAAGGATTGATTGGCAGTTTAATTATACTGAATTCAAAATAATTGAGGGAACACTTTTCCTTGTGATAGTGTTTAATAGCCATATATGTACTAGTATAATTTGGCAAAACTAATATGTCTTAAAGAGTCGGAGGATATTTTGAAGCATATGCCAAAATTTTGGGATTAATAATTATATAAAGAATTATAGAACAATCAATCAATCATGTGATTAAGTAAAAATATTTTCAATAATGGATAGACAATATGTATTTGGGTATGTTTGCTTTTGAACTGGCTTTCCATCAATGTAATAGAAATATTGTTCACCATTACTCAAAGGAGTCAAGATTTAAGATTGTTCAAAAACTGAGAGAAGTTCTGTATCTATGAGGAATGTCTATATTTTTTTGTTCAATTTCTTTTTCCTTATTCTTTTTTGTTTTTTTAATTTGAGTTTTTGAAGCAAATTTAAGAAATGAAGAATTTTCCCCTTTCTGATTTAAACCAAAAACATTTCACTTTCTGACTTTATACCTTAGTTTTATTTGATTCAGATTATGAACATATAGTCAGCAACCGTTCAGAGTTATGGTGGTGCTGAAAGAGAGTAACATAGGATAGATCCTTGGAGTTACAGCCATTGTACTATTCCCTCAGTCATAGAATTGCGATCTGGATGTTGCCCAATTTGATTTTTCGGTGAAATCACATTCACCATAATCAGGCTGAAGTTTCAAGCTTCGTGCTGTTGTAAATATGGAATATCCATATTTACAACAGCACGAAGCTTGAAACTTCAGCCTGATGATGGTGAATGTGATTTCACCGAAACGTCGCATAGACACTCAAAATATTACACGGGGCAAAACCCGAACTCAGAACAATCTACATACATATACCCGTGAAAATCTACGAAATTTACAATTTAAAATATTTTAAAAACCCCATTATTAAGCATACATGCGTAAAGACATACCATACATAAATTGTATAGGCCCGGGGAGATATCTCGGTTCCCCCATGCCTGACGACAAAGGTGGGTTTTGAGGAGTTTACGAAAGGCAAGGTGGGTGGGGGCAGTTCTAATCTCTGTGAGGAGCTGGTTCCAGAGGGTCGGGGCCGCCACAGAGAAGGCTCTTCCCCTGGGGCACGCCAAACGACATTGTTTAGTTCACAGGACCCGGAGAAGGCCCACTCTATTCTGGTCCGATGCCATGATGTTTTGCAGCAAGCCCTAGTCATGTGATTTGAGATTTCTGACATTCCCTGGTGGCTTTTCACAGCAAAGTTAGTGGGAAAGTCAGCAGGAAGCCAGGATTTCATGAAGTCCTCCTTTAACTGCCAGAACATTTGTGTGCTAAGTGATGTGGTGGCAGCCACAATGCTTAGCATTGGAATTCTTGGTCTGAGAACCACCTGTACAAGATTTTTCTCATTTAGGACAAAAGGTGAAATCTTGGCAGATCCCAGATAGATTTAAAAGAAAATATGCCATTTTCATATATTTTTAATGAATGTTATTCCTTTAAAACTGCCCTGTTAAATTGAATTTGAATTTCCAATTGATCATCTTCGGAGAGGGGTGGCATACAAATCTAATATATTATTATTATTATTATTATTATTATTATTATTATTATTATTATTATTATTATTATGTCAGTACAACACAGCAAACGAGATCACTATGCTGGATTTCGTATTTCATCACCAGTCGGGCGCTTCCCAAGCACCTAGGACTGCGTGATGTAGCGGCGAATTATGTTTGCCGATCCCAGTAAAGCGGCCTTTTGTAATTGACAGATGGAGATTTTGTCAATTCCGATGGTTTTCAAATGTCCGCTGAGATCCTTTGGCACTGCGCCCAGTGTGCCAAGTACCACTGGGACCACTTTCACTGGCTTATGCCAGAGTCGTTGCAGTTCGATTTTTAGATCTTCCTATTTCACTAATTTCTCTAGCTGCTTCTCCTCAATTCTGCTGTCTCCTGGGATTGCGATGTCAATGATCCATACTTTCTTTTTCTCCACGATCACAATGTCTGGTGTGTTATGCTTCAGAATTCGGTCAGTCTGAAGTCAGAAGTCCCACAGTAGTTTTGCTTGCTCATTTTCGACCACTTTTTCGGGCTTATGATCCCACCAGTTCTTTGCCACTGGGAAATGGTAGTTCCGGCACAAGTTCCAGTGGATCATCTGTGCCACAGCATCATGTCTATGCTTGTAGTCAGTCTGCGCGATCTTTTTGCAGCAGCTGAGTATGTGATCGATTGTTTCATCTGTTTCTTTCCAGAGTCTGCACTCTGTAAAGAAACAGATGAAACAATCGATCACATACTCAGCTCCTGCAAAAAGATTATTATTATTATTATTATTATTATTATTATTATTATTATTATATAAATAGAAAATGACTACATTTTTCCTCTAATAAAACAGGTATTAGAGCCACAAAATGTTGATCCATCTATGGTTCAGATGACCTTTTTAGATGACGTTGTTCATTCTTTGCTGAAAGGTGAAAACATAGGCATTACGTCGCGACGCAGATCTCGTTCCAGTCAGAACAGCAACACAGCTCACGTAGATATATTTGATTTTCAAATTATATTGTTCATTTTTATGTCTATATGTATTTTAGTAATGATTTGTAAATGTGTCAATATACTTATCTATTTTAGGGCCATTATACCCGAGCTCAAGCAAATAGCCCGAGGCCAGCAATGAATTCTCAAAATGCAGCACCGAAACAAAATTTACCGCAGTTGCAACGAAACGCTCGTCCAAATAAAAGGAAAGGTTCCGATAGTAGCATACCAGAGGAAGAGAAGACTAAAGAAGAAAAATATGACTGTATAAGCTATGGAGGTAAAAATAATAATTTTATAAGGATAATTATTTATTTTTATTTATTTATTTATTTATTTATTTATTTATTTATTTATTTATTGGATTTGTATGCCGCCCCTCTCCGCAGACTCGGGGCGGCTAACAACAGCAACAAAAACAGCATGTAAATCCAATCCTAAAAATATCTTTTAAAAACCCCTTATTTGTAAAACCAAACATACATACAAACAAGCATACCATGCATAAATTGTAAAGGCTTAGGGGGAGAGAATATCTCAGTTCCCCCATACCTGACAGCAGAGATGGGTTTTTAGGAGCTTACGAAAGGCGAGGAGGGTGGGGACAATTCTGATATCTGGGGGGAGTTGGTTCCAGAGGGTCGGGGCCGCCACAGAGAAGGCTCTTCCCCTGGGCCCCGCCAAATGACATTGTTTTGTTGACGGGACCCGGAGAAGACCCACTCTGTGGGACCTAACTGGTCGCTGGGATTCGTGCGGCAGAAGGCGGCCTCGTAGATACCCTAGTCCGGTGCCATGGAGGGCTTCATAGGTGATGACCAACACTTTGAATTGTGACCGGAAATTGATCAGCAACCAATGCAGACTGTGGAATGCAGAATGTTTCTTCCAGAAACAATTTTAATGGGTTTTTTTTTCCTTTTTCTAGAAAATTCCAAAAGTAAAAATAAACCATTTATCTTTAAAAGAAGAAAACCAGAAGAAGATGGGGAAAAAAATAGTGCGAAGAGACAGCGTACAGACAATACTTCAGACAGTTCAGAAAGTAGTGACTCTGAGAATTCAAACAAGAGATTGACAGATTCTTCCTCGGAGCAAAATTCAGATACTGAATTGAAAAGCCAAAATGTAAAGATAAATGGGAAAGAAGGAAAATCCCAGAGTGATGTGGTAGAAGACGAGAACCTAATCGGCAACCAGTCTCTCTGGCATGAAGTACAGGAAGATAATAAAAAACAACAAATAGAAAGACCAGAATCAACTGGATTGGAATTTCAAGAAATTTCACTCCATCGAGCTGAATTGCCAGCGGTCTATGACCATAGTGATAGTGACAGCTGCATTCAAGAGTGCAGAATAGAAAATAAGCATCCCAGAGAGCGCCTACCCGATGAACAATTTGTAACCAATTGTCACACACCAAAAAGTTATATTGACACAAATGCTGAAACCAGTTCGGTTCACCAGACTCAGGAAAACTTATCAAATAGTTTTAGTTTACAAACTGGTCAGGAAACAGCATCTCTTATCAGTGATTCTAAACACCCGTTTACAAACGCCAACATTCTGGAAGTAAAAAAATCAGAAACTATTGAGAACTGGATTAATAATGCCAATAAAATGGAACTGATGCAGTCGAACATCGGGAAAAATATATCGGCAAATGAACATTTAAACTTTGAAAACATCCACTGCGGTTCTGCGCCACCTTTAACTGTAATATCTCTAGCAGAAGAAGGAAGGGTTCGTAAACAAGCCGCAGTCTCTGATGCTATGAAATCAAAAACCAATCCACAAGTTGAGAACTCTAAGATCAAGCCAAACACCTCCCCAGAAATTAAATTTAAGCCTGCCCGGTCGCCTGACACTGTGAAACCCAAGGTTAATTACCTTAACAGCCATGTTATTGGAGTAACAAAGACAGCAATTAAAACGGAGCCCGATATGCCCAGGACTATCTTCCATCCAATTCCACCTAGAGTTAGTTCATTAGAAGTTGCTAAAAATCCTCTTTCTGTTGATAAAAAGGAACATTTCACAATTTACAGAGACCCCATTCTTCTTGGTCAAGAAACAGCAGCTAATCATATGACACCCTATTTGCATCAGCACAATTACCCACCTCATTCCTCTTCCCATAGAACTTCCTTAAATCCAAGCACGCATCATTCTGCATTAACTGGCACGCCCCATTTATTAGCTGAATCCTCAAATCAAACTCCGTTGTCTGCCGTTAATTCTCATCCTCTTAGCAGTGTATCTCATCCCTCTATACACCATCAGCACCTGCTCCCTGCAGTGTTACCCGGAGTGCCTACAGCCTCTTTGTTGGGAGGTCACCCACGACTAGAAACTGCTCACGCCAGCAGTTTAAGTCATTTGGCATTAGCACATCATCAGCAACAGCTGCTGCAGCATCAATCACCACATCTTCTGGGGCAAACTCACCCATCTACTTCATACAATCATTTGGGACTTTATCCGATTATCTGGCAGTATCCAAATGGAGCACACGCTTATACAGGACTTGGGATACCATCATCTAAATGGGTCCATTCGGAAACCTCCGTTAATACCGAGACTTTTTTGAGAAGAGTAAGTCTTACTGACCGCCAAAGTAACAATACATTGGAGAAATAATATATGGGGGGTGGGTTTTGGGGATATAGTGTTTTATGTAGCCAAACTTTAAGTGGAAGATGTGGGCATAACTTGTCTAACTGGTACATTTAAATAATTATTATACAGGTTTTGTTTACGGAAATAGACAATTACATCTATTGTCCTACCTTATTGTTTGTACATGTTAATAGAATGATGTGCTGTTGATGTAAAGAGGTACAGTAGTTTCTGAATTAGATTTTAAATTCGTTTTTTAAAAAGGGGAAAAGGTCTGTAAATTAGAGCAGTGTTTTTCAACCAGTGTGCCACAGCACACTAGTGTGCCGTGAGACATGGTCAGGTGTGCCGCGAAGCTCAGAGAGAGAGAGAAAACAAGAGAGAGAGAAAGAAAGCAAGAGAGAAAAAGAAAGCAAGAGAGAAAGAAAGCAAGAGAGAAAAAGAAAACAAGAAAGAAAGAGAGAAAGAAAGAAAGAGAAAGAACAAGAGAGAAAGAAAGCAAGAGAGAGCAAAAGAGAGAAAGAAAGTGAGAGAGCGAGAGAAAGAGAGGAAGGGAAGGTGTGAGAGAGAAAGACAGGGAGGGAGGGAGGGATAAAGAGCAAAGAAAGGAAGGAAGGGAGAAAGAAAGAGGGATGGAGAGAGAGAGAAAAAAGAAGGGAGAGAAAGAGGGAGGGAGAGAGAAATAGAGCGAAAGGGAGGAAGAGAGAGAATTTTTTTTTGTCCAAACTTTTTTTAGCTGCCCCCCCCCCCCTCTCAATGTGCCCCAGGGTTTTGTAAATGTAAAAAATGTGCCATGGCTCAAAAAAGGTTGAAAATCACTGAATTAGAGAATGTTCATGCTATTTAAAAATTTACCAATGTTACTAGCTTTAAACAATTCCATTTTGATTATACAGTGGCACCTCTGAACGCCTCTACCTAAGAACTTTTCTAGATAAGAAACGGGTGTTCAAGATTTTTTTTTCCTCTTAAGAACCATTTTCTACTTAAGAACCCGAGGCCAGAAAAATTTTCCAGGAAATTTGAGAGTGGCACGAAGGCCCGGCCAGTTTCCTGACATTCGACCTGGGTTTCTCTCTCTGGCGCAGTGTATGGGAGGCAGCCTCGCACCAGGTGTATGGAAAGCGCATGCTCCTCCTCACAGCCTCAGAGTCCTTCTTTTTTAAAAAAAAAAGCCTTAAAGTTTTGGATTTTTTTTATTCCTCTCACCTCACCTTCTTCCTTCGGCAGCGACTGTCCTCCTCTTCTTCTTCCTCCTCCTCCCATCCAAATTCCGAGCTTTTCTTTTTCTTTCCTAATGGGTTTGCACGCATTATTTGCTTTTACATTGATTCCTATGGGGGAAATTGCTTCTACTTACAAACTTTTCTACTTAAGAACCTGGTCACAGAACGAATTAAGTTATTAACTAGAGGTACCACTGTAATTTTTTTTTATTTATTTAAATGCTTTCTACAGAAAAAGTGGGCATGTTTGTCAACATGTTAAATTGCTTTGGTTAATGTAAACAGCTATATCACTATTTTAACCTTTTATCCTAAATCACCATTGTCAGCTTCTCTGTAGTTTAAAGAGATATCCGAATACACAGCAGCCATCACTTCCATCATAGAATTTGAAATCCTGCTAAGTTCTTTGTATTGGTTTTTGGTTAAAACTAACAAGATGTAGCGATCAGTCTGCTTTCTCAAACAAATTTTAGAAATGTTGTCAGTGCAGATAAGAAGCATATCATGTCTTTCACCAGGAAGTAGAAATTAAGTTTGTGCTGCCCTTCAGATTTGAAGACAGAAAAGGTGTATCTTGCTGCATGGAGAAATGAATGTAACAGATGTCTGCAGCTGCTCAAAGTAGCCGTGCCTTTTCCTAGAACCACGTGGCTGCCATCTGCAGCTGTCCTACAGCCCAAGAAAGAACATTTGATATGAAGTGTTGCAGAGACATCTTATACTCCCATTCATTCTGCAATATCTTTTTGCATTCATGTTTGATTTTGTTATTAAATGCATATTCTGTCTCTTGAATGGGAGTTCAAGGTGACAATCTTGATGCTACTTCCTCCTAGTTTTCGCCACAATAACACTGTCCTGTGGGGTAGATTGGGTGGAGAGGAAGTGACTGGCCGCATCAGCTGAAAATTCTGTTGCTACTTCAACTGCTTTATATTTTGCTTCTCTTTATATTATACAGTGATACCTTGTCTTACAAACTTAATTGGTTCCGGGATGAGATTCTTAAGGTGAAAAGTTTGTAAGATGAAACAATGTTTTCCATAGAAATCAATGGAAAAGTGATTAATGCGTGCAAGCCCAAAATTCACCCCTTTTGCCAGCCAAAGCGCCTGTTTTTGCGCTGCTGGGATTCTCCAGAGGCTCTCCTCCATGGGAAACCCCACCTCCGGACTTGTGTGTTTTTGCAATGCTGCAGGGGAATCCCAACAGGAGAATCCCAGCATCGCGAAAATGAGCGCTTCGCTGGCAACGGAAGTCCAGAGGTGGGGTTTCCCAGTGAGGGGAGCATCAGTGAAATCGCAGCATCGCAAAAACACTGAAGTCCTTGAAACCCCACCTCCGGACCTCTGTGTTTTTGCGATGCTGCGATTTCACTGAAGTCCAGAGGTGGGGTTTCCCATGGAGTCCCCTCAGGGGAATCCCAGCAGCGCAAAAACAGGTGCTTCGCTGGCAACGGGAGTCCGGAGGCAGGGCATCCCAGCGGCGGCGGTGGGTTTGTAAGGAGAAAATAGTTTGTAAGAAGAGGCAAAAAAAATCTTAAAACCCGGGTTTGTATCTCGAAAAGTTTGTATGACGAGGCGTTTGTAATACAAGGTATCACTGTATAAGAAAACCTGAAAGAACGGCATTCAAAAATGGAAGGTAAGAGGTGAAACACAGTAAATTGAAAGGAAATTGAACCTTTTTTCCCATGACGTGTTTTCTGTTTGGAGTTCAAGGTGTCACCCTTCATTTTAAATATATTGCTTGTTCTGTTTGCGTGGGTGCATTATTAATAAAATTCTAGATCATAATTATATTATTTTTTACTCAACCATTATAAAACCAGAATATTTATCTATCTTGGAACTTTCCCCAGAAATTATTAAATCCTGCTGATAACTATGATTGTTTTTCCAGAATACTCCTAGTCCTTGGTTACATCAACCCACCCCTGTGACCTCGTCTGATAGTCTTGGATTGCTGAGTCATATTCCTGTAAGACCGTCTAGTGCAGAGCCACATCGGCCACTCAAATTGACATCCCACTCTAGTCCTCCCTTGTCAAATCGCCATAAAGAGTAAGCATGCATTTTTTTAAAATCCATAAATCGAGAGATGATTCTGGAAAGGAAAAAAAAATAAGGCTGTAGAAATAACAGCCTTGAGTCTTGCTGCAAAACTGATTGTGTTTGTGCATCCCATGTCTGACCCATAAAACGTGTTAAGATAAATGAGGAAGTTGTTAGTACTATATAAGGACAAATTGTTTTGCTGTCGTTTGTTAATCTGAAACTAAAATAAAGCCGTGTGTTTATTTGTTTATTTTCTGTACAGTGAACTGGAGAAGAAGGGGATTTTTGAATCCCTACATTCAGCAAAATCTGATCTTGAACAGAACAGAGCCCAGGCTGCCAAGGAAGGCCACTTGCAAAGACAATTTGTGGATCCTCTGCAAAGATCATTTCAAGAGGCAGGGGAGAGACTAAGCAAGTATAAAGAAGAACACAGACGGATACTGCAGGAAAGCATTGAGGTTGCCCCTTTCACAGCTAAAATGAAGGCCCATGAAAACGAAAAGGAGTCTTACTCCAGAATAATGCCCTTATCATCCTCTAGTCCCAAAAGCCACGGAGGAAAACCTGATAGAGATTCCGAACTCTATAAAATGAAGCATTCGGTACCCCAGAGCTTGCCGCAGAGTAATTATTTTACCACCTTGTCTAATAGTGTGGTGAACGAACCTCCACGAGCATACTTGTCAAAGGAAATTGCAGGCACATATGCTGATAAACAGAATACCTGCCCATCAACAACAGCTGCTGCTACTACTCAGTCACTCACTTCTTTCACGTCATCCCTTTCCAAACCTCCACCTTTGATTAAGCACCAGCCAGAAACTGAAAGCTCAGTGGGCAAGGGAACAGATCAGTTTTCACAGCAAATGACGTCCCATTCAGTAAATTCTTTTAGGAGTAATAGCGGAAGCCCTACTCAGTTAACGATTTCGTCCTCTGGCTCACTCCGAACAATGCCTGCTTTGCACAGGGCACCTGTGTTTCACCCCCCTGTCCATCCCAACTTGGAGAGGAAAGAAGGAAGTTACAGTAGACTTTCTCCTCCAACCTTGACTGCAGTGCAGCCAGTTAATACGGGTAATAAAGTCCATGAGTTGCAGAAGCCACCAACTTTAGTACCCGAGCCAAAGGAAACACAGAATAGTTACAAGAGCGTCACAGATCAGAAACTTCCAGGTCTATGGAAAAATAATAATTGTTCAAATAGTGAAAAAATAGACTGGCGCCTGGAAAGAACGCACGGAAAAGCATCATCTGCCACAGCTTCTGTCATTGTACGCCCACCTTCAAGGTCAAAGTATGATACGGTATCAGTCGTGCAGGCAGCTCCCAAAGTGCAAGTTACTAAACTATTAAAAGGAATAAATCAAACAGTTTGCCTTAAATCAGTGGAAGCCAAAGAGAGTGGGAGAACCGTCGTGTCAAAAATAAATCCAGATGTGATTCACGCCTGCTACGAAAGGAGTTTTCCAGCTGCTCCCCAAGGCGGTGTTCCTAGTCCAGTTGTGCAAACCACAGCCGCGTTGTGCAGCACTGTCACGGGTGTCGTCACATCAATGACTACTTGCGATGCACCAGGTACAAGCAGTTCACAAGTGACAGATTCTCTGCCTAAGGCAGGGTTACCCTGCACATCAGTAGACAGCACTGCCTCTAGGCCCATAAATAAGGATGTGACACACACAGAAGAATGTAGTGTCAGCTTGACAGCCCCTGTTACAGTGGCTTGCAGCAAAACAGAAAGTAGTCTCCAGGTGATCACCGGATTTTCGGGCCCATCAGATTTTGTTCACTTGAAAAAGCACAAGGCAGCATTGGCTGCAGCTCAGTTTAAAATCAACAGTACCAATGATACTGAATCTCCTACGGTGAAAAACCTAATATATCCACCCTCCGTTTCTGTGGATAGTGTTGTCAACTCAAGTCCAATCAGCAAGGGAAATACTCCGAGCGGTGGGCAAATTTCCCAGATGAGCCAAGCAAACTATCACACCAAATTAAAAAAAGCTTGGCTCACGAGGCATTCGGAGGAAGACAAAATCACTAACAAAAAGGAGAGTTCGGAAAACCCTGTCTCAGAAATCATTAAGCCATGTACTGTTAACTTAATTGCTTCTACGTCAAACGATTTGCAAAACAGCCTAGACATCAAATTGGCAGGGGAAAAGCTCGCGAAGGAAGAGAAACATGCAAGGAGAAAAACAAAAAGGACATACGAGTCTGGCTCTGAAAGTGGAGATTCTGACGAGAGTGAGAGCAAGTCGGAGCAGAGGACAAAGCGGCAGCCGAAGCCCACCTACAAAAAAAAACAGAACGATCTGCAACGGAGGAAAGGAGACCTAGAGGAAGATGTAAAACCCAATGGGCTTCTCAGCAGGGGTGCCAAAGAAAAAAACAAGTTGAAGTTACAGAGTGGCAACAATAACAGTGAGTACCTACTTGAATATACAAGTTGGGGAAATGGTCCTGAGCTACAGGTAAAACTTGAAAAATTAGAATATTATGCAAAAGTTCGTTTATTTCAGTAACGCAACTTAAAATGTGAAACGTTATATATGAGAGAGACTCATTACATGCAAGGCAAAATAGTTCAATTGTGATGATTATAGGGTACAGCTCATGAAAACCCCTAAATCCACCATCTCAGAAAATTAGAATATTACATGTGATCAATAAAACAAGGGTTATTATTATTATTTTTATTATTATTTATTGGATTTGTATGCCGCCCCTCTCCGCAGACTCGGGGCGGCTAACAACAGCAGTAAAACAGTACAACAAAATCCAATACTAAAAAACAGTTAAAAACCCATTATATAAAAGCCAATCATACATACAAACATACCATACATAAAATTGTGAAGGCCTAGGGGGAAAGTGTATCTTAGTTCCCCCATGCCTGGCGGCAGAGGTGGGTTTTAAGCAACTTACAAAAGGCAAGGAGGGTGGGGGCAATTCTAATCTCTGGGGGGGAGTTGGTTCCAGAGGGTCGGGGCCGCCACAGAGAAGGCTCTTCCTCTGGGTCCCACCAAGCGACATTGTTTGGTTGACGGGACCCGGAGAAGACCCATTCTGTGGGACCTAACTGGTCGCTGGGATTCGTGCAGCAGAAGGCGGTCCCTGAGGTAGTCTGGCCCGGTGCCATGAAGGGCTTTATAGGTCATAACCAACACTTTGAATTGTGACCGGAAACTGATCGGCAACCAATGCAGACTGCGGAGTGTTGGAGTAATATGGGCATATTTAGGAAAGCCCATGATTGCTCTGGCAGCTGCATTCTGCACGATCTGAAGTTTCCGAACACTTTTCAAAGGTAGCCCCATGTAGAGAGCGTTACAGTAGTCGAGCCTCGAGTTGATGAGGGCATGAGTGACTGTGAGTAGTGACTCCCTGTCCAAATAGGGTCGCAACTGGTGCATCAGTCGAACCTGGGCATACGCCCCCCTCGCCACAGCTGAAAGGTGTTTCTCTAATGTGAGCTGTGGATCAAGGAGGACGCCCAAGTTGCGAACCCTCTCTGAGGGGGTCAATGATTCTCCCGCCAGGGTAATGGACGGACAGATTGTCCTTGGGAGGCAGGACCCACAGCCACTCCGTCTTGTCTGGGTTGAGTTTGAGTTTGTTGACACCCATCCAGGCCCCAACAGCCTCCAGGCACCAGGTTGTACATAGAACAATATCAGACCTCTGAAAAATATAAGCATGCACAATACTTTGTTTGGCCCCCTTTTGCAGCAATTGCTGCCTCAAAGTGGCGTGGCATAGCACCTATCAGCCTGTGGCACTGCTGTTGGAAGCCTATGGTGGCCTTCAGCTCTTCTGCATTGTTCGGTCTCATGCCTCTCATCTTTCTCCTGGCAATGACCATAGATTCTCTATGGCAGGGGTTCCCAAACTAGGCAACTTTAAGACTTGTGGACTTCAACTCCCAGAATTCTCCAGCCAGCATAGCTGGCTGGAGAATTCTGGGAGTTGAAGTCCATAAGTCTTAAAGTTGTCATGTTTGGAGACCTCTGCTCTATGGGGTTCAAGTCAGGCGAGTTTGCTGGCCATTCAAGCACAGTAATCCCACAATTATTGAACCAGGCTTTGGTGCTTTTTGCATGTGCACACTTCATGCTGGACTTCAAGCATCTAGCTGTGTGTTCTTCCTCCATACTCTGGGTCCTTGGCTTCCAAATGAGATGCAAAAATTTCCACAGTCTGTGTTGATTTGAGGAGCTGGTGTTGGTCCACTGTGTTTTATTAAATCCAGGGTCAACACATGCTTCCTTCCACAGACGAGCTTTATGGAGATGCTGAGTTCAGTTTTCCATCAGGACCCGGCACCTGCCCACACTGCCAAAAGCACAAATCCTGGTTCAATGATTGTGGGGTGATTGATTAGCCAGAAAACTCGGCCTGACCTGCACCCCATAGAGAAGACTTCCTGTAACTTTTTGCTGCACGCAATACAGAGACAGAATTATGGGAAATATATATTTGCAGTTATTTAGCTTTTTATATTTAACATAATGAGCCGAATTATTGTTTGCTGTTCCATAAATTATGGAGCGAGCCAACAAAAATTTAAAAAAATAATTAAAAATTGTTTTGTTAGGATTATTATTATTTTTTATTTTTTATTATTTATTGGATTTGTATGCCGCCTCTCTCCGTAGACTCGGGGCGGCTAACAACAGCATGTAAATCCAATACTAAAACAGCTAAAAAACCCTTATTTGTAAAACCAAACATACATACATACAAACAAACATACCATGCATAAATTGTAAAGGCCTAGGGGGAAAGAATATCTCAGTTCCCCCATGCCTGACGGCAGAGGTTGGTTTTAAGGAGCTTACGAAAGGCAAGGAGGGTGGGGGCAATTCTAATCTCCGGATGGAGTTGGTTCCAGAAGGCCGGGGCCGCCACAGAGAAGGCTCTTCCCCTGGACCCCGCCAAACGACATTGTTTTGTTGACGGGACCCGGAGAAGGCCCACTCTGTAGGACCTAACCGGTCGCTGGGATTTGTGCGGCAGAAGGCGGTCTCGTAGATAGGTTTGATGGACTCTTTTTTCTTACTGTGTGTACACTGAGAGCATTTGCACCAATGACAAATTCATTGTGTGTCCAATCACACTTTGCCAATAAAGAATTCTATTCTATTCAATCAGGTTTACTTGCCAATTTGCGATTTGCTTGTGTATTGATCACAGCAATACTTCTTTTCCTACAGCTGGCATACCTCGTTCAGTATTAAAAGATTGGCGTAAAGTAAAGAAGCTGAAACAAACTGGAGAATCTTTTCTGCAAGATGATTCTTGCTATGAAATAGGACCCAATTTGCAAAAATGCAGGGAATGTAGACTGATCAGAAGCAAGAAAAGTGAAGAATCAACTCATTCGCCAGTTTTCTGTAGATTCTATTACTTTCGCCGGTAAGTTGCTAAATCTCCGAATGCCCACATTTTCCTAGGAGCTACAGCTTATATCCTTATAAGAATATTCACACCCATTTTTGGATTGTTTTGCGTGTTTTAATCATTGCTATCCTGTTCTTCAGCTGAAGTTATATTACATAAGCATGACTGTCCTTGCTCATAGTTTAAAACAATGATTTTCAACCTTTTTTGAGCTGCGGCACATTTTTTACATTTACAAACTCCTGGGGCGCACACAGATACTACTGTATTAGTATGAAATAGTTTTCAAAACCCTTGGGATACAAATCTCTCATTTTGCTTTATGTCCTATTGTAAATAATGGCAACCACTCCAAGGACAGATTAGAGAAACAATATACAGTAATACCTCATGATACGAACTTAATTGGTGCAAGGAGGAGGTTCGTAAGATGAAAGGTTCGTAAGACGAAACATTGTTTCCCATAGGAAACAATGTAAAGTCAATTAATCCGTGCAACCAAAAAACCCCCCGCAAAAAAACGGCTTTCGGCGACTGCTGGGAAGCGGCGCGGCTGTTTTAAAAGGTGACAGCCGGCCTGGGGGGCTTCCCAGCACCCCCCCGAACCCGGGTTCGGGGTTCGGGGGGGTGCTGGGAAGCCCCCCAGGCCGGCTGTCACCTTTTAAAACAGCCGCGCCGCTTCCCAGCAGTCGCCGAAAGCCGTTTTTTTGCGGGGTTTTTTTGGTTGCACGGATTAATTGACTTTACATTGTTTCCTATGGGAAACAATGTTTCGTCTTACGAACCTTTCGTCTTACGAACCTCCTCCTTGCACCAATTAAGTTCGTATCATGAGGTATTACTGTATATTGTTTCTCTAATCTGTCCTTGGAGTGGTTGCCATTATTTACAATAGGACATAAAGCAAAATGAGAAATTTGTATCCCAAGGGTTTTGAAAACTATTTCATACTAATACAGTATTATCTCTACCTACAAATGATACCTCTACGTAAGAACACCTCTACTTATGAACTTGTTTTGATAAGAACCGGGTGTTTCAAGATTTTTTTGCCTCTTCTCAAGAACCATTTTCCACTTACAAATGCGAGCCTCCGAAACTAACTGGAAAAGGCAGGGAGAAGCCCCCATTGGGCCTCTCTAGGAATCTCCTGGGAGGAAACAGGGCCAGAAAAGGTGGGGAGAAACCTCTGTGGAGCCTCTCTAAGAATCTCCTGGGAGGAAACGGGGCCTCCACCCTCCCTGTGGTTTCCCCGATCGTACACATTATTTGCTTTTACACTGATTCCTATGGGAAAAATTGCTGCTTCTTACAAACTTTACTACTTAAGAACCTGGTCACGGAACGAATTAAGTCTGTAAGTAAAGGTACTACTGATATAGAATTTTTTTTTTAAAGCCAAGTAGTATCTGAACTTTTTGAGAATTAAGTTTTTAAATTTAAATGCTGAAAATTTGCAGATTATTCAAACTTCTTCCCCTTAAATTTCTATTTGTTTTAATAAAGCATGTAATATAGCCTTATGTTGTCTTTGGAGTTACATAAAATATTGGATGATTATAACTGACATTCATTATACACTACTAAAACACTCATTTCCACAATCTTAATGATCATTGGGTGACCATTTTTAAACCAATATGTACCTCAAATCAGCTAATTTGCAGAATGTGTCCAAAATCTGGGACCAATGAATCCCATGGAAATTAAATTAGACAAATTTTATGAAACATTTTATGACATAAACATTATCATAAAACATTTTATGACATAATAGAAAACACCATAAAGCAGGGGTCTCCAATCTTAGCAACTTTAAGCAGCTTAAGCATAGCTGGCTGGAAAATTCTGGGAGTTGAAGTCCAAGTCCAAAAGTTGCCAAGGTTGCCATAAAAGCATTTCTTCTGATCAACTTGGACAACTCCTGATGTTTGACTATGCTATGTGGTTAAAATTTTGAGACAGATCCATCTCTGAATGTCTCCCTGAATTTAAAACTCTGTCGTGGCTGAAAGCACTGAGGAATCTTGTGAGGAAATATCTCTGATATTAGTTTATCTAATATCTTGATAAAGTTAAAGTGTTGGTTGCTCTTCTGAATAACTTTATTTTGTTCCTTAGGCTTTCCTTTAGCAAAAACGGAGTGGTTCGGATCGATGGCTTTTCTTCACCCGATCAATATGATGATGAAGCTATGAATTTATGGACACATCAAAGTTACGAAGATGATGAAATGGACTTAGAAATTTGCAAATACATCTTAGAACATATAGGTGACAAGTTTTGTCAGTTAGTGACATCTGAGAAAACAGCTATGTCCTGGGTCAAAAAGGATGGTAAGATGATTTGATTTTTATTATGTGATGGGATAGCACTTTTCATATCTTAATATGCTTGTTTTCAGCTATCCTAGATTTTATGCCTTCCTCTTTACTGTACTGGTGAGTGTGATGTGTAGATGTAAGTAAACACTGAGTCAGACTTTGCAATACATGTTTATGCAATTTAATCCATTAAAAAGTTTGATCTTTTACAAAAATGTTATCAACGTTATGTGATGAATTTGTGGAGATGCATGGTTTTATTTCATGCTGATAGTATAGCTTCTCTCTCTGTCTCCTAATTGTCGCAAAAATCTGTAATGGAGAATTGAGTTTTCCTCTTAAGCATATATCGGAGTGGAATTATAAAACCAAGTACACGGGAATACTGTCAAATATGATGGATGAGTAGATGGATGCACTTAAATTTTTTTTTTAATAACAGTAGCACTTAGACTTACCCATGTTTCCCCAAAAATAAGACCCTGGAATAAGCGCTTGGCCTTATTGCCATGCATTCAAAAGCCCAATTAGGCTTATTATCAGGGGATTTCTTATTTTGGGGAAAACAGGATATATAGCACTTCACAGTGCTTTACAGTCCTCTCTATGGTTTACAAAGTCAGCATATTATTTATTTATTTATTCATTCATTCATTCATTTGATTTGATTTGATTTGATTTGATTTGTATCCCGCCCCTCTCCGGAGACTCGGGGCGGCTAACAGCAACAATAAAGCAGTGTACAATAGTAGTCTGATGTTAGAACAATTAAAAACCCATTAATATAAAAAACCAAACATACATACATACATACCATGCATAGAATTGTAAAGGCCTAGGGGGAAGAGGGTCTCAATTCCCCCATGCCTGACGGCAGAGGTGGGTTTAAGCAGTTTACGAAAGGCAAGGAGGGTGGGGGAAATTCTAATATCTGGGGGGAGTTGGTTCCAGAGGGCCGGGGCCACCACAGAGAAGGCTCTTCCCCTGGGTCCCGCCAAGCGACATTCTTTAGTTGAAGGGGCCCGGAGAAGATCCACTCTGTGGGACCTAACTGGTCGCTGGGATTCGTGCAGCAGAAGGCGGTCCCTGAGATAATCTGGTCCGGTGCCATGAAGGGCTTTATAGATCATAACCAACACTTTGAATTGTGATCGGAAACTGATCGGCAACCAATGCAGACTGCGGAGTGTTGGTGTAACATGGGCATATTTGGGAAAGCCCATGATTGCTCTCGCAGCTGCATTCTGCACGATCTGAAGTTTCCGAACATTACCTACAACAATCTGGGTCCTCATTTTACCAACCTCGGAAAGATGGAAGGCTGAGTCAACCTTGAGCTGGTGAGGATCAAACTGCTAGCAGTCAGCAGAGTTAAACTGCAGTACTGCATTCTAACCACTATGCCACCACCAGCTCTCTTAAATTATATAATTTAAGTCATAATTAAGTCATAGAAGCCTAAAAACCTAGAGGAGGGAGACAAAATCAATATTACCTGATACGACAGGAAAGGTAGTGTCGCAGCAATCCTGTGTTTGCGATAGAATAATCTTACTTTTTTAAAACAAAAAAAATAACGTGGTGATCAAGAATGTAATAAATTCGTGCTTAGAAGAAGACAAGAAAGAGGCAGAAGACAAAAAAGCAGATATTAAAGAAGACAAATCTAAAGATAACAGTAATGAGAAAGTAGATACCAAAGGCACAAAATCAGAACAGCTAACTAATCCTTGAACATAAAGCCTTACAGTATGTCAATCAAAGGACCCAATACCATAATGGAAAAAAAATACTAAGAGAAGCTTTTCATACTGGAAGAGACTTTTTATTTTCATTTAGTAGAATTTGGCATGGAGTATATTTATTTTCAAACAACTATGTTTTGA
Organism: Erythrolamprus reginae; assembly: GCF_031021105.1. Lineage (NCBI taxonomy): Eukaryota > Metazoa > Chordata > Lepidosauria > Squamata > Dipsadidae > Erythrolamprus > Erythrolamprus reginae. Next base: position 15,126,948 of record NC_091954.1, on the reverse strand, counting down.
TTTTTGGCAACTTGTATTGTGAATTCCCCAATTATGATTTTAAAAAAAATCCTTCCACCAGGCTTTATGTAATACTATTTAAAATGGATGTGAGTTAAGATGTAGTTAAACGTCTAAACTGATCTATTAAAATTTCCATTTTCCCGGATTGATTTTATCCCCTTTTTGTAATTATATCTTTATTAAAAAAACCAAAAAAAAAAGAATGTAATAAAACATTCATTAAAAAATTTAAACCTTTCCTTAGATTTTTTTAGCATATAAACTATGAGTTAGTGAGCCAGAGTCTTCATTTAAACATTCGCCTTTTGATTAAAACCTGTTTTGCAAAAAAATAGTTTTATTTTGTTCAGAATAATTATCAATGCAATTACCATAAATTCTATAGAAAAACTTTAGTGAGAACTGATCTGCCTCACCTCCTGAGTTTACCTGAGTGAAAAAGATTTCCCCTAAAATAAAGACAGCTTTATATTTCGTTTCATTTTAAACCCAATTGTTCTGTAAGAAGGTGTTGTGGTTGGCTTCAGGCCAGCTCCTGTGGTGGCTGATTTTGATGCAGAGTGGGGGCCGTCTGTTCACAGAAGACCAGTCTGGCTGCAGGATGAATCAGACAGTGAACCAGAAGCAAAGACAGGGAGCAGAAAGCGACTGGAGAGACAGAGAGGGGAATGGATTCAGTTAGCTCTCCAGCCAGAGGTTCATCTGAATCAGAAAGGGAAGAGTTAATGAGTGATCCTATTCTGAATGCTGGGGTCGGAGAATGCTGGGAAGACAAGAGCGGTTGTGCAAGAGCAGAAACATTATAGGGCACAGGTGATGAGACTTAATGATGCTGCTGCAACCTTGAAAAAAGCAGAGGGTTGAGAGATCTGTGTGGGAGATTATCCTTCAGCTTTGGAGAGAGTTATTGTTGCATCCTGGTTTTGTTTTGGCCTTTGGATCTCTGTGACATTCTGACATTCCAATTGTGAGTTATTGCTGGTTGCTGTAAGCCTGAAAGGTTCCTATACAGACTGGAGTAATTAACTCTGACCTATTGCCTACTTAAACTCACATTGCTCTGAAACTTCCTGATTTGCAGTTTTCTGAACATAAAGAACAATCCTTGTTTGATTTTTACAAATTTTGAGTGTGTGTGTTTGATTCATTACTTTATTCTTGGGTGGCTTGTGACCTGCCAGAACAGAAGGAATAATCATATTTTTTGCTATTGTAAAACAAATGACCCAAAGTCCACAATTTCTCCTAACAGGGTCTAGTTCCCCATTTTAAAAATAATACTTTACTTTGTTTTCATAAATTTTCATTTTATTCTGGAAAAAAAAATTATAAAATCTAGAAATAATCTTTTGATATACAGCAATATTGCATACAGAGTTTCAAATAAGAATGTTTTAGATAACAATTATATACTATGACAGTTCAATTATATACTATGACAGTTCAAACAATTATATACTATGACAGTTCAAAAATTGATTATGCGTGCCAGAGGCTTTTTAAAATTTGCTTAAAAGGAAATAATGATTGGCTGCATTTTCATTTCTTGTTTTAGTTCACAGTTGTTTGTCTTGAAACTTCAGTACTTGGTACAATGTTTTCTCTGTATTTCAGCCAAAATCGCTTGGAAGAGAGCAGTCAGAGGAGTCCGTGAAATGTGTGATGCCTGTGAGGCCACACTGTTTAATATCCACTGGGTCTGCCAAAAATGTGGATTTGTGGTCTGTCTAGATTGCTATAAGGCTAAGGAAAGGAAGAGCTCCAGAGGTCAGTGTGCTTTCGTAAAGATATATTCAAACATTTCAGAATTGCTTGTTACATAGAAACATAGAAGATTGACGGCAGAAAAAGACCTCATGGTCCATCTAGTCTGCCCTTATACTATTTCCTGTATTTTATCTTAGGATGGATATATGTTTATCCCAGGAATGTTTAAATTCAGTTACTGTGGATTTACCAACCACGTCTGCTGGAAGTTTGTTCCAAGCATCATCTACTCTTTCAGAATAATAATACTTTCTCACGTTGCTTCTGATCTTTGCCCCAACTAACCTCAGATTGTGTCCCCTTGTTCTTGTGTTCACTTTCCTATTAAAAACACTTCCCTCCTGAACCTTATTTAACCCTTTAACATATGTAAATGTTTCGATCATGTCCACCCTTTCCCTTCTCCAGACTGTTTCACCTTTTCATTCACCTCTATTCACATGCATACTAGAATTCCCATTTGTGTGATTCCACTTTTCTCCTGGTAAGCAAATTTCATTTACTTCAGGATATTTCTTCTTAAATGTTCACAGATAAAGAACTATATGCATGGATGAAATGTGTGAAAGGACAACCTCATGATCATAAACATTTAATGCCAACTCAAATTATTCCTGGATCAGGTAAGATCACAAGGAATGTGCTTCGTTTCCTTATTTCGGTAAAACTAAAAAGAGAGAGTTACTGTATTTTTTAAAAAAATTTAAGTACAGTGGTACCTCCTGATATGAATCCCCCGTGATACGAACATTTCAAGATACGAACCGGGGGGTTCGGAAATTTTTGCCTCTTTATACAAACTTTTTTCGACTTACGAACCCACCGCAGATCGCAAAATGGCGCTCTGCTGGACGACGACGCCCGGCTGTCACCTTTTAAAACAGCCGGGGGGCTTCTCGGCGTTCTCCCGAACCTGAACTTTTCCGGTTCAGTAGGCCGCCGAGAAGCACTGCCGCCCAGCTGTCACCTTCTGAAACAGCTGGGGGGCTTCTCGGCGTTCTCCTGAACGCCGAACCCGGAAGTTCGGCAAAAGTTCAGGTTCAGGTTCCAGAGGTCGCCGAGAAGCATCCGGCTGTTTCAGAAGGTTACAGCCGGGCGCCGCCGCCCGGTGGAGCACCGTTTTTGCAATCGGCAACAGTGTTTTCGGCCGATCTGGAGGCTGAAATGGAGGTGGGGAATCCCAATAGGGAATTCCATGGGCGGAGCTTTGACGTCACAAAGACGTCCTTCCTGGTTGACCGAAACTTGGCCAAGCACTTATTTCAGGGTTCAAAAATATATATGATAGGGTTTTATTTTGGGGAAAAACATGGGTTTTTTTATCACCACATATAATAATATTATTAGCTCAAGACTATGCATACAAATATATGGACACATACAGTACATATACATGCATAAATTTATACGCCGATGTACATAAAGATTGATACTACTGTTCTAACAATTATTTTTCTATATCTTATAGTTTTAACAGAACTTGTTGAAGCATTACATACGCTTAGAGAGAAACATGAAATTAAATACCATTGCCAATATGGCAGCAAACAGAATGTACAAATTGGCAAGTTCCCCCCAGTGAATGGAGTATCTCAGGTAAGGCCATAATACAGCGGTCAAGTGGAATATTTTCATATTATGTGACATAATTATATATATACTTTGTTGTTAAATGCTACAATATAATACATTTTAGACATGCTCTGTTTATCATCTCAGCTGTATTAATATCATGAAATAATCACCGTTGATGAATAATTGGATGACATTATTATGCTCTACAGATTTTACAGAATGTCCTTAATCACAGTAATAAAATTTCTCTGTGCATACCTGAGCTACAACAACAAAAGCCATCTCAAAAATCGGAAGCAAACGGCAACGCAAGCCCAGGAAGTGACATAAATTCAGAGAGCAAGTTAAATCCCCCCGAGTCACAATCCCCACTGCATTGGTTGGCAGACCTAGCAGAGCAAAAGGCTAGAGAAGAAAAAAAAGGTAAATAATAACACAGAAAGAAAATAAATAATAACGCAGCAACATATCTTTATTTGACATGCTGAAATTCAGCCAATTGATTGATGCCCCATCTTTCTATTGTGTCAAATGTTCAAAATTACTAATAAAAATTATGGTGGAAAAGCAGACTGTAATAGTTAAAGTATATGAACGAACAACTAACATTAATGCTAATTAAACCTTGGCAAAAGGATATATTTTTACAGATTTATTAAAGACTTATGTTATATAGTATGTAGTGTAATAGTAGAGTGTAACATAAATGTAATATGTAATCTCTAGTATAAACGGTATACAGTGTTCCCTCGATTTTCACAGGGGATGCGTTCCGAGAATGCCCGCGAAAGTCGAATTTCCGTAGAAATGCGGAAGTAAATACACTATTTTTGGCTATAAACAGTATCACAAGCCTTCCCTTAACACTTTAAACCCCTAAACTGCAAATTTCCCATCCCCTTAGCAACCATTTAAATTATTACTCACCATGTTTATTTATTAAAGTTTATTAAAAAAATATTTATTAAGGGCGGATGAAAGTTTGGCAATGACATATGATGTCATCGAGCGGGAAAAACCATGGTATAGGGAAAAAACCCGCAAAGTATTTTTTAGTTAATATTTTTGAAAAACCGTGGTATAGACTTTTCGTGAAGTTCGAACCCGCGAAAATCGAGGGAACACTGTACAGATAGTCTTCTCTTACGGCCCTCTGGTTCAGCAATCATTTGAAGATGCGATGCACTGGACAAATTATATTTATGAGCAGTTCTCGAAATTCCAGCCATCACAATGTGTCCATGGTCGCATGATTATGCTTCAGGCAATTTTGGTAACCAGCCTGCCCTTATAACAGTTGCAGATCCCATGGTCATGGGATTGCCATTTGCAATCTTTCAAGTAGTTTCATGTATGTTGTAAACAGCATGAGGGACAAATTCAGGAGTGGGTTGCTACTGGTTTGGACTAGTTCAGGCAAACTGGTAGTTCCCACCAGCGGCTGGGCCAGCCCGCCCGCCCTGTGGCTATCACATACTATATAATCTCCAGTTTTTCAATGCCGCCTGTGCTCTCATTTTTGGTTCTGGGCGAACCAGTTGTTACAGTATGTGAGGCCCACCTCTGGATAACTTGGAATCAATGCAGCAGCTCTAATCCACCAACATTTCTGCATATGACCCAATGTAAAGAAACAGAACCACTATTTAACAATAACAAAACGAAACACCAATCCTTCTAGATGCTCCAGAAGAATATTAGGGCCAGTGATAACACTACCTGTTGAAAAATTCAGGAGATACACCTGGTCCTGGAGATTCCCCCCTCCCCCCCCCCCCCCTATATAGGAGAAAGCTATTGTCTTTTAAGTTTGAATAAGATCTGTGGCTCATTGATAGTGGCTTCCATTCTGCCATAACCTGTAAGATTATGGGCTTTTTTTAGTATTTCATTTTGATGTAAAAGAGGTTTTAGTACTTCTGCTCTTTTTTATGATGCAAGTTAAATAATATTGATTGCATTTCAAAGCTTTTAAATCAATCTCTGATATTGTGTGACTAAAGCAGTAGAATTGTATCATGCCCTTCATTATATCAGGGTCGCCCAGAAGATAATGCACCATGTTTTTTTTCTTCAACAATTATTTATTGAACACAATAAAACTTACACACAAGAAAGAATGATGTTTCTTCTACACTCCCTATTTTTCAACATAATCTCTGTCCCATTCTATGGCCTTCCTCCTGCAATACACAAGGGCGTGTATGCCCTGTCGGTACCACTCCTTGCTCTGGTCACGAAGCCATTTCTGCACTCTGCAAATCACCTAATGGCCTCACCATTAACTAACTAACTGTACTTCTGCCGGCTGCAGATTCTCCATAAACTGTACACAAACGTTTGTGAATGTTCCCAACAGTTTCTTTCTCCACTGTGAGAAATTCAATGATGACACGCTGCTTGTAATGTACATCATTTAAAGACACCATTTCAAAACACTGCTGCAGCTACACCATCTGTCTGAAGAAACACAAAATTTACACACACACTCCTGACAATTCAAATAATGTGTATCTGAAGTTTCGCATTCGTACCATTACTCTAGTCTGAGGGGGGAAATGTGGTGCATTACTTTCTGGGCGACCCTCGTAAAATACAATCTGCTAGTATGCCTTACCATTACATAGTTGTGTAACTTGTTTCGTGTCTATATATATATTGATTTTAGAAAACAAAGATTATCCCCTTGGAAAGCATACAAAGGAGGAACAAGAGCAAGACAACTCAGACTCTCTTAATTTCAAGGTGTCAACTCCTTTGTCTCAAAATAATGAGCAGGGCTCAACATTACGAGACCTGCTGACTACTACAGCTGGCAAATTGCGCCTAGGCTCCACAGATGCTGGCATTGCTTTTGCTCCGGTTTATTCAACAGGAACAACAGTGAGTGTTGTCAAAATGCTGTGTTCTAGATGTACAGTGGTACCTCATCATACGAATTTAATTGGTTCCAGGAGGAGGTTCGTAAGGTAAAAATTTCGTAAGATGAAACAATGTTTCCCATAGGAATCAATGTAAAAGCAAATAATGCGTGCAAATCCTTCAGGAAAATCCCAAACTTTAGAAGGGAGGTGAAGAGAGGGCAGGGAGGAGCAGCTAAAGGGGGCGAGTGGAAGAAGCAAGGCTAGGCTAAAGGGTGAGTGGGAAGGAAGAAAGGCAAGGGGGGCGCCCCTCCCTTTTCTTTCTTCAAAAGACACCGTTTGAGTGCCTTTGCAAGCATGCAAAATCTTTACTCCTCCAAGCTGCCCCTCCCTTTTCTTTCTTAAAAAGACACAGTTTCAGTGCCTTTGCAAGCATGCAAAATCTTTACTCCTCCAAGCTTCCCCTCCCTTTTCTTTCTTCAAAAAAGGGGGGGAAAAGAAACCCCTTCATCCCAGCAGCAGCTGCTTGGGTTCGTAAGGTGAAAATAGTTCGGAAGAAGAGGCAAAAACATCTTAAACACCGGATTCGTATCTTGAAAAGTTCGTTAGAAGAGGTGTTCGTAAGATGAGGTACCACTGTATTAGGATAGAGAGGACCTATTTCATTGCTTAGATATCTGTAGATTAATGTGAGTAACAAGATAAAAATTACGGTACTTTTGGTATTTATTGTAACTTACTTTTGAAATATTTATCTAAATTAAAACATTTGTTCAAACAGCAACAAAGGTCTACAATTCAAAAAATAGAACAGCCAATAGATTGTTTAAATTGTGTTATTTCCTCATCCCAGATTTCCCTGGGAAAGCAGCTTGAATATATTGATTTACTTAGTATTCAAACATAAGACAAAATCCTAAAGATTCATGCTTGCATTATGAATATGTGGTTAATTTACTACTGAAATGGTTCAGTACTTCTGTAACGATCAGAAAGATTTGGGCACATTAAGTGATGAACAATTTAATAAAAAATACTATATTGCAGTTAAACATTCAGTTTGATCACCATAATAATTGTTTTAGACCTGTAAACTAAAGACGTCTTAAGTCCTCGTTTTATTTTTCCAATAGAGTAGCAAAAGTGGAAGGACCATGCCAAACATTCTTGATGACATAATTGCTTCAGTTGTAGAAAACAAGATACCGCCAAATAGAACATCAAAGGTAAATGTAAAATCTGAAATGAAGGAAGAGCCGAAGAACAACAGAAAAAACATTTCAGATGATAACAGCAGATTATTCAGTCATATTCCACATTCATGGATTTGTAATAAGCATGTTTTGTGGCTCAGCGATCATGAAAACAGCAACAACTGGAAACTCTTCAAAGAATGTTGGAAACAAGGAAAGGTATATATTAAAATGTTCTTTTTAAAAAGCATCTAACGACATCATTTTTTTCTTTCTTTTAAATAACATCCATTGAGGGTTTTTTAATACTTTAAAAGGTTATTAATAAATTGGCCAGTGGGGAGTGATCCTGCAGCCAGAATTTAGCCAAAAATTCCATTATCTGACGGGGTACCTGATTTACCCCAATCCCTGAAAATATGCTACACCAAATGGAGAAAGCAGCTGTTGTAGTTCCAGATACAGTGTTCCCTCGATTTTCGCAGGGGATGCGTTCCGAGACTGCCCGCGAAAGTCGAATTTCCGCGAAGTAGAGATGCGGAAGCAAATACACTATTTTTGGCTATGAACAGTATCACAAGCCTTCCCTTAACACTTTAAACCCCTAAAGTGCAATTCCCCATTCCCTTAGCAACCATTTAGATCATTACTCACCATGTTTATTTATTAAAGTTTATTAAAAAAAGAAATTATTAAAGGCAGATGAAAGTTTGGCGATGACATATGACGTCATATGACGTCATCAGGCAGGAAAAACCATGGTATAGGGAAAAAACCTGCAAAGTATTTTTTAATTAATATTTTTGAAAAACCGTGGTATAGACTTTTCGCGAAGTTCGAACCCGCGAAAATCGAGGGAACACTGTATATCAATTTATATAATCCTGAAAGAATCAGACCTGACAAAAGGATTTTTTTTTAACACATGTTATTAAATTTTTGAATTCACTATACAAAATGTGGTGCTGGTTACTGTTCTACTCTCGGGTCTCCGGTAATTTTCCAAGTCTCGAAAAATAATTTCTTTGAAATTAAAGTCTCTTTATTTTTCAAACAAGCATGATATACACTGCTCAAAAAAAATTTAAAGGGAACACTTAAACAACACAATATAACTCCAAGTAAATCAAACGTCTGTGAAATCAATGTCCACTTAGGAAGCAACACTGATTGACAATCAATTTCACATGCTGTTGTGCAAATGGAATAGACAACAGATGGAAATTATTGGCAATTATCAAGACACACTCAATAAAGGAGTGGTTCTGCAGGTGGGGACCACAGATCACATCTCAGTACCAATGCTTTCTGGCTGATGTTTTGGTCACTTTTGAATGTTGGTTGTGCTTTCACACTCGTGGTAGCATGAGACGGACTCCACAACCCACACAGGTGGCTCAAGTAGTGCAGCTCATCCATGATGGCACATCAATGCAAGCTGTGGCAAGAAGGTTTGCTGTGTCTGTCAGTGTAGTGCCAGAGGCTGGAGGCGCTAACAGGAGACAGGCTAGTATACCAGGAGACGTAGAGGGGGCCCTAGGAGAGCAACAACCCAGCAGCAGGACCGCTATCTCCGCCTTTGTACAAGGAGGAACAGGAGGAGCACTGCCAGAGCCCTGCAAAATGACCTCCAGAAGGCCACAAATGTGCATGTGTCTGCACAAAGGGTTAGAAACCGACTTCATGAGGATGGTATGAGAGCCCGACGTCTAGATATGGGGGGCTCACAGCCCAACACCATGCAAGGCGCTTGGCATTTGCCACAGAACACCAGGATTGGCAAATTCGCCACTGGCGCCCTGTGCTCTTCACAGATGAGCACATGTGTCAGACGTGACAGAGTCTGGAGACTCTGTGGAGAGCGATCTGAAATAGGTTTCACGGCCATTTTTAAAATGGACTTAAAGCAAGTCACTATAGTTGTTAAGCTAATAAGTGAACCATGTGGTTATTAAGTGAATCCACCATATCCAGTGGGCAAAAAATGTCACAAGTTGCAGTCATGGACCATAGGATGCTGCAACCAGTCACACCTGCAAGCTAGTCTCCAAGTGCCTGAAATCTCAAACACACACACACATACACACACACCGATCACTGGGAGAGTGTAGCAGTTGTAACTTTGAATGGTTGTAAATCAGGGAATACCTGTGTATGTTACCACAATTTTTAAACAAATACTGCCACTTATTGATGGTTTTTATATTCTTTACAGTTTGTATTAGTTTCCGGAATCCACAAAAAAATGAATGCCAGTTTGTGGAAGGCTGATTTAATTAGTTCAGATTTTGGTGATTTGAAAGCTGATCTTCTGGATTGCAAAGATAGCATAACTGCAAGTGGCAATGTCAAAGAATTCTGGGATGGTTTTGAAGAAATTTCAAGTATGTTTTGTTTTGTTCCTACCTTCAAATAATTGTATGCAAATATTTGTGTGCATATGTAATATAATTTAAAACAGAGGATATAAATATGATATGAAAGCAACAATTCATCCTTTAAATTAATTAAATTTTAGATGCAAGGTTATGTAAATAATATGTTGGGTTCATTAATAATGCAAATACAGAGATTGCCTTATTAATAGTTTTGCAATATTACCATTTTGAATATACTTTTTTTTTTAAAGTCACATGTACATTTGTAGGCTGCAGTCCTCTGATTGTTCAGAAACACAAGAACTGCCTGGAAAGATTGAGATTCTTGTTGCAGGAGCTTGATTCCCTCTTGAAAAATACAAACTAATACACAAATTTTAGTAATGATAATATATGGAAATTTCTGGAAATATTCGCACAAATTATGATGCATCATAATTTGACTATGAAAACAACATGGGCATTTCTACAGTTATAAAATACAGTGATACCTTGTGATACGAACCCCTCGTGATATGAACTTTCTGAGATACGAACCCAGGGTTTGGAAATTTTTTGCCTCATTTTTGTCCACGTTTCAGCCGGCCAGGAAGGACGTCTTCGTGATGTCAAAGCTCCGCCCATGGAATTCCCTATTGGGATTCTCCACCTCCGCTTTAGCCTCCCGACCGGCCCGACAGCTCCGCGGCTCTTTTGCAAAGCTGGCAGCTGGGCGGCGGGGCTTCCGGGTTCGGTGTTCGGAAGAACGTCAAGAAGCCCCCCCGCCTGTTTCAAAAGGCGACAGCTGGGCGCCGAACCCAGAAGTTTGGCAAAAGTTCGGGTTTGGCGTTCGGGTTCGGGAGGATGCTGAGAAGTCCCCCAGCTGTTTCAAAAGGCGACAGCCAGGTGGCGGTGCCCAGAAAAGCGCCATATTTCCGGGGGGGGGGGTGTTTTCTTGCACGCATTAATTGACTTTACATTGTTTCCTATGGGAAACATTGTTTCGTCTTACGAACTTTTCACCTTACGAACCTCCTCCGGGAACCAATTAAGTTCGTAAGACAAGGTATTACTGTACTAGTTATAAATAAAATTTTGGACTGTTATTAATATTAGCTTCATTTTGTTTTAGAAGCATTAAGTGTTTCATTTTGTGTATGTAGTTAAGGTCTAAGGCAAGGGTCTCCAATCCCCAGGCCGTGGCCCACTATCAGGCCATAGCCTATTCGGAACTAGGGCATGCAAGAGGCAGTCTGGCACTCACATGCAGTCAAACTGTGTGCACATGCATTTGTGCGCCAGTCCACCACTCACGTGACCCAGTTCCTCTTTCCCTCCCTCCCCTCCGCCGGGCTCTAAGCTGCAACGGCTAGGAAGTGGGGACCACTACTGTATGAGTCCTTTTGCTCCCTCCACTTCGGAGTATCAGGAGTGGCCATTTTGTTTTTTCACCTGCAACTCTCAGTTGATTTCGGAGGGTAGAGCATAAGTCTATCAAGTATTTGAAACAGGAGGTGTTTGAGAAATTCCTAGACACAGTACAGTAGTACCTCTAGATACGAGCTGCTCCACATGCGAGTATTCCAAGTTATGAGCCACGACGCGAGCAAAATTTCTGTTCGACACCCGAGCTCAAATTCGGGATACGAGCCGAGCTTCCACTAGGTGGCGCAAGAATCTCCTTGCTTCTGGTTATCTCGGCACGAAAAACAAAGTCTAAAGGCATTCGTTCGAGATGCGAGTTGATCGACTTACGAGCTCGAGTCTGGAACGAATTAAACTCGTGTGTCGAGGTACCACTGTACAGTTAAATATCGTCGCATACTGCAAGCATTTTCATAGCTCACTCCATCCACTTACCTATGTATTTTCAGAGCGGCAAAAAAGTAAAAATGGAGAAACCATTGTACTGAAGCTGAAAGACTTGCCTTCAGGGGACGATTTCAAGACCATGATGCCCGCAAGGTATTTATTTATTTATTTATCTATCTATCTATCTATCTATCTATCTACCTTATCTATCTATCTATCTATCTACCTTATCTATCTATCATCTATCTATCTACCTAATCTATCTATCATCTATCTATCTATCTATCTATCTATCTATCTATCTATCTATCTATCTATTTATCTATGAAATGTATTTGCTGCCTGCCTCGTATCGAACAACTCTGGGCAATTCACCGCAATTGTCTTTCTCTGAAGTACTCCTCTTAAATATTTTTGTTGCTTCCATCTTTATTTTTTTCAGGTATGAAGATTTATTAAAAAGCTTACCGCTGCCTGAATATTGTAACCCAGAGGGAAAACTTAATTTGGCTTCGTACTTGCCTGGATTTTTTGTGCGCCCAGATTTGGGTCCTAGATTGTGCAGTGCATATGGTAAGTCGCTTTCATTTTGACATATTGAGGTTTTCATAATGAACATATGAAATATATTAGAGTTGTGCAAAAAATATTTCATTAAAAAGCATTTTATCTGTCCGAGAAAATATGAAGACCTTAAGGGCGCTTTCATCAAAGTTATGAATGAATTATTGTACTGATCCTATGATCACCACTATTATACAGTGATACCTTGTCTTACAAACTTAATTGGTTCCGGGACGAGGTTCTTAAGGTGAAAAGTTTGTAAGACGAAACAATGTTTCCCATAGGAAATCAATAGAAAAGCGATTAATGCGTGCAAGCCCAAAATTCACCCCTTTTGCTCCCCTCCATAGGAAACCCTACCTCCAGACTTCTGTGTTTTTGAGATGTTGCAGGGGAATCCCTGTAGGGGAATCCCAGCATCGCAAAAATGAGCGCTTTGTTGGCAACAGAAGTCCGGAGGTGGGGTTTCCCAGCGAAGGAAACATCAGTGAAATTGCAGCATCGCAAAAACACAGAAGTCTTCGAAACCCCACCTCCAGACGTCCGTGTTTTTGTGATGCTGCGATTTCACTGAGGCTCCCCTCCCTGCGAAACCTCACCTCTGGACTTCCATTGCCAGCAAAGCGTCCATTTTTGCACTACTGGGATTCCCCTGCAGCATGGCAAAAAGTCTGAAGGTGGTGTTTCCCGTGGAGGGGAGTCTCAGGGGAATCGCTGGCAACAGAAGTCCGGAGGCAGGGCATCCCAGTGGTGTCGGCTTGGGTTTGTAAGGTGAAAATAGTTTGTAAGAAGAGGCAAAAAAATCTTAAACCCCCGGGTTTGTATCTTGAAAAGTGTGTATGACGAGGCGTTTGTAAGACGAGGTATCACTGTATCTCTTATTTATAAAATTATGTTAAGCTTTTCATTTATCTCTACATTTTACATGATAGGTGTATTTGACATACAGTGTGTTGCATTTTTTTTGGGGTGGGGGGGGCTTTTAAGTTTATTGTAGATGAAAAATAAAGATCAGGTTAAGAATGTGATTTTGATACATTCATACTTTATTTTTGTAAAAGGTGTAGCTGCTGCAAAAGACCATGATGTAGGAACTACAAATCTTCATATTGAAGTATCTGACATTGTGAACATCCTTGTCAGTGTTGGTATCGCAAAGGGGAATGGAGTCCCTTCAAAATCAGGTAAAAATAACATTTGAATGTGTACATGTTACAATATTAATGTGTGTAGTAGAATCTGTAAAAAATCAGTAGACAGGGGAAGAGCCTTCTCTGTGGCGGCCCCGGCCCTCTGGAACCAACTCCCCCCAGAGATTGGAATTGCCCCCACCCTCCTTGCCTTTCGTAATCTGCTTAAAACCCACCTGTGCCATCAGGCATGGGGGAATTGAGACCCTCTTCCCCCTAGGCCTTTACAATTCTATGCATGGTATGTATGTATGTATGGTGTATTTTTTTATATTAATGGGCTTTTAATTATTTCTAACATCAGACTACTATTGTACACTGCTTTATTGTTGCTGTTAGCCACCCCGAGTCTCCGGAGAGGGGCGGCATACAAATCCAATAAATAAATAAATAAAATAAATAAATAAATAAATAAATCAGGTGTTACAAGGTCAAACTCCTACCGCACAACAGGACTAATTCTTCAATCTATTCTTTAAATGTTTCTTTATAATTTTTAATCAGACAAGATTTTGATGCCCTCCAACATCTTTTGGTTATACAGAACCAACCGTTCTTTGACAGAAGAATGGATTTTGTAATACAGCATTAGCCATATATCAAAACTTTTTCAGCTCTAGAAAGTGACTCCATTTGTCAATTCACAGGGGTATTAAAAAAGTTTGAAGAAGAAGATTTGGATGATCTGCTAAGAAAAAGACTGAAGGATTCAAGTGAATTGCCAGGTGCTTTGTGGCATATTTATGCCAACAAGGATGTCGACAAAATAAAAGAGTTTCTACAAAAGGTTAGTTTGATTCATTTATACTTTATATTAGAACTAAATTGTCTTCGTTACAGAACTAATTACAATGGGTGCGCCCAATTTCTACACGATAGTAGATGAAACAGCATGATTGGTTCCAGTAATGTGGAAATACATCCTACAAATGTGATTATTACACCTGTATAGATAGTCCTCAAATTACAGCCATTTGGGTTTTTTTAAAATACGTTATGATATTTGTTATTACAGTATATGTTACTTAATTCAGGGGTCCCCAACTCCCGGTATGTGGACTGGCATTGGTCCGCAGCATACCAGCAACCAGGCTGCGCAAATGGAAGCGCCATCAGCAGGATGCAGCCAGCATACAAAATCATGCTCCCACTTGGTCCACAGGAAAATCTTTCTCCATAGAACTGGTCTCTAGTACCCAAAAGGGGGGGGGGGGCACTGATTTAATTGATAGTGAAGTTTATCATACACAAAGCAAGGGAGCTGGCTTTTTCGAGGCAATCCAATTTTTACCAGGGGAAAGAAGATGCAACATAGAAGTACTTTTACGAGTTCTGAAATTGATGTGTTGACTGACTATATGATCAGTGGTGCCATCTGACTCAGTTCTTGAGTCATTGTACTAGCACATTAAATTTTCTCTCCATTAACTAATTTACACATAACGCTGTGAAAAGAAGCTCTGGAGATGGGGGTTTGAGAAGAACTAGAACCAGAAGACAAACACAGCTTCACATGTCTTTTGCGCAACCACATGTACCGTGCGCAACCATTCAAAGACGGGCTACAAGAATGGTGGAAAGTCTTAAACATAAAACGTATCAGGAAAGACTTCATGAACTCAATCTGTATAGTCTGGAGGACAGAAGGAAAAGGGGGGACATGATCAAAACATTTAAATATGTTAAAGGGTTAAAT
Source organism: Erythrolamprus reginae (assembly GCF_031021105.1). Lineage (NCBI taxonomy): Eukaryota > Metazoa > Chordata > Lepidosauria > Squamata > Dipsadidae > Erythrolamprus > Erythrolamprus reginae. The sequence goes on along the minus strand of NC_091954.1, from coordinate 15,111,930 downwards.
AAGGTCCAGGAGGGAAGTGTTTTTAATAGGAAAGTGAACACAAGAACTAGGGGACACAATCCGAAGCATCCACCCCAGAGTTCTTAAAGAACTCAGATCTGTCATTGCTACCCCCCTGACTGATTTGTTTAACCAATCCTTGTTAACAGGAGAAGTTCCTGAGGATTGGAGAATGGCCAGTGTTGTGCCTATTCACAAGAAGGGCAGTAGAGAAGAAGCTGGTAACTACAGGCCAGTTAGCTTGACATCAGTTGTAGTTAAAATGATGGAGACTCTACTCAAAAAGAGGATAAATCAGCACCTAAAAAACAATAACTTATTAGACCCAAATCAGCATGGCTTTACTGAAGGCAAATCATGTCAGACTAATCTCATTGATTTCTTTGACTATGTCACAAAGGTGTTGGATGAAGGTGGTGCCGTGGATATTGCCTACCTGAACTTCAGCAAAGCCTTTGATACGGTTCCACATAAAGAGCTGATAGATAAATTAGTGAAGATTGGACTTAATCCCTGGATAGCTCAATGGATTTGCAGCTGGCTGAAGCGTAGACATCAGAGAGTTATTGTTAATGGCGAGTATTCTGAGCAGAGTCAGGTTACAAGCGGTGTGCCACAAGGATCTGTTCTGGGTCCTATTCTTTTTAATATATTTGTGAGTGACATAGGGGAAGGTTTGGTAGGGAAGGTTTGCCTATTTGCCGATGACTCTAAAGTGTGCAATAGGGTTGATATTCCTGGAGGCGTCTGTAATATGGTAAATGATTTAGCTTTACTAGATAAATGGTCTAAGCAATGGAAACTGCAGTTTAATGTTTCCAAATGTAAAATAATGCACTTGGGGAAAAGGAATCCTCAATCTGAGTATTGTATTGGCAGTTCAGTGTTGGCAAATACTTCAAAAGAAAAGGATTTAGGGGTAGTGATTTCTGACAGTCTCAAAATGGGTGAACAGTGCAGTCAGGCGGTAGGGAAAGCAAGTAGGATGGTTGGCTGCATAGCTAGAGGTATAACAAGCAGGAAGAGGGAGATTATGATCCCGCTATATAGAATGCTGGTAAGACCACATTTGGAATACTGTGTTCAGTTCTGGAGACCTCACCTACAAAAAGATATTGACAAAATTGAACGGGTCCAAAGACGGGCTACAAGAATGGTGGAAGGTCTTAAGCATAAAACGTATCAGGAAAGACTTAATGAACTCAATCTGTATAGTCTGGAGGACAGAAGGAAAAGGGGGGACATGATCGAAACATTTAAATATATTAAAGGGTTAAATAAGGTCCAGGAGGGAAGTGTTTTTAATAGGAAAGTGAACACAAGAACAAGGGGACACAATCTGAAGTTAGTTGGGGGAAAGATCAAAAGCAATATGAGAAAATATTATTTTACTGAAAGAGTAGTAGATCCTTGGAACAAACTTCCAGCAGATGTGGTAGATAAATCCACAGTAACTGAATTTAAACATGCCTGGGATAAACATATATCCATCCTAAGATAAAATACAGAAAATAGTATAAGGGCAGACTAGATGGACCATGAGGTCTTTTTCTGCCGTCAGACTTCTATGTTTCTATGTACACATATACAGAAAGAAAGAATAACCATTTCAAATTGAAAGCAAAAACATGAATTGCAGCAGCAGAAAACAAGGTAAATTTACCTTGAAATCAGAATTGTCACAGATGTGTATGTATTTATACTCCTTCCTTAATCAACACAGATCATTCTTTTTTTTAAAAAAATATATATATTACAGGTTGCAAAGGAAGAAGGTTTAGATGTATTACCAGAGCATGATCCAATACGTGATCAGAGTTGGTATGTAAACAAAACGCTCCGCCAAAGACTGCTTGAAGAATATGGAGTGAAAACCTGCACCCTTATCCAGTTTCTTGGCGATGCTGTGGTTTTACCAGCAGGAGCTCTGCACCAGGTAAAACTAATGTAACATGTTGTTTTAATCTTTTTTTAAAAGTTGAAGAGAAAATTTGGTGGCGCAGTGGTTAGTGTTCTGTCGGGCTCTCTGGTGGAATCCTCCCAAAACTTCACAGGTACAAATTTCAGACACACGCACGTTTGAAAATTCAAAACAATGTTCTTTATAATGAAAATTCACTTAAACCAAGCCCTCTTTTGGTATAGCAAAGAGCACTGGTCTCCAAACAAACTGGTAATTTGTACAAGTCCCTTATCAGTTCTGTGATACTTAGCTTGCAGCTGTGAGGCAATTCACAGTCCTTCTTCTTTCACAAAGTGAAACACACTTTGCTCTGGTTTCGTTTCAAAGCGGGGAAAATCAGCACACAAAAGGTCAAAATCAGTAAAGCAGTCACGAAACACCACGGTCAGATAATCCTCCACAATGGCCAAACCCACAGGCTGCTATTTATAGCAGCCTCACTAATTACCACAGCCCCACCCAACCACAGGTGGCCTCATTTTCTTTGATAATAATCTCTCAGTTGTTGTTGCCTATGCATTGCTCTCCTCATGCGTGGCTGTATCATTAACTCTTGTTCCGAATCCAAGGAGGAGCTAGATAATTGATCTCCTTCTGAGCTGTCTGCCACACTCTCCTCCTCCCTGTCACTCATGTCTTCTTGGTCAGAGGAGCCTTCATCAGCAGATTCCACCGGGGGGCAAAACAGGCCTGCAGCATGTGGATGTCTCCCCCACCTCCACAGTCCTTGGGGCAGGAGCTGGGCCAGAGCCAACCACAACAGGTTAGAATGCAGTACTGCAGGCTACTTCTCCCGACTGCCAGTTGGCTGTAGTTTGGCAATTCCAGTCTCACCAGCTCACGGTTGATTCAGTCTTCCATCCTTCCGAGGTCTGTAAAATGAGGACCCAGATTCTTGTAGGCAACATGCGGACTTTGTAAACTGCTCAGGGAGGGGCTGTAAAACAGTATAAAAGCAAAGGTGCTTTTTTGAGGTGCCATTGGAGTTCCTTGTTTTTCTTTTGAAGATGTTTCACTTCTCATCCAATAAGCTGCTTCAGCTCTGACTGGATGGTGGGGAATGGAAGGATTTATATTCTTTGCAGACAGCTGGTCATCTGCATCCTTTTAGAGGGTTGTTGAAGTACTTGGAGATTTGGCAGTGTCCTCAGGAACATCTGAGTGGTGCAAACTTCTTCCTGTAGCAATTTTTGGGAAATCCATTCATACCTTCACACCCTTTGAAGGGTGATCATCCCAAAGTGCATGGCTAAAAGTCTATGGAGATTCTCAGTCATCCAGGTCACGGTTGTCCGAAAGGTACTTTGTTCAAAGAGAAAACAACGTCCAGTTGCCTCCTGAAATAGCACATTTGGGACAACCATGACCTGGATGACAAGATAATTTCCACAGACTTTTAAGTGCTATTGATGTTGATGTTATTAAATCCTGTTCTAGGATTTCACTGACTTGGCCAAACATCAATAAGTTTTCGGTTTGATTGTTCAGAATATTTTAATGCATTAGGCATTTAAGGTTTTTTGATGTAACATTAAGCTAAGGATAAATTAAGTGGTGGTTCTGACAAGCTTCTAATTTGAAAGGAAAATAAATGCATTTATATTTTACCCCCCTCTCTAAGATTACATCATAATTTTCTTCTTTCCATAAGATATCCTTTTTAATCTTCAAACCCATTACAGTGTTCCCTCGATTTTCGTGGGTTCGAACTTCGCGAAAAGTCTATACCACGGTTTTTCAAAAATATTAATTAAAAAATACTTTGCGGGCTTTTTCCCTATACCACGGTTTTTCCTGCCTGATGATGTCATATGTCATCGCCAAACTGTCATCTGCCTTTAATAAATATTTTTTTAAATAAATTTTAATAAATAAACATGGTGAGTAATGATCTAAATGGTTGCTAAGGGAATGAGAAATTGCACTTTAGGGGTTTAAAGTGTTAAGGGAAGGTTTGTGATACTGTTCATAGCCAAAAATAGTGTATTTACTTCCGCATCTCTACTTCGCGGAAATTTGACTTTTGCGGGCGGTCTCGGAACGCATCCCCCACGAAAATCGAGGGAACACTGTAATCACAAATTATTTTTTATCCTTTTTCAGCAAAATATTCTTAAGGGATTTCCATATAAATATAGTTGTTGGTTTTTCTTTAATTTTGCCAAATTTTACTTTCTGAAAATTCCAGCAGAATTGGTGATGAAAAAGGTTAAACTCTTTCCATCCTTCTTCAGTTATTTCCTCTGAGAGGAAAACGGTTACCAGAACCTATAGATATCTGCTAGAGCAGGGGTCTTCAACCTTGGCAACTTTTAAGTTATGGACTTCAACTCCGCTTTGCTGGCTTAAGAACTCTAGGAGTTGAAGGCCACATGTCTTAAAGGTTGCCATGATTGGAGACCCCTATGCTAGAGGGTGACGTTGTTGGATCCATCAGCAGTCGATCTTGTTCAGAAAAGGACCTCATCTTTCACCACCAAATTTAGCCCATGGTGGTAGGTAGGGTGCCTAAAAAATAAGGACCATATGTTGGAAATTCTCTGATACTGTGCATCAATCTGGCCTGGGTTTGATCCCCGTTCTTTCTCTATATATTACAGAATAAAGTTTAAATTCCTTTTTTTAAAGAAATACATCTTTAAAGATAGAAATTCTGATCTCTCGCAATCTGAATTGTGTGCTATTTTTAAAGCTGGTGTCTTTACTATGATGTATTTCCTGTACAGCTTTCATTCAGCCATTATACTGCTAAATAAAATCTATTTATTCTATATTACAAGATGTTTTGTTTGGTTTTGTCAGTTAAATTTTATTACAATTGGTTGACCAAAGAAATATATTTGCTTAATATAAAAATGGAAATAAATTACAGCATATAACAGATTTATGGAAGCATATCTATCTGTAAATTTTGTGCCAGAAGTCCGTCATGGCATCGGACCAGGATATCTGCGAGACCCCCTTTTGCCGCACAAATCCCAGCGACCGGTTAGGTCCCACAGAGTTGGCCTTCTCCGGGTCCCGTCGACTAAACAATGTCGTCTGGCGGGACCCAGGGGAAGAGCCTTCTCTGTGGTGGCTCCGACCCTCTGGAACCAGCTCCCCCCAGAGATCAGGATTGCCCCCATCCTCCTTGTCTTTCGTAAACTTCTTAAAACCCGCCTGTCGTCAGGAATTGAAACATCTCCCCCTTGCCCATGTAGTTTTTGCGTATGATTCAATTGTGTGTTGTTTTTTATATATTGGGATTTCTTTTTTTAGACTTTTCCATCTAAAACTGTAACCTAAATTTTTAAATATTAGATTTGTTACTATGTATTGTTCTTCACCATTGTGAGCCGCACCGAGTCTGCGGAGAGGGGCGGCATATAAATCCAATAAATCTAATCTAATCTATCTATATCTATAATATAAATGTACAGTGATCCCTCGATTAGTGCGGGGGTTACGTTCCAAGACCTCCTGCACTAATCGATTTTCCGCGGTATAGTGGTGCGGAAGTAAAAACACCATCTGCGCATGCGCGCCCTTTTTCCATGACCGCGCATGCGCAGATGGTGGAGCCGGGGAGCAACGAAAGTGCAGAAGCCGACAAAGATTGCTTTGAATGTCGGCTGCCCCCACCCCTCCAACACCTGCCCGCCCGCCGTTCACCCGCCCGCCCGGCCGCTCGCTCGCCCGTTCACCCGCCCGGCCCCTCACTCGCTCGCCGCTCACCCGTTCACCCACCCGGCCGCTCGCTCGCTCGCCGCTCGAGAGCAAGAGGGGGAGAGATAGAGAAAGAGAGAGAAGGAAAGAAAGAGATGAGAGAGGGAGGAAGAGAGCGTGAGAGGAAGAAGCAAGATAGAGAAAGAGAGAGAGAAAGAAAGATGAGAAAGGAAGGAAGAGAGTGAGAGAGGAAGAAAGAGAGAGAGAGGAGTGGAAGGAAGAGAGAGAGAAATGATAGAAAAAAGGGGAGAAAAAAAGAGAAATGAGAAAATGATTGAAGCAGAGAATGACAGAAGAGAAAGAGACAGAGAAGTGACTCTTGGTGATGACGTATGACGTCATCGGGTGGGAAAAACCGTGGTATAGCAAAAAAAACCGTGGAGTATTTTTTAATTAATATTTTTTGAAAAACCGTGGTATATCGTTTCGCACTAATCGAGACCGCACTAATCGAGGGATCACTGTATTATATTTCCTTTTCAATCAACTTACTGAATTTTTCCGAATATAAAATGCTCCTTAGTTTTTGAGGAGGAAAGTAGAAAAAAAAACCCTGCCAACCAGGTAATTCATCTGGCTAGCACCCCCCCCCCCCCAGTCTAGTTCAGCATGCAGGTGCACTTTTTATCCCCTACTTGGGGATAAAAAAACAGCTTCTAAAGCACAGCTGATTGTAGAAGAAACAACGAGAAAAGCAGGCAAAGCGCAGAAGATCACTTCACTCCCAAGCGCCTCATTGGGACTGAAAAAAGCTTTCAAAAAAGCTACACTTGAAGTATAAGAAGCACCCAAATTTTCATCCTCTTTTGATGAGGGGAAGTGTCTTATATTCAGTGAAGGGCTATACCAAAATGTTTACCGCCACACTGTGGGTGTGGCTTATGCAGGACGCACTGCATTTTCTTTCAACATCTTTCAGTGCAAGTTGGGTGCTCTGGGGTGGAGCTCCATTTTCGCTACCCCACTGCGTTCCCCCCACCCAGTCCAGGCAGTAGCCCACCCCTGCTTATACTCCAAAAAATACAGTATACAGTGATACCTCGTCTTACAAATGCCTCATCATACAAACTTTTCGAGATACAAACCCGGGGTTTAAGATTTTTTTTGCCTCTTCTTACAAACTATTTTCGCCTTATAAACCCCGCTGCCGCTGGGATGCTCCGCCTCCGGACTTCCGTTGCCAGCAAAACACCCGTTTTTGCACTGCTGGGATTCCCCTGAGGCTCCCCTGTGTGGGAAACCCCACCTCTGGACTTCCATGTTTTTGTGATGCTGCAGGGGAATCCCAGTAGGGGAGTCCCAGCAGCACAAAAACGGGCGCTTTGCTGGCAACGGAAGTCCAGAGGTGGGGTTTCCCAACGAGTGAAATCGCAGCATTGCAAAAACACAGAGGTCCGGAGGTGGGGTTTCCCATGGAGGGGAGCCTCAGGGAAATCCCAGCAGCGCAAAAACGGGCGCTTCGGTTGGCAAAAGGGGTGAATTTGAGGTTTGCATGCATTAATCGCTTTTCCATTGATTTCTATGGGAAACATGGTTTCGTCTTACAAACTTTTCACCTTAAGAACCTTGTCCCGGAACCAGTTAAGTTTGTAAGACAAGGTATCACTGTATAAACTTTCCAACAATAATTGTTTTTTTTTTTCCTTTTTTGCTCAGGTGCAAAATTTTCATAGCTGTATTCAAGTGACGGAAGACTTTGTATCCCCAGAACATATTAGACAAGCTTTTCATTTAACACAAGAACTTAGGCTCTCAAAGGAAGAAATCAACTATGATGATAAGCTGCAGGTAACCAACGAATTCAGTTTCTGGTGAAATGTTGCCCTTCTCTAATACAGTGGTACCTCGACATACGAGTTTAATTCGTGCCAGAGCCGAGCTTGTATGTCGATCAATTCGCATCTCGAATGAATGCATTTAGATTTGGCGTTTCGCGCCAAGATAACTGGAAACAGCACCACCTAGTGGACGCTTGGCTCGTATCCCGAATTTGAGCTCGGGTGTCGAACAGAAATTTTGCTCGCGTCTTGGCTCGTAACTTGGAATACTCGCATGTGGAGCAGCTCGTATCTAGAGGTACTACTGTACTCCCTTTGAATCTGAGATTACACCAGGCATACCTCTATATTGCTTGTACAGGTAACTCTGACTTAAAATTGGGACCAGAATTTCCATTGCTAAGCAGGACAGTTAACTCAATCATGCTGATATTACAATCTTTTTTATGCCATTGTTGTTTAAGTGAATCACTCGCGTATTAAGCTTTGATTGTCCGAAGCTGTCTAGGAAGGTTGCAAATGACAGGATGCTGTAACTTTGTTAAATACATGTCAGTTTGCCAAGCATCTGAACTATGGTCGTGCGACTACTGCGATGATTGCTAAGTGCGAGAACAGGTCATAAGTCACTTTTTTCCAATGCCATTATAGCAGTGACGGCGAACCTATGGCATGGGTGCCACCAGTGGCACAGCGAGCCATATTTGCTGGCACATGAGCTCAGCTCCAATATGCATGTGTGTGCAAATCAGCTGATTTTCAACTCCCCAGGATGCTCTAGTAGGGCGTTTCTGGCTTCCGGAGAGTCTCCAGGGGGATGGGGGAGGGAAATTTAATTTCATTTATTTATTTATTTATTAGATTTGTATTCCACCCCTCTCCGTAGACTCGGGACGGCTGTTTTTGCCTCTGGAGCCTGGAGAGGGGGGAAATGGGCCTACCAGTTTGGGAAATGGGCTGTTTCAGGCCTTCAGATGGCCTCTGTTGGGGGCAGGGGAAGCCATTTTTCCCATCCCCAGGCACTGAATTGTGGGTGTGGGCACTTGTGCCTGCATGATAGCACACACACACACACACAGGCTTTCGGCACCCGAGGGGAAAAAGGTTCGCCATCATTGCATAACAGACTCAAACTCAGCCTTTATAAGGAGTGGCTGTGGGTTTTGCCTCCCAAGGACAATTCTATCTGTCCGTCCATCACCCTGGGGAGAAGTCATTGCCCCCCTCAGAGAGGGTCCGCAACTTGGGCGTCCTCCTCGATCCACAGCTCACATTAGAGAAATATCTTTTGGCTGTGGCGAGGGGGGCGTTTGCCCAGGTTCGCCTGGTGCACCAGTTGCGACCCTATCTGGACCGGGACTCACTGCTCACAGTCACTCATGGCCTCATCACCTCGAGGCTCGACTACTGTAACGCTCTCTACATGAGGCTACCTTTGAAAAGTGTTCGGAAACTTCAGATCGTGCAGAATGCAGCTGCGAGAGCAATCATGGGCTTCCCCAAATATGCCCATGTTACACCAACACTCCACAGTCTGCATTGGTTGCCGATCAGTTTCCGGTCACAATTCAAAGTGTTGGTTGTGACCTATAAAGCCCTTCATGGCACCGGACCAGATTATCTCAGGGACCACCCTCTGCTGCACGAATCCCAGCGACCAGTTAGGTCCCACAGAGTGGGCCTTCTCCGGGTCCCGTCAACTAAACAATGTCATTTGGCGGGGCCCAGGGGAAGAGCCTTCTCTGTGGCGGCCTCGGCCCTCTGGAACCAACTCCCCCCAGAGATTAGAATTGCCCCCACCCTCCTCGCCTTTCGTAAGCTCCTTAAAACCCACCTCTGCCGTCAGGCATGGGGGAACTGAGATAACTTCCCCAGGCCTATATTGTTTATGTATGGTATGTTGTGTGCATGGACCATTTCTTTCCTGGCCTCTAATAGTCCATACAGAGCGAGAGGAAGTCATGGTTGTACCTAGTGAGAACAGCACAGAAGCAGTTGAGGAATTTATATAAACCAGCCCATCTCTTCCCTTCGCTGTCTTTTTTTTTTTCATTTCTTCCTTGATTTTCTTACAGATAAAAAATATATTATGCCATGCAGTTAAGGAAATGGTAAGAGCTTTGAAAACTCATGAACATGAAGTTGAAGATATTGAAGAAAACTAAAACGTACGGATTCCTTCCTTGAACTCAGAAGAAAACAAATCGTATTTTTCTTTACGATAAAGAGTGTCTTCACTAACATAAGCTGCACAAAATATCAGTGCCAAGAAAATATGTTTCTTATATTTACTTGCTACTGACACGGCAACACAACAGGCTCTTCTTTCAGTGCTTTTGAATTTCATTTGAGCTTTTTTGAAATAGGAAACTCTAAACAGCACTGAGCTGTTATGTATTATAGTGTAAATGCATTTTTCAAACTGTCAAATGTTTAAGATGTATTTATTTTTGGGGGAAAAAACTACAGAATTCTATGCTCTATTGTTGATCAAATGTAAATGTGATTTGTACAGTTTGTTTAAAATAACTTGGATATTTTTCACTGCATTGAGACAGTTAACTGTGAGAGTAGGATACAAACACCAGCTATTGCCTGCAATTGAGATATTGCCGAATCCGCACAGCAGTCATGTCATGATCTGAAAATTACTGCCAAATAACTGTAAACTTTGTATCATAAAAATATATGAAATATATGCTACAGACACTTCAGTATTTTATTGAAGCTACTCAGTGTACAATTAAACATTTTCAAAAATGTGTAATTTATTTAAAATTTTGTCTCATTTTGGTAAAATTTATGTGAACTTTTAAAGCTAAATATAAAGGTTAATAGCTATGTAAATATATACATATATACATTCAATAATGTATTTTTTTAAAACATTGGCTTGCTTTAATTTGTTAAAAGTGCAAGTGTTAAACATGCTTTGTACATCAAAAGTTGAAAGGGGTTTTACATTTTCCATTAAAAGGACTTTATCAAGCCCTGTTGTTATTGTGTGTTTTTCACATTCTATGGCACATTTGTGAAAGAAGTGCGTGCTTGAGCAGTCATTCACAATGGCTGCAAGTGTGTCTTTGTAATGGTGATTGTGTAATGATTTTTCATTTAATGTCAGTCTTTTTTCCCTCTCCAGAGTTCCTGTGAAAGTGTAAAAACACAATTCAAAGAAAGTTTAACTAATGAGGAATAAACATAATTAAATTATTTCTTATTATGTATTATCTTTAACTATAGCTCGACTATAGAAAAAATGCTAGTTTAAAATCAGTTTTAAAAACTGCAATTGGTAGATATCTAAAAAACAAATTCCAAACACTTCGACTAGGAAATAAGATAAATAACATTCTTCGTATGCTTCTATTTTGCTCCCCTTAATATATATCATATTTTAAATACTTAAATAAATTTTATGTTCATACTGTAATTAAGTAATTCTTCCATTCTGTCTGAATAAATATATGTAAATTAGAGCTTGTGTTTGAAATGCATGTAACATTACTGGAATATAAATGTAAACTAGTTGTTGTGGTTCAGTATCTAAACACTTTAACATGTTCTAGCTCTTATTTTCAAATTGAGTTGAGATATTTAAGTCTATGTCATTTTTAAATTATAAAATTAATCATGTTAATAAAAGTGCAAATAGTAATCAATGCTAATAATCTGCAGAGATAGACATCAATCATGGTCAAGAATTGATATGATAGAGCTGACACCAGAATTAAGAGCAAATGTACAAGAGATAGAAATTGAAATAAACATATGGGCAGATCATAATCCAATAAAAATAAAATGGAAAGACCAAAGGGAAAAAAGAGATGGATGTTAAATCAAGCAGTATTAAAAGATAAAGAATTGCTTTTGATTCTTTTAACTTCTTTTAGAAACTTTTGAATTTAAATTCTAATAGTCTCAAAAAATAAAATTTTAGCTTCAAACTTCCAAATGCAAAGAAAATTATATAGTTCTTGGAGTTTAGTTAGTTTTTAAAATCCATTTAATGCTAGTTAAACAGTCCACAGCCCCTTGCACACTTCTGCTTTAGTTCAACTTCCAAAGAAAAATTTATAAATTCTGTATCAAGGTTTCCCTCCACCATAATAGCTCACCCTTTCTTCCAAATTCTTTCTCCTCAACCTCCAGCACAAGAACTTATGTTTCTTCTCCTTCCAGATGACTGCCGATGCTTTTATTTCTCTCTTTCTAGTGTGTAGTCACCGCGACTATGACGACCGAGGTCGTTTCGCTCCACTGGCGGCTGAGGTCAGAAACCAGCCCACCATGAGGTATGCCGACCCTAAAAACAGCGGGTGACCAGGAGCCCTTCTTCACCTTTCCTCCAGGGAGATTCCGGGGCGATCCCAACAGGAATCGGTCCCCCCCCCCAAACAGCGGGGATTCGGCATCCCCCAACCGGAGCACAAGGGATGCCATCTCGACACAGCACTAAGCTCGAATGCTTTTTGTGCACCCAGGAAGACAAAAGTTACCTCCCTTCCTGGATGCGATTCATAATATTCTCATATATCCAAAACAGTTCTTATCAAAAGCTTTTGATAGGGTTAACTGGCAATATTTATTAGGAGTAATTAAAGAACTAAAATTGGGCATCAAATTCAAAACAGTTCTTGTACCCTGTATTATATTTTATCCGTCTCATTGGTAAAAATCCATTTTGGTCCGAATTGATAATTTCAATATTTTAAAAATTCTTTTTGCCATAATTGTCATAATTTTCTTGGCACCTTCTTTCATAATTGTAGTCAAGTATGCTTCGCTCCACATGTCGGGTATTTTGGCTCCAGTAAATACAGTACATCATTGTGCAGTTCCATTAAGATATTTTCAGGTATATATATATATATTTATAATATTCCTCTAGAAATTCGTCTGGACCTGGTGACGTTGCTATTTTGTTTCTTCAAAGCATTTTGAATCTCTTGTAGAGTGATCTCTCTATTTAGCATCTCCTTATCCTGGTCCTCTATTTGTGGTATGTTTATTTTCTTTAGATATTTAGTTGTTTTATCTATTTTGGTTGGTTCTTGTTTATACAATTCTCTGTAATATTCTAAGAGTATTTCTTTTATTCCTTCCTCAGAGTTGTGCCTTTTCTGCTTTATCTAATAGCTGATAGGTTATCCTATTATTTTTTTCCTCTTTAATTTTGTGAGCCAACCATCTGCTGGGTTTATTAGCTGTTTCAAAAATGTTTGTTTGCCTAGTTTAATGTCATTAATGTATTCCTGTTGTTTTATTACATTTATTTCGTGTCTAGTTTCCATTAATAGTTTATATGTTTTATCATGTTTTGGATCTTGTTGTAAGTTGTATTCTAAATGTTTGATGTCTTTTATTCTATTCCTCCCTTTTGCCCTTACTCTTCTTTGCCATATATGCTATCATTATTCCTCTTGTGTATGTTTTTAATGTGCTCCATAGATTTTGTATAGTCCTTGGCTGTTTCTTATCGTTCATAAACCATTTTATTCCCTTAGGGAAGAAAAAGGTGCGTCTTATACTCCAAAAATAAGGACTCTCAGTTCCACTGTAATAAACATTGCCTTTATATTCTTTGCTTCTTGGGGGTCAAAAAGGCAGGTTTCATTCTTAGTCTACTCAAGAATGACAAAAAAACATAGACATGAAATATAGACACACTGAACTTTGTAAGATGCAATTACCCAATTATATTTTTAGCCTAAGGTCTGTATTTTTTCTTGAACTTAACTATGACCCAGGAGAATGTGTGACAGTAGGACTATGTCCACTAGAGCAGTGATTTTCAACCTTTTTTGAGCCGGCGGCACATTTTGTACATTTACGAAACCCTGGGGCACATTGAGCGGGGGGGGGGGGGGGGGCGCTAAAAAAAGTTTGGACAAAAAAATTCTCTCTCTCTTCCTCCCCTTCGCTCTATTTCTTTCTCCCTTGCTCTCTCTCCCATCCTTCCTCTTTCTTCCTCCCTTTCTTTCTCTTCCTTCCTTCCTCTCTTTTTTGCTTTCTCTCTCCTACCCTACCCCACCTCTATGTCTTTCTCTCTCTCTCCTTCCCTCTCTTTCTTTCTCTCTCTTTCTCTTGTTCTCTTTCTCTCTCTCTCTTGCTTTCTTTCTCTCTCGCTCTTTCTCTCTTCCTTTCTCTCTCTCTTGCTTTCTTTCTCTCTGAGCTTCACGGCACACCTGACCATGTCTCGCGGCACACTAGTGTACCGCGGCATACTGGTTGAAAAACACTGCACTAGAGATCCAGTTTGGTGTAGTGACTAAGGCACCACATTAGAAACTGGGAAACAATGAGTTCCAATCCCTCCTTAGGCACAAAGCTGGCTGGGTGACCCTGGGCGAGTCACGCCCTCTCAAGCAGCCCAGGGCAAACCACTTCCAAAATCTCCCAAAGAAAACTGCAGGGACTACTCCAGGAAGTTGCCATTCAATCATGCTCGCTCACACACATACACACACCACTCTTGTTTCAAAAAGATTCTTTATAGTTCAACAGTGACACTCGCTAATTTTCCAAAACATTCTAGATTAAAAAGGCAACATATCTGAAATGTAAAGAAAATAAACATCTACGCCGCATTTCATTTACAGGCAATTTTTATTTCATCTTAAAAAGTCAATTAACTCCACACACACACTCACATACTCACACACACACCCAAATCCATATGCACACTCACACATGATCACCTGTTTGCCAGTAAACATTGGCCAGTGGGATTCTGTAAAGAATTTTTGCCTGGTGAGAGCCTACTTGAAACACATTTTATTTCTGGGCTCCTGCAGGACAGAAACAGCCTTCCTTAAGTGAAAGACTGCAAAAAAGATGGAAAGAAACATTTTGCAGTCCATTCCTGAAGGGGGGATACAGTAGGGGTTGTTTTTTTTGCCTATTGCCCAGTCAAAAGGGACATTAGTACCTTTTGACTGAAAGTAGCAAATTCTAGATTGGAATGCCTGCAAGACAAGACACTCAACGATTTAAAAATAAAAAAATAGAAGCGCCCCACCTATGCTGACCCTAATGAAGCTTACACAGCAGTCTGACACCGTTATTTTCTTTCTTTTATTTTAGATGCAGCTTTTCCACAGTTTTAAATGTTCAGTAACCCTTCCTTCCGGCAGAATACAAGCCTAGATCCCTGAAAGAATGGCCCTAAAGTAAACCTGTACAAGGAATGCTGACAGTGAAGCAAAGTACTTACACAGAAAGATCGGGATTTCTTTGCTCCAGTCTAACAGTATCTGGCCTCCTTGCTCCACTCTGAAAGGAATCAAAGCAGGCCCCTACTGAGAATTTTAATTTTAAAGCAAGGAGGAGCTTGGAAGATTGTCACCTTAGGATGTTTACTTTGGGAGGCTACTCTTTTTGCTTAGGGCCTTCTCTAGAGCAAGCGTAACTTCGGTTGGACATAGCATGATCAGAATCCATCGTTCCTTTAGCCATTTCCTTTTTCTTTAATTTATTTCAGAAATTGTGATGGAGTCAGTAGAGTGCTGGGTAGCCAAAAGAGGTACAGGGGAGGTTGCCTCTATGAGAGCTGGGTTCAGAATGATCGGTAGCGACAAAGGGGGCACTCCCACTTGTAAAGGGGAGGCTAGTGGTTGAAGAATAAGAGGCTGCTGTGCCACTGCTGGAAGAATATCTGTAGCCAGGTTCATCTTCCCAGGGGATCCAAAGTGACTGGAAATGTAGCTATTCTCAGAATCTGCAGGGGGAAAATAACAGACTTTTCATTTTTTTAAAAAATAATTTTTTATTATAATACAAAGATTAAAAAGATGTATCATTCCACAATATATACAGAGCTGCCCCTAATTCCCCCTCCCTCCCCGTTGATCTGTTAGCCACACAGTTCTTATATATATATATATACATATATATATGATGGTCTTGGTATATTTGGGTTTCTTCCCGTGTAGGATTTGGAAATTTCTGGCGACGTTTCGACGAGGTGCCACTCGTCACCTTCAGGCTGGTGTTTCTGTCCTTGTTCTAGGGCGAACACTGCGAGACCTGAGCTACCTTCCTTCTATAAATACTGGTGGCTGGATGTGGTTTGATGGCTCAGCAATTGCCTGCTGTGTAGAAACTTCCTGGTGAGTCAGTGGGGTAACACCTGGGGTCGTTGATGTAGCTGAGGTATGCTGATTAGTTAATGGTTGTAGATTAGGCATGATATCCTGAGTAGTTGGAGCTTGCAGGCTACTTGATTGTTTTGCAATGTGTGTTCTGAGTCTGATTTCAGTTTCTATGGCTGGGATACATTTGAGAGCTGGTTTCCAGATGTCTGGTAGGCGGGAGGTATCATCCCGCTTGTTCATATTTCGGGGATGTTTTTCTATCTCGATGTTACCCCACTGACTCACCAGGAAGTTTCTACACAGCAGGCAATTGCTGAGCCATCAAACCACACCCAGCCACCAGTATTTATAGAAGGAAAGCAGCTCAGGTCTCGCTGTGTTCGCCCTAGAACAAGGACAGAAACACCAGCCTGAAGATGACAAGTGTGAATTTGAAAATTAAGGGAGACTAGGATAGATCTATTTCAGCCTTATTTTGGCCTCATCAGCTAGCCATACCCACTGGGACTTGAACCTGCAACCTTTGCCTTATAAGGCAGAGAATTATCCTCTAGGCTACAGTATCCAATCCTTTCAGCTCTGTACCAGGGAAGGGTTACATTTTGTGTTGAATCACCCTGGTATATTGAAGGAACATTGCAGCTCCTTTTTTGCCTCTCGGCCCAACCCAGAGCCATTTCCAATATCAATACACAGCTTATGGCATCAGCGGTTGTCGAACATTTGTTCTATCATTCAATTAATCTAAAGTCAGATTGATTTGATCTTAATTTTGTGTCTCGGATTGATTTTGGGAACATCTGGTTTATTTATTACCATTTTTTTTCTTGTATCGACCCAGTCATAGAATTTCTTTCAAATTTCATAATATTTTGATTCTTCGTTTTTACATGACATTAGACTCTATCACTTTCCCCAAATTTCACCCAATTTGTTCTGAGAATTTGAGTGTTCATCTCTGCAATGGGGTTTTCTTGTACAATCTCCATGTAAAATTTGTAGATATTATAACAGAGGGGTGGCACTCTACAGTGGCAAAAATCAGAAGTCTGGTGGCTCTTTTTCTCACTAATGTATTTTATTAAGAAGCACAAGCATTTGTGAGCTGCAGCTGATCATCAGAGTGACTGTTTAAAGATGGTCATAAAATTGTTAAATCCTCATGACCGATCTTCACCTGTTGACCTCATCTTCATAACAGCTATCTTCCTTGACTTTGCCATTCTTTCTATTCCATTTAAATTTAAATCCTATCAGTCTAGCCATTCTTTGCATCTGATGGACTTTTTAATTTAGCATAAGCAACTTGTATATGTCACTTTAATTGTATGGTTCTCACTGGCCCAGCAAATAGATTTCAATACTGTATATCCATTCTTATATATTATTCTTATATCTGGGCATAACTTCAAACCCATTTGTGTTCTTTAATAATTTAACTAAACCAGGCAGATGATTCAATTTAAAGGATTTTAAAGGTTTAACTGTTTTTCATGCACTGAATTTTAGCTTTGAATTTTGCTTCTTAAACACCTATTTAAAAACCAAATTAAGAAAAAAAAACCCAGGATAAAAAAATTACTGAGGAATAAAACAAATGATCCCTGCTTGCCTTTGCATATTTCTCTATTATGAGATTATATTATTATGAGCAATTGGAGGCAAATTATTTTTAATTAGTTTTTTCCTTTTTCTATTCTGTTCTTATATTCATAGTTCATCTTGTAGAAAATATAATCTTACCACTGGCTGCTAGATCTGCAGACTTCTCAGATGATGTTGAATGAGTAGGTGGTCTGGAATCCTCTCCAGAGGAATGTGTCTGAGCAGATATTGGTGCTTTTGGTGGATGTACTTCTACTGGTAAGGTAGAAACTGGGTCTAGATCAAAGCAGCGAGGAGCAGTATTATAAACATCCCTCAAATAAAGCTGCACTCAGCTACACCCTTATGTATCTGCACAACAAACCATTAAACAGATGGTCTAATACAGTGATTTTCAACCTTTTTTGAGCTGCGGCACATTTTTTACATGTACAAAATCGTGGGGCACATTGAGCTGGGGGGGGGGGGTTAAAAAAAGTTTGGACAAAAAATTCTCTCTTCCTCCCTTTCGCTCTATTTCTATCCCTCTTTCTCTCTTCCTTCCTTCCTCTTTCTTTCTCTCTCCATCCCTTTCTTTCTCCCTTCCTCTCTTTTGCTCTTTCTATCTCCCTCCTTCCCTCTCTATTTCTTTCTTTCTCCCTTTCTCTCTCTTGCTTTCTTTCTCTCTCGCTTTCTCTCTCTTCCTCTCTCTCTCTCTTGCTTTCTTTTTCTCTCTTTTTGTCTCTTGCTTTCTCTCTCTCTCTCTGTCTCTCTTTCTATCTCTCTTTCTCGTACACCATGCCAGCAACAACGGCATCGGGCAGTAGCTGTGGGGTGGCGGCAGAGTGGTTGACTGCAAGTGGTGGCTGGACATGTTGCTGGACTCCGCACATGCTGGCGCTGCGTTGGGCATGAGCACGGGGCTGGCACCTCCAGCCCTGCAACGCCAGCATGTACGGCGTCCAGCAACACATTAAGCCGCCGCTGTCGGTGCCGCCGCCTTGGAGCTCCCACTCGCAGCCACCACCACCCAGTTACTGCCTGGTGCCGCTGCTGCCGGCGCCCTTCCGCTCCTGCTGCCAGTGCCCTTCCGCCGGGCCCCAAAGGTCAGGGAACCTCCAGCGGGGTGGTGCCGGTGCCTCCACCCTGGAGCCCACTCGCAGCCACTACCCCCCGGCTACTGCCCGGTGCTGCTGCTGCTGCCGGTGCCCTCCCACCAGGCCCCAAAACTCACCTGCTGCGAAGAAGGTGCGAAAAAGAAGGCACAAAGAAGGAAGCCGCATAGAAGGAAGGCGCAAAAAAGAACGCTTGAAGAAGGAAGCTCAGCTTCCGGTCGCGGAAACTGAGCTTCGCGGCACACCTGACCATGTCTTGCGGCACTGGTTGAAAAACACTGGTCTAATACATATACAGTGGTACGTCTACCTACAAGGGCCTCTACTTACGAACTTTTCTAGATAAGAACCGGATGTTCAAGATATTTTTGCCT
Organism: Erythrolamprus reginae; assembly: GCF_031021105.1. NCBI lineage: Eukaryota > Metazoa > Chordata > Lepidosauria > Squamata > Dipsadidae > Erythrolamprus > Erythrolamprus reginae. The sequence continues at coordinate 15,093,312 of NC_091954.1, read as the reverse complement.
TTTTTCAAGAACCATTTTCCAATTACAAACCCGAGCCGCCGAAACTGTAACCGGAAAAGGCAGGGAGAAGCCTCCGTGCGATCTCTCTAGGAATCTCCTGGGAGGAAACAGGGCCGGAAAAGCCAGGGAAAAGCCTCTGGGGGGCCTCTCTAGGAATCTCCTGGGAGGAAATAGGGCCTCCACCCTCCCTGTGGTTTCCCCAATCACACGCATTATTTGCTTTTACACTGATTCCTATGGGAAAAATTGCTGCTTCTTACAAACTTTTCTACTTAAGAACCTGGTCATGGAACGAATTAAGCTCGTAAGTAGAGGTACCACTGTACTTTATTAAAACTTGTTTAAAGCTAGAGCTTGGATTTCTATGATCAAGTAAATTTTATATAATTATTAAATTATATTATTAATAACTAAATATAATTATTTAATAAGATAAGCTACTAAACTACAGGTGATCCTCATTTAATGACCAATGCATTCGTGGACCATTCAACCAAAACAAAAATGACCAAAAGTTATACATCAAATAAATTTATAATAAAAATAACCCCTAACTTTTTTAGTGCAAAGATTATAATAGAATCACCAGCGGTGGGCCAGTGCAATTTTGCTGCTCCACCTGTGAAGGCAGCAAAATCGCGCACAGAGCCGCAGATGTGCCCATGTTTAAGCAAGGGTTTTTGCTTCCACGCATGCATGCAGAAACACGGGCATACCTGCGGCTCCCTGCAAGAACTTATGAGCCGCGCCGGTGAGCACAATTTAGCATTCCGTCTCGTAGCCCACCGCTGGTGATTCTATTATAATCTTTGCACTAAAAAAAGTTGGGGGTCATTTTTATTATAAATTTATTTGATATACCAGTAGTACCTCTAGATACGAGTTTAATTCGTTCTAGAACTGAGCTCGTATGTCGATCAACTCGCATCTCGAACGAATGCCTTTAGACTTTGTTTTTCCCCGCCGAGATAACCAGAAGCAAGGATTCTTGCACCACCTAGTGGAAGCTCAGCTCGTATCCCGAATTTGAGCTCGGGTGTCGAACAGAAATTTCGCTCCCGTCGTGGCTCGTAACTTGGAATACTCACATGTGGAGCAGCTCGTATCTAGAGGTACTACTGTATATCTTTTGGTCATTTTTGTTTTGTTATTCCCATTCTCTTTTAGTTTAGTATTTTAATGTTTGATGTTGAAATTTGATAGAGATGAAATATATAAAAACAAATTAAATTTAGGAAGTTGATAAAAAAAAGTTGATAAAAAGGAAATTGTTATTTCCAGCCTTGGATTGTAGCTTTTCAAAACTCAAATAGTTTTGGAAACTCATTCTAATGTCAACTCTTTCTAACGGCTAGAAAGGACCCTATAATTCTGAGGCTCAAGGGCTCTATATGGACTTCTGAATATATACCTTGGATGACTGTCTGTTTGAAGAGCTCATCTCGTAGTTTTGGCAAAAAGCAGTCTATGCGCTCCCAGGTGATTTCCCATAGGTCTGAGTAGCCTGTTCGTGAATCAGCATTATGGAATATCCCAGCTGTGTCCATTACTAGCAGCATATTCTTCAGTGATTCAGGGATAGCCTCTGGCTGGAAGGCAAAACATATTTATCAATGAGTCTGCAGCTTCCTGAAAGCTGAATTATAACTCCTGCAAAATTGCCATTGAATTTTGACGACAAGTGTTCTGCCTGACTAGCTCAGGCAATGCGTAATAGTCCAAGGAAAAGAAATCAAACACACACGTGCTCTGCTAATCAGTAAACGTGTATTAAATAAACAAAAAAAGGTTACTCAAAACAGCTCTTAGTGTCCAAAAACAATGAAAGTGCAAGGCTTACTTCAGCCGCATACAAAAACACAGGAAAAAACAAAGACAACCTGGAATGAGCAAAGACGTTTCAGGAGTCCTTTTGAATCTTTGAAGCAAACAGCAAGTCCCAGAGTTTTCACCTCCCACTTGTCTGAAAAAGCTGGGTTGAAAACTCCAATGGCACGGAACAGAAACTTCAGAGCAGGAACCACAAAATAACACAGATAAACAGCCACAGTTTGCCTTGGGCCGTTGTTCCCTTTTATACCTTTAGCCCTCATTAAGGGAACCACACCCAGCCCTCAGTATAAGAACCACACCCAGCCCAGGTGCTCCTATAATGACTTGTAATACTCATTAAAGCGATCCCTTCTTTGCATAGCTCTTCGGCTACGCAGATCAATATATTGATCTGCAGAAGAACCCAGAGACGAAAGACTTTCTGAGGGACTGTATGTGAAATCCCCTGGGCTGTCTGCTGAATCCTGCGTACCAGTGGCCTCGTCCTCCTGGCTGGCTGCCACATCTTCCTGGCTGGCTGCCACATCTTCCTGGCTGTCAGCCAGGCTTTCGCATGTGCCGCGTCTCTCCCATCTGTGGGAGCAACGGCTGGCCCAGGCCCAAACACAACAAGAAGCAAATGTTACTACTTGGAACTGAATTTTAGAACAAGAGAAAACTTGGCATCTTTCTACGGCTAACCCTACAACGTTGCTTGAGTTGCTAGGAAATGGGAAAGAGCTGCAGCAGTACCTAGTACAATACTAATTGTCTGTTTTTAATGACTCGAGTCTGCGGAGAGGGGCGGCATACAAATCTAATAAATTATTATTATTATTATTATTATTATTATTATTATTATTATTATTATTATTTATTGAATGAATGAATCTGCTTATTGAAGACGTGAGCTTTTTGTTATCTAGCTGAGAATAACAGAAAGTACTGTAATATGTAATTCTGTATGTTTACAGAAGGGGAAAGGAGGGAAGGGACAAAATGAATTAAATAATTTGTTAATTAAAAGTACATTTATTATTGCCGTTAACAATGAATCCATTTTTCCCTCCAGCTCCGTAGTAGACGCCATCTTTTCTTTGTTCTCACTTTTTTCCCCTACTCATGTTTAAAACTGCAGCTTGCTCCTCCTTTTGTCTCTTTTTTGTAAAGTTTTCAAAAGCTCCGTTCAATCCACTTCCTCTCAATCCACTTTCCACCAAGCTAGAGAGGGTTGTCAGGGGTTAACTTTCACTTTTCCTAATTCACATTAGGGAGCTCTCTGTAGATGCGTCTATCTATCTAGTTGACGCATGCGCAAATCCAATATTTTTATGAATGGGTTCCCAGACATAAATGTGGTACTTAGTCTGATTAAGGCTGCATTATCTTGATTATATGTTTCTTCTCCCAACCTTAGTCTTCAAATGCCATTCAGAAATTGGAGAAGTAAAAAATTGAACCTGGCAAAGGCAACGACTAACAATTAAAGATAGCCTTCACTTACTTACCAACAAGTCACTGGAGCCAGCATGCATGTATTTATCCATGAAATCCAATATTGTCAGCCATAAAGCAGCAAATGTTGGGAGAGAGAGGAGTGGGGACAAATGTTGCAAGAAAACCTAAGCAGAAAATACAGTGAGAATTTAGTTTAGGATTCAGCAAGAATGTCTTGTCCATTGTGATGTTAAAAATAGAAACATAGAAGACTGACGGCAGAAAAAGACCTCATGGTCCATCTAGTCTGCCCTTATACTATTTTCTGTATTTTATCTTACAATGGATATATGTTTATCCCAGGCATGTTTAAATTCAGTTACTGTGGATTTACCAACCACGTCTGCTGGAAGTTTGTTCCAAGGATCTACTACTTTTTCAGTAAAATAATATTTTCTCATGTTGCCTTTGATCTTTCCCCCAACTAACTTCAGATTGTGTCCCCTTGTTCTTATGTTCACTTTCCTATTAAAAACAAATGATGAATTTTTTTTCCCAATAGTAGTGGTAAACAAATTGTGCACTGTTTGTTATTCTTACTACAAAATGAAAACAAACTGAGTGTCAATTAATAATGTGGCACAAAATTTTCAGAGTAAATGTATGAGGAATCAAATTAAGACTCCCCCAAATCGGTTTTTCATTTTAAATTCTGGAGTAAAATTTTATTTCTCATAAAACATACTAAGCCTTTTAAAGCTGAAATAGAATAGAATAGGATAGAAATACTTAAATATATATATTTAAATAACAAGTTTGTAGCTGAATACTGAATCCTTATATATACAGTGTTCCCTCGATTTTCACGGGTTCGAATAGCCTATACCAGTGTTTCCCAACCTTTTTTGAGCCGCGGCACATTATTCATATTTTCAAAATCCTGGGGAACACTGAACGAGGGCGAAGGGGGGGCGCGCGGGGGGGGGGGGGCTAAATAAAAGTTTGGACAAAAAAAATATCTTCCTCCATTTCACTCTATTTCTCCCTCCCTCTTTCTCTCTCTTCCTTCCTTTCCTTCTTTCTCTCTCCCTCTTTCTTTCTTTCTTTCTTTCTTCCTCTCTTTTTTGCTCTCTTTCTCTCTCCCTTGCTCTCTCTCTGCCTCTCTTGCTATCTCTCATTCTCTCTCTTTCTCTCTCTTTCTGTCTCTCTTGCTATGTCTTTCTCTCTCTCTCTCTTGCTATCTCTTTCTCTCTCTCTCTCTCTCTTGCTATCTCTTTCTCTCTCTCTCTTGCTATCTCTTTCTTTCTTTTTCTCTCTCTCTCTTGCTATGTCTCTCTTTCTCTCTCACTCTGTCTCCCTCCCTCTTTCCTTTCTATCTCTCCCTCCCTCTTTCCTCCCTCCCTCTTTCCTTTCTATCTCTTTTCTTTCTATCTCTCCCTCCCTCTTTCCTCCCTCCCTCTTTCCTTTCTATTTCTCCCTCCTTCTTTCCTTTCTATCTTTCTCTCCGTCCCTCAGCGGCGGCAAAGAAGAAGGAAGGCAGGCTGCAGAGGGCACCGAGGACAAGAGCGCTCGCTCGCTCCCTCGCCCTCTGACTTCCCTCCCTCGCTGCTGAATGGAGGAGCGCGGGCACTCTGCAAGAAGTTTTTTTTTGCTTTTTTTCCCCTTCCCCCGCCTCATGGGAGAGAGAGAGAGAGAAAGAGCAGCGCCCTGTCGGTTCCGAGCGCAGCCAGGGAAAGCGGCCTCGTCAACCAAAAAAGGGTGGGGGTGGCAAAGGCAAAGCCTGGGAGGTGGGGAAGGGAAGAGCGGGAGATCCCCAGACAGAACGGCTGAGGGGAAGGAAAGACGGAAGGAGGGAGGGATTGAGAAGCGAAGCCAGGGAGGGCTGAGAGAAAAGGGGAGCGGCGAGAGCGAGAGAGGGGCGGAGCGTGCATTCCCGAAACAGATGGAGAAAGCCCTCTCTCGCAGTGAAAGCGCTCCCAGCCAGGGGGCTGCGAGAGAGGGCTGGGAGCGCTTTCATCCCGAGGAGCTGAAGCTGCAGTCGCAGCCGCCGCGAGAGAAGTCGCGCCCCAAGGCAGGGGGCGGCGGCGGAGGAGAGGGGGCAGATCGGGCAGGGAGCTTTGCAGCACACCTGCCTGTGTCTCGCGGCACACTAGTGTGCCGCGGCACACCGGTTGGGAAACGCTGGCCTATACCACGGTTTTTCAAAAAAGATTAATTAAAAAATACTTCACGGGGTTTTTTATACCATGGTTTTTCCCGCCGATGACATCATACATCATCGCCAAACTAATAATTTTTGTAAATAAATAACAAACAAAAAAAAATTGTTAATAATTATGTTTATAAATATCAGGATTACTAAGTGTCTTATTCAATGGTGAATACCAGTAATAATGATGAGTAAATGGTTGTTAAGGGAATGGGAAATAGTAATTTAGGGGTTTAAAGTGTTAAGGGAAGGCTTGTGATACTGTCCATAGCCAAAAATGGTGCATTTACTTCCGCATCTCTACTTCGCGGAAATTCGACTTTCGCGGGCGGTCTCGGAACGCATCCCCCGCGAAAATCGAGGGAACACTGTATATAAAAAACCTTGTATCGCCTCCCGAAGGAAGCTGTGAGGCAGTTTTCTAATCCCATAAGTGCTCTGATAAAAATAAACAAATTTGCTTTTGTAGGAACACCTTGGTGACATAATCTGTTGTCCAGTCTCCATTGGAATGAGGTTAAACTCTAGAAACTGCCTCCAACCTTCATTTTCTTTTCTTTAACAGGACCGATTATGAGAACCATAACAATTCAGTCTGATATCATCTTCTGAAAAGAGGAGAAGCTTATACCTTGGAGAGTAGAGTTGAAGCTCTCATTCTGGTCTCTTCCATCCCTCCAATATCTGCCGGGCTAATATTTTCCAGAAGTTTGGTCAACAAAGGAAATAGAACCTATGGATCCAAGAAATGGAATTTGTTCCGTTAAGAAAAAAAACTCTAATACTGTAGCAATTTGCTGTAAGCAAATCAGGAGTTAAGTACTGGTAGGGGAAACCGGAAACGTCACGGCGAGACAGGCTGGGAAATAGTGAGCTCCGATGAGCTTCATGAAAACCCAGTCTGACAAGCTACTGTCAAGGGATCTTAGGACCGGAGCCGTCCTAAAAGGACAGTGAAGAAGGACAGGTATCTGGCACACCCTAGAGCAGTGATTTTCAACCTTTTTTGAGCTGCGGCACATTTTTTACATATACAAAATCATGGGGCATATTGAGCGGGGAAGGGGGAGTGGGGGGGGGGGGCTAAAAAAGTTTGGACAAAAATTTTTCTCTCTCTTTTCCTCTCTTTCGATCTATTTCTCTCCCTCTTTCTCTTCCTTCCTTTCCCTCTCTCCATCCCTCTTTCTCTCTTCCTTCCTTCCTCTCTTTTTTGCTCTCTTTCTATCTCTCCCTCCTTCCCTGCCTTTCTCCCTCTCTCTCTTGCTTTCTTTCTCTCTCTCTCTTTCTCTCTTGCTTTCTTTCTCTCTCTCTCTCTTGCTGAGCTTCGCAGCATACCTGACCATGTCTCACGGCACACTAGTGTGCCGCGGCACACTGGTTGAAAAACACTGCCCTAGAGGAGCAGGCAAGTTCCTCAATCGGTCAGAGACAGCTCTTCGGACTTGCATAGGTGGACTTTTGGGGGGGGGGTATTTTTCTCCACAAACTCCACCAATACATCAATATACACATTCCTTGAGATAATCAATGATATATATATACATACATTTTAAATCAATCAATCATAAACCAGTATCCTATTTTGCACCAATTGTCCATTCATTTTCTCCAATCTGTCTTTTGCACTTCCGACCTCTACCTATTGTGAGTGGACTACAGCTGGCTCAGCTGGTCACCGGCTTTGAGGAGGATGAGCCGGGTCCGTCCGGGTATCCTAGGCCAGTGTTTTTGCCAGTTGAGTTTGAGAGTGAGAGGGAGTTAGAACCTGGGGGACCACCAGAGACAGTATAGCTCCCAGCAATGGTAATGTCTGGGGGCGATGGGGACATTGAGAACCCAAATTTAGATGCTAGAATTAGAAAAACTAGAGACAAGACACTAATATCTCAATAGACGTAGATTGAGTCAATGAATATCTCTATGTACATCTTGCTGCCCCTGGCAGTATAAAAGACAGGCTCATGGGAAAAGGGGCGTGGAGAATCAATGTTTGTAATGATGGATGTCCCAGATCCGGGGTTCCAGAAATACACTGCTCAAAAAAATAAAGGGAACACTTAAAAAATAGAATATAACTTCAAACCTGTGAAATCAAACCGTCCACTTAGGAAGCAACACTGGATAACAGTCAATTTCACATGCTGTTGTGCAAATGGAATAGTTGTGCAAATGAAATATTCAATGAGAATATTTCATTCATTCAGATCTAGGATGTGTTATTTGAGTGTTCCCTTTATTTTTTTGAGCAGTATACTTTACTGGCAAACTGCTCTTACTCATGTAAGTTCATCGTCCAGTGATGCATTCGTCTGCAGAAACCATGAAGTCTTGTAAGTCTGTGTTTGAATGATACGGGGGGAAAAACATTAAATGCCTTAATTGGATTTGGCTTCTGGACTGGAGTTTTTGTCTCCTTATCTCATCAGCAATTTGACCGGGAATGCCAGCAGCACGGATGAAAAGCCTTAATCTGTCTTGTCCTGCTCGTGTGCTTCTTTGTTCTGATCCGACCCGGTCCAGGCAGAACACTACCTTTCTCTCCTCTTCCTACTTTGTTGCTCCTTCTCTCCTCCCTTTCCATCCATCCATCCATCTTCTCTTTCTCTTTCCTTTCTTCTACTCTCACTTCACTTCCTACTTTCTCTTCCTCCTCTGGGGTTTTAATTTGGGTTTTTTTTTAAACTTAATTGTTGTCTTTCACCTAAATTTCTGAGACCATGTGATAAGAGTGAATCAAATCCTTATTATCTTTGAAAAGCTGTCATACAATACCTTATTGAAACAGGATTCCCACTCCAAAGCATCGAGAGCTTGTAAATCATGCACAAGAAGAGCCCGCTGCAGATAGGTCAGTGCCTGCATCCGTACTTGTCGTCTTGCATCACAACACAAACAAGCAATGCCTGAACAGAACACAAAATGATGTGAAAAGAACTATTTATTTACTCTTATTTAGTAACATTATATCCAACAAGGAGTTATCATTTTCACCTCTTTCTAAGTACAGTGGTACCTCTACTTAAGAACTTAATTCGTTCCGTGACATAGGAATCAATGTAAAAGCAAATACAGTAGTCCCTCGCTATATCGCGCATCACCTACCGCGGCTTCACTTCATCACGGGTTTTGAAGTCAGCATTGGCACAGATACAGCACTTAGAAGTTTGGAAGGGCAGGACAAGCGCTCAGCTCATGCTCAGAGAGAAGCTTCATTTGAATCATTTCACCACACAAACAAGCACTAGAATAATTCCAGCGCGACTCCCAAATGATGAGTGGGGCGGGGACTGAGTTCCGGCGGAGGCCCATCCCCTCGTTCAACCTGCCTCGCCAGTGCCGAGAAGGCAGTCTTTGGAGGCGCGCTTAGTGGTTGGCGGCGGCGGCGGTGTGCTTGGGGTTGTAGAAAGAGCTCCCGGCAGTGTGCGAACGAGCGAGCGCAAGCAAAGAAAGGAACGCAACGCGGCGGGGATTTCCAGACTGGGCTCGAGGGCGGAAGAGGAAGTGCTGGGTGGGTGGAGGGGGAAAAAAAAGAAAAGAGAGAGAGAGAGAAAAAGAACCAGCCGGGGCAGCTCACCAGGGACTTTCCAGCCGGGGCAAGGCAAAAAAGACAACGTTTGGCCGAACTGCTGCAAAGAACAGCAGTGGGTCAGGAATGCTCGGGGGCCGCGATTGTTTTGCCCCCCCCCCCTGTCCCTTCTTTTCCTCAGGCGCAGAGTAAGTAGTAGTGGGGGGGATGCCTCCAGGCATCCGGAGCTGGTGGGAAGGAGGATAAATTCCCCATCACGGATTTCACCTATTGAGGCCGGGTCTGGAACGTAACACCCGCGATAGGTGAGGGCTTACTCTAATGCGTACAAACCCATTAGGAAAGAAATAAAAGCTCGGAATTTGGGTGGGAGGAGGAGGAGGAAGAAGAGGAAGAGGACAGTCACTGCAGAAGGAAGAAGGTGAGAGAAATTTTTAAAAATCCAAAACTTTAAGACTTTTAAAAAAGAAGAGGGATTCTGGGGCGGTGAGGAGGAGCACGTGCCTCCCATACACCTGGTGCGAGGCTGCCTCCCATAAAACTGCACCAGAGAGAGAAACCCAGGGGGAATTGCAGGAAACTGGCCAGGCCTTCATGCTGCTCTCAAATTTCCTGGGAAATTTTTCTGGCCTTGGGTTCTTAAGTAGAAAATGATACTTAAGAAGAAGCAAAAAAAATCTTGAACACTCGGTTCTTATCTAGAAACGTTCTTAAGTAGAGGCGTTCTTAAGTAGAGGTACCACTGTAAGATAAGAATCCTGTGGCATACTCATAATTACAAAGGCAAGACAAAACACAGAGCTCTAGTATTATACACTAGAATGACTAGTGTATAAAACTGAGCAATGACTTTCGCAGAAAATTGAGTTTATAAATGATCTGAAGTTAAATAGTTAGGGAAGGACCAATTTGTTTGTTTGTTTGTTTGTTTGTTTGTTTATTTATTAGATTGGTATGCCGCCCCTCTCCGTAGATTCGGGGCGGCTCACAACAATAACAAGAACAATGTAAAAACAAATCTAATAATTTAAAAAACACTAAAAACCCCATTATTAAAAGCAAACAAACACACAAACATTCCATGTATAAACTGTATAGGCCCAGGGGAGATGTGTCAGTTCCCCCATGCCTGACGGCAGAGGTGGGTCTTAAGAACTTTACAAAAGGCAAGGAGGGTGGAGGCAGTTCTAATCTCCGGGGGGAGCTGGTTCCAGAGGGTCGGGGCCGCCACAGAGAAGGCTCTTCTCCTGGGTCCCGCCAACCGACATTGTTTAGTTGACGGGACCCGGAGAAGGCCCACTCTGTGGGACCTTGTCGGCCGCTGGTATTCGGGCGGTAGAAGGCGGTCCCGGAGGTATTCTGGTCCGGTGCCATGAAGGGCTTTATAGGTTATAACCAACACTTTGAATTGTGGCCGGAAACTGATCGGCAACCAATGCAGACTGCGGAGTGTTGGTGTGACATGGGCATATCTTGGAAAGCCCATGATTGCTCTCGCAGCTGCATTCTGCACGATCTGAAGTTTCCGAACACTTTTCAAAGGTAGCCCCATGTAGAGAGCATTACAGTAGTCGAACCTCGAGGACATGGGGGTTCTGAGGCAGGGACTTGAATTTGGACTTTCTTTTGGGTGGGGAAAACCTGGAAACTTTCAGATTCAGGTTTTCCCAGATGTGTCAATATGTCATCTCTAATAAAATGGAACTTTGACGAATTTCGAGCCTCAGAGTCTTCTTTCGTTAAAAGTGTTGCTTGGAACCCTGACACTGAAAAGTTGAACCAGTCATTTTCCAGATACATTCTTCCTAGTTCTTATGTGGTACAGACCATCCCTTGCCAAAAGCCATCTTGTAGTTCACTTAGTGATCATTTCAAATTCCAATGGACACCCCGCCAAAGATGCTTACACCTCAACTCTGAAGTTAGGGTGGACACATCTCCCCATAGTCATGTGAGTATATTTCAGATACTTGGCAGATTATGGCTGTTTGCAGCATCGTTCAATTTATATTTTTGCCCCAAAACAGGCATTTACTTCTGGGTTTGGCAAAAATATCCAATAGTGAAGAGCAGGTTTTTAATGACCATGGTAGTTGCTTAACAACTGTGGATTCATTTAATGACTGTGTTGATTTTCTTAATGGCTGCCAGAAAAAAGGCTATAAAAATTGAATTGGTCATATGATGACCCATTTTATGACTACCATAACTTTAAATTATAATGGACAGGTTCCATTACAATCATAAGTCTAGAAACATAGAAGTCTGACGGCAGAAAAAGACCTCATAGTCCATCTAGACTTTGCCCTTATACTATTTTCTGTATTTTATCTTAGGATGGATCTATGTTTATCCCAGGCATGTTTAAATTCAGTTACTGTGGATTTATCTACCACGTCTGCTGGAAGTTTGTTCCAAGGATCTACTACTCTTTCAGTAAAATAATATTTTCTCAAGTTGCTTTTGATCTTTCTCCCAACTAACTTCAGATTGTGTCCCCTTGTCCTTGTGTTCACTTTCCCATTAAAAACACTTCCCTCCTGGACCTTATTTAACCCTTTAATATATTTAAATGTTTCGATCATGTCCCCCCTTTTCCTTCTTTCCTCCAGACTATATAGATTGAGTTCATTAAGTCTTTCCTGATACGTTTTATGCTTAAGACCTTCCACCATTCTTGTAGCCCGTCTTTGGACCCGTTCAATTTTGACAATATCTTTTTGTAGGTGAGGTCTCCAGAACTGATCACAGTATTCCAAGTGTGGTCTCACCAGCATTCTATATAGCAGGATCATAATCTCCCTCTTCCTGCTTGTTATACCTCTAGCTATGCAGCCAAGCATCCTACTTGCTTTCCCTACCGCCTGACTGCACTGTTCACCCATTTTGAGACTGTCAGAAATCACTACCCCTAGGACAGTGATGGCGAACCTTTTTTACCTTGGGTGCTGAAAGAGTGTGGGTGTGCACTATCATGCTTGTGCAAGTCCCCACATCCATAATTCAGTGCCTGGGGAGGGCAAAAACAGCTTCCCCTGCCACCCGGAGGCCTTCTAGAAGCCGGAAATGGCCTGTTTCCCAACTTCTGTTGGGCCCAGTAAGCTTGTATTTTACCCTCCCCAAGCTCCAAAGGCTTCCCTGGAGCCAGGGGAGGGTAAAAACACCCTTCCCCCCCGGAGACTCTCTGGAAGCCAAAAATGCCCTCCCAGACCCTCTGTGTGAACCAAAAATCAGCTGGCCAGCACATACATGCACATTGGAGCTGAGCTAAGGCAACGGCTCATGTGCCAGCAGATATGGCTCCGCGTGCCACCTTTGGCATCCGTGCCATAGTTTCGCCATCACTGGTCTAGGACTATTTGTAATGTTCTAGGTTGTGTTAGCTTTACCTTGCAACAAGGGGCACCAACAATTGATCCATAATGCTCGAGAATTTGCTTCTATTTTCTTCTCTGATGTTTCCAGGTGCTGTTGCTCTTCTGCCCAAGAACTGTAGATGGTAGCAGCTCGTGTATGAAGGGTGTGCATTAGATCCAACAGCTGTAAAAGAAACAAAATAAATTTTAAAAACGTTCACTAGAAACAAAGAAACATAGAAGACTGACGGCAGAAAAAGACCTCATGGTCCATCTAGTCTGCCCTTATACTATTTCCTGTATTTTATCTTACAATGGATATATGTTTATCCCAGGCATGTTTAAATTCAGTTACTGTGGATTTACCAACCACGTCTGCTGGAAGTTTGTTCCAAGGATCTACTACTCTTTCAGTAAAATAATATTTTCTCATGTTGCCTTTGATCTTTCCCCCAACTAACTTCAGATTGTGTCCCCTTGTTCTTGTGTTCACTTTCCTATTAAAAACACTTCCCTCCTGAACCATATTTACCCCTTTGACATATTTAAATGTTTCGATCATGTCCCCCCTTTTCCTTCTGTCCTCCAGACTATACAGATTGAGTTCATGAAGTCTTTCCTGATACGTTTTATGCTTAAGACCTTCCACCATTCTTGTAGCCCGTCTTTGGACCCGTTCAATTTTGTCAATATCTTTTTGTAGGTGAGGTCTCCAGAACTGAACACAGTATTCCAAATGGGGTCTCAACAGCGCTCTATATAAGGGGATCACAATCTCCCTCTTCCTGCTTGTTATACCTCTAGCTATGCAGCCAAGCATCCTACTTGCTTTTCCTACTGCCCGACCACACTGTTCACCCATTTTGAGACTGTCAGAAATCACTACCCCTAAATCCTTCTCTTCTGAAGTTTTTGCTAACACAGAACTGCCAATGCAATACTCAGATTGAGGATTCCTTTTCCCCAAGTGCATTATTTTACATTTGGAAACTACTGGTAGTCCTTGACTCACAACCTTTCGTTTAGTGAGCATTTGAAGATATAATGCACTGAAAAAAGTGGCCTGTGACCATTTATCATATTAGGATTGTTTCAGTATCTTCATGGGCACATGATTAAAATTCGGATAATTGGCAACTGGCTCATATTCATGATAGTTGCAGTGTCCTAGGTAGGGTTAATGCAGGTGGGTGTGCGGAGCATTCGGTCCGGTTAGGCAGGGGGGGGAAATGCTACTGGTTCGATCCGCTTTGGCAGCTGGTGGTTCAGAGAACCGGTAGCAACAGCTATCTCTGCGCATGCTCAAAGTCTTCTGGGCATGTACAGAGGGTGAAAAAGAGTGCATGGCAGTGGTACACACACACAAATCATGTGGCTTCCAAGCCAGTAGGGAAGGTAAGTTGATATCACTGTTGGTCCCAGGGTCATGTGATCACTTTTTGCAACTTCTCACAAGCAAAGTCAATGGGGAAGCCATATGCTCTTAATAACCATGTTACTAACTTAATAACTAAAGTGTTTAACTTAACAACATTGGCAACAAAGGTTGTAAGATGGGGCAAAGCTCATCTTAGTTGGGGGAAAGATCAAAAGCAACATGAGAAAATATTATTTTACTGAAAGAGTAGTAGATCCTTGGAACAAACTTTCAGCAGACGTGGTAGATAAATCCACAGTAACTGAATTTAAACATGCCTGGGATAAACATATATCCATCCTAAGATAAAATACAGAAAATAGTATAAGGGCAGACTAGATGGACCATGAGGTCTTTTTCTGCCGTCACACTTCTATGTTTCTATGTTTCATCTAACTGTCTTACTTAATAGTTAATAATAATTCCTTCCGTCACAATTCAAAGTGTTGGTTATGACCTTTAAAGCCCTGCATGGCATTGGACCAGAGTACAGTGATCCCTCTATTATCGCGAGGGTTCCGTTCCAAGACCCCTCGCGATAATCGATTTTTCGCGATGTAGGGTTGCGGAAGTAAAAACACCATCTGCGCATGCGCGCCCTTTTTTCTATGGCCGCGCATGCGTAGATGGTGGAGTTTGCGTTCCCCGCCGCCCACGCAAAGGGGAAACCCCGATTCGGCTCCTCGCTGCTGCTGCGCTACCGAGCAGATCAGCTGCTGGGCGGCCGAAGGAACCTTCCCTGGGTCTTCCCCCTCTTGCTGGCGGGCGGGCAAGCGGCGGGCATCAGCGAGGAGCCGGGGTTTCCCCTTTGCGTGGGCGGCCGGGAAGACCCAGGTTGGGGGTTCGGGGGGGTGCTGGGAAGCCCCCCAGGCCGGCTGCGACCTTTTAAAACAGCCGTGCCGCTTCCCAGCTGAGTCCTGAAGCCAAACGTGGAAGTTCGCCTTTGGCGTTTGGCTTCAGGACTCAGCTGGGAAGCGGCGCGGCTGTTTTAAAAGGTCGCAGCCGGCCTGGGGGGCTTCCCAGCACCCCCCCGAACCCGGGTTGGCGGTTCGGGGGGGTGCTGGGAAGCCCCCCAGGCCGGCTGCAACCTTTTAAAACAGCCGCGCCGCTTCCCAGCTGACTCCCGAAGCCAAACCCGGAAGTGGTTTTTTTTTTAAATTAATTTTTTTAAAAAATCGTGATATAGCGTTTCGCGAAGATCGAGATCACGAAACTCGAGGGATCACTGTACCTCCGGAACCGCCTGCTACCGCACGAATCCCAGCGACCGATAAGGTCCCACAGAGTTGGCCTTCTCCGGGTCCCGTCGACCAAACAATGTCGTTTGGCGGGCCCCAGGGGAAGAGCCTTCTCTGTGGCAGCCCCGGCCCTCTGGAATCAACTTCCCCCGGAGATTAGAACTGCTCCCACACTCCTTGTCTTTCGTAAATTACTCAAGACCCATCTATACCGCCAGGCATGGGGGAGTTGAGACACCTTTCCCCCAGGCTTTTTTATATTTATGTTTGGGTATGTATATGTTGTTTGCTTTTTAAAATATGATAGGGTTTTATGTGGTTTTTAATATTAGATTTGTTTTCGCTGGAATATTGTTTTTATTATTGTTGTGAGCCGCCCAGAGTCTTCGGAGAGGGGCGGCATACAAATCTAATAAATTGAATTGAATTGAATAGTGGAAATTTTGGGTTCAACTGTGGTTGTGAGTTGAGAAATATCTGTATATTTGGGATGAAGTTTTCTGTTCTTATTCGTTTTGTATGAAAATAAAATACACTCTTAAAAAAAAGGAAAAGCTATGAAGTCTCTACAGGTGTAGATGAAGACACAATAAAATAAAGATCCAGAGAACTACTTACTGCAGAATGATGCCAAATACATTTTTAAAACAAAAACAAAAATATATATTTAAAATATTTCCAGATTGCATTTTGGGGGGAAAGTTCCTTTTACATAGTTTCATTGAGAATAGCTTTCGGGATATTTAATAAATTAACACCTAACATTAGAACCATACAACAAACGATTCAACAAAGAATGTTCATCCTGCATCAAGTCAGAAAGTTCAGATTGGCCCAGGAACTGTTGATACAGTTATATAAAACAATCATTCAGTCTGTCATTTGTATCTGGGGTTAGTTGGGGGAAAGATCAGAAGCAACGTGAGAACATAAAATTCAAGGATACAAGATTGAGCTCCCTTCTCTAATAATCCAATCCAAACTGCTCCTCGGGAGCAGTTGACAGAGCAGTTTGACATACAGCTTAAAGTTCTGGCCTACAAACCAGGAAATCATGTGTTCCAGTCCCACCCTTGTTCTGTCTGGGTCCCCCCAAACGCCAACACCAACCAAAAAGAGTATCCAGACACACTGGTAAAAAGCAAAGGCAGTTTATATAATTCAAAGCAAACACAGGTAACAAAAACTGTTCTTACAGACAGGAACACTATGAAGCTTCACAGAGGTTTCATGAAGGCCAGGCAATAAAACAGGATTCTTGCTGGCAAAAACAACGCTGGAGATAATAAAACCCACGCCTCCCCCAAGTCTTCCAGACTTCTAGGCCACAAGCCAAGATCAGAGACGCCGAGAATCGAAGCAAGGTCACAGAACTCCCAATTGATAACTCTCCACAAGACTGTAAGGGCGGGCCTGCCTTTTCAACCCTGCTGAGGAGAACCACACCTAAACCCAGCCGTTGCCAATTCAGGGATGGAAATACCTTTCTAATTGGCCCCGTCTTTGAGCTGCTCGTCGCTGCCTCATGTCTATTATAGCCTGTGCGTCTTCATCAAATGAATCCAGGCTACTAGCTGGGGAGAGCCCCCCCCCCCGGGGGGGTCTCAGGCTGCTCTCCCTCCTCCTCTTCCTGACGTTCCTCTCCCCCGTCTGCCTGGTCCTCCCCCTCCTGTTCACTGTCCTCCTCCTCTGGGCATGGACCCGGCAGAGATCCAGCCGGTCCCTGAGGAGCCTCAGGCTGAATCACAACAACCCTTGGCATGAAATACTGACTTGGTCTAACCAAGTTGGGGTTTTGTTTTGGGGAAAATAGGAAAGAGTAGAAAAAGAATCCAAACCTCATATATAAACTGAATAAACAAATTCTCACAGCCAACCCCCACTCAGTAAAAGACCTTGGAATACTAATATCAAATGACCTAAGTGCTAAAACCCACTGCAAGAATATCGCCAAAAAGGCTTCTAGAGTTGTTATTGGATCCTACGCAGCTTCTGCTCCGGCAATCTCACACTACTCACAAGAGCCTACAAAACTTTTACCAGACCCATCCTTGAATACAGCTCATCTGTCTGGAACCCATACCACATCTCGGACATCAACACCCTAGAAAACGTCCAAAGATATTTCACCAGAAGAGCCCTTCACTCCTACACTCGAAACAGAATACCCTACGAAAATAGACTAACAATCCTTGGTCTAGAAAGCTTAGAACTACGGCGCCAAAAACACGATTTAAGTATTGCCCACACGATCATATGCTGCAACGTCCTAACGGTCAATGACTACTTCAGCTTCAACTGCAACAACACAAGAGCATGCAACAGATTCAAACTTAATATTAACCGCTCCAAACTTGACAGCAAAAAATATGACTTTAACAATCGAGTTGTCGAAGCGTGGAACTCATTACCTGACTCAATAGTGTCAACCCCTAACCCCCAACATTTCTCCCTTAGACTCTCCACGATTGACCTCTCCAGGTTCCTAAGAGGTCAGTAAGGGGCGTACATAAGTGCACTAGTGTGCCTTTCGTCCCCTGTCCAATTGTCTTTCCTTTATCTCATATATCATATATATTTTCTTCCTTTCATATATCTTCTCCTCTATTTTTACATATTATCTTTATATATATTACTTCATGTCTATTCTCTTCCATATGTATTGTGTATTGGACAAATGAATAAATTAAAAAAAAATGTGTTTCCTGTCTGGATTACTTATAAAGTAATGAGAGCAGGATGAAAATTTAATGAATAAATAATATTCATAATTATAGCAAAGACCCCATTGACAAGATGAGCCGGGGTGGCACAGCAGGTAAAGTGCTGTACTGCAGGCCACTGAAGCTGACTGTAGATCTGTAGGTCAGCGGTTCAAATCTCATCACCGGCTCAAGGTTGACTCAGCCTTCCATGCTTCCGAGGTGGGTAAAATGAGGACCCGGATTGTGGGGGCAATATGTTGGCTCTGTTTAAAAGAGTGCTATTGCTAACATGATGTAAGCTGCCCTGAGTCTAAGGAGAAGGGTGGCATAAAAATTTGAATAAATAATAGATTAGATTAGATTAGATTTATTGGATTTATATGCCGCCCCTCTCCGCAGATTCGGGGCGGCTCACAACAATGGCAAAAACAGTACATAGTGACAAATCTAATATTTAGCAATCTAATTTACAGTTTTAAGTTAAAAAGTCCATAAAAGCAACACCAATATATATAAAAAACAAGCACACAATCAATCATAGACCTAAATAAATGACATAAATGAATGAATGAATGAATGAATCAATCAATCAATCAATCAATCAATCAATCCGATTCCGAACTGTTTCCCTTTCCCCTTCTCATTATGAGCAGGTCACACAAAGTGAATAAATGTGAATAAATATCTAGTTAACTAGATACCTAGTTACACTAGAAAAACTACAGGGAGAGGAAAAAGTCATGGCTATACTTACGTCTTGACTAACCTGTAAAGATACAGTGTGATAACTGGCAGGGACACTCTCGTCCTCGTCCTCATCCTCACTAGTGGAACGGTGCTGATGTTGGCTGGAGGTTTTAAAGTGTCTCAGAGAGTTTTCCTTTGCTTTCTTCTTAAACCGCGCTGATTTGGAGTCGTATTTATGATTTTTTCCTCTTTTCTCCTGGGATTTACACCCTATAAACACAATATATAAAAGTTTGTGAAACTTTTGAATTTTCAGAATTAATTCAGCGCATTAATACGTACTTCTTAATTCATCTAGAGCTAAGTAAAAGATAGCCCAATTAAATAAATCAGTAACTTCTGGGGGAAAGTGGTGGACTGTGATTGAGAACAGGGAACTGAAAAGTAGATCGGTTCCTATCTGGGCAAAGAGTGACACAACTCCACATAAACTGTTTTCCTTCTCCGAATGAGACTACACAAGACAACAGTCTCCAAAGGATAAGCCAACTAGAAACTGAGGAAATTGTAGTTGTAATTGGAGCCTTCCAAAGGACATTGTGTTTATTTATCTATTTATCTATTTATCTATTTATCTATTTATCTATCTATCTATCTATCTATCTATCTATCTATCTATCTATCTATCTATCTATCTATCTATCTATCTATTAGATTTGTATGCCGCCCCACTCCGAAGACTCGGGGTGGCTAACAACAATAAACAAAACAATGTAAACAAATCTAATATTAAAAATAATCTAAAAAACCCCAATTTAAGAAACCAATCATACAAACAAGCATACCATGTATAAATTCTATAAGCCTAGGGGGAAGGGAAAAATTTCAATTCCCCCATGCCTGACGACAGAGGTGAGTTTTAAGGAGCTTGCGAAAGGCAAGGAGGGTGGGGGCAACTCTGATATCTGGGGGGAGCTGGTTCCAGAGGGTCGGGGCCGCCACAGAGAAGGCTCTTCTCCTGGGTCCCGCCAAACAACCGGTCGCTGGGATTTGTGCAGCAGAAGGCGGTCCCGGAGATAATCTGGTCCGATGCCATGAAGGGCTTTATAGGTCATAACCAACACTTTGAATTGTGACCGGAAATTGATCGGCAACCAATGCAGACTGCGGAGTGTTGGTGTGACATGGGCATGCCTTGGGAAGCCCATGATTGCTCTCACAGCTGCATTCTGCACGATCTGAAGTTTCCAAACACTTTTCAAAGGTAGTCCCATGTAGAGAGCATTACAGTGTTCGAACCTCGAGGTGATGAGGGTATAAGTGACTGTGAGCAGTGAGTCCCGGTCCAGATAGGGCCGCAACTGGTGCACCAGGCGAACCTGGGCAAACGCCCCCCTCGCCACAGCTGAAAGATGTTTCTCTAATGTGAGCTGTGGATTGAGGAGGACGCCCGAGTTGCGGACCCTCTCTGAGGGGGTCAATAATTCCCCCCCCCCGGGTTATGGACAGACAGATTGAATTGTCCTTGGGAGGCAGAACCCACAGCCACTCCGTCTTATCCGGGTTGAGCTTGAGTCTGTTGACACCCATCCAGACCCCAACAGCCTCCAAGCACCGGCACATCACTTCCACTGCTTCGTTGACTGGACATGGGGTGAAGATGTATAACTGGATATCATCCGCATACTGGTGATACCTCACCCCATGCCCCTGGATGATCTTTTGCTAGTAACTTTTCAGAAAATGCCTATAAACTACTTTAAGAGGGATCTAAAATTATGAATTTAGTGGTCCCTGAGGTCTGAAAGGTTAGTGACCCCGACCGAGATTATAAATATTTCCTTGCCTTGCTATTTAAAAAAAAATATGACAATGATAATATGCATTAATAGTAGTAGTAATAAATAGTAGTAGCAGTAGTTGGAGCTTTTGGGCCATAAAGAAACTAATAGAAATCTGGCCTACCTCCATTTAGGCTGGCTTCCACAAAGATGCGAATTGTTTTGACGCACAGCTCAAAGTTCTCAGGGGTTACATGAGCTGCATCTCGCACGATAAAAGATAAGGACTCGACACACTTCATGAGAGATTTGGTATTATGAGGACCCAGGTCCATTCCCACAGTCAGACTATACTGATTCACCAGGGGAGAATTTCCTAGTCTGGAATGTCCAGCCATGGTTGAATTATCAATGTCATCTTTCCCAACCTGTGAAATAGAGATTATTCAAAGCTTAAAGAAAATAATATATTCTAACTGAAGTCAATGTACTTTTAAGATACATATTTTATTTTAAAAAATATAAAAATAGTAGAACGTAATACTGTAGATATAAACTTAGGGAAACAATAAGATAAAAAATAAAAAGTGCAGGGGGGAAAAGGGAGAAAGAGTAGTAGATTCTTGGAACAAACTTCCAGCAGACGTGGTAGAGAAATCCACAGTAACTGAATTTAAACATGCCTGGGATAAACATATATCCATCCTAAGATAAAATACAGAAAATAGTATAAGGGCAGACTAGATGGACCATGAGGTCTTTTTCTGCCCTCAGTCTTCTATGTTTCTATGAAGCCTGCTCATGCCCAGTTATCACACATAATTCCCAGTGTTACCTTAACCACTGTCGAGGGCTTAGAACAGACTTTGTGCAAGCATAATTACTTTTAACATGGAAAATGAGGGCCATGATCTTTTTATTTTTCTCCCAAAAATAGATGGCAAACCCCCTTAATTATTTATTATTCATTCATCTCAGATACATACCCTGTTTCCCCGAAAATAAGATGTACCCCGAAAGTAAGGCATGTCAGAGGTTTTGCAGAATTTGCTAATATAAGGCACCCCCCGAAAATAAGGCGTAGTCAAGTTTACATACGGTACGGTGGAAAAACATACGGTACCATTCAAAGCTGTTCATAGCGGTACCGTAATAATTTGGCGCCCCCTGCTGGCCCCTTCCATCGCTTTGTACCGTCCAGTACAGCAGACACAGTCTGCTGCTGTCTCCCCGCCATTACAGTCTCCACTACAGTGCTTAGACTGTAGCTCCTCTGGTGGCCGGAAGCTGCAATAGCGGGAGTATACTGTTGTACCATATAAGTGCCGTCGTTTGTGTGTGTGGGTGCCATACTGACAGGTACCGTACCATAATCAGTGTACCGTTCGGCACACATTCTTTGGGGGTGTCAGCTTGTCTGCCTGTGAATGTCTTATTTGAGAAATATAAGGCACCCCCCGAAAATAAGACGTAGCACAACTTTTGGAGCCAAAATTAATATAAGACAGTGTCTTATTTTCGGGGAAACACGGTATAAAAAAATCAAAACATTCAAAATTACTTACCACAAGCCAGCCACTGTTCACCACATCGACATCAGTGACAGAACGGTGCAATTTACCTTGCTTGCTGTGATCTGCATATACCTCTGAATCAGAAGTATAGCCACGATCCAGGCTGGTTTCGTTTGGGTGGTAGGAGATCTCACTGTCTGACTGAGCTCCTTAAACAAATAATTAAACAAAATGAAATGAAGCAACAACTGCTAACTTTACAGATAGCCTTCTCAACAAGAAAACCCCATTTCTTTTCTTTTTTTAATAATATTTTTATTGGTTTTGCACATTTGTATAAAACATAAAACAAACATGTGCATGTGCCCATCACCCGACTGACAATACCCACCACTACCACCACCACCAATTAGGGGGTTCAAATATTTACTAATTTATGTTCTTTTATTTCCTTAGCTCTAATTTGCATTTGTTTACTATTCAAAGAGTGGTTGGAATTTATTTTTCACATTTTCGTCACAAATTCTACTCAACATATAATCTTTCACCTTATTCCATCGTACCATCAGCTTCTCCAATTTGTTCTCATCAAAATTGTTTAATCTTATTTCCATGATTTCAAAATGAATGTGATCCACCATGTACCAGTACCAGTTCTGTAATGTCCATTTTTTAGACTCTTTCCAACCCAATACCACTACCGCTTGAGCGCTTTCCAATGCTGCAGTTTTTATTTCTTTGAAGTCTCTTAATTCTCTTTGTTTAACTAATATCGCTATTTCTTTTGTAATTGTCCACTTAATATTTAACATTTTATTTATTTCATTCTGCACTTCCTTCCAAACTTTCTGAACTTCGACACACTCCCAGAACATATGCATGAAGATTCCTTTCTTTTGGCAACCATGCCAACAATTACCTTTCCCTTTCCTCTGGAAGTGTGAAAGTTGTGCTGGTGTATAGTACCATTTATGTAAAATTTTCCTTCTCATCTCTCTAACTCTTGCATTCTTAATTTTATGTATGTTTTCTACTATTTCTTTCATTTCTCTTTCATCGATTTGTAAATCGTTTTGCCAGCATCTTGTCAAGCCTTTTATTACTCCCTCTTCCGCTTGTAATAACATTCCGTATATATTACTTCCCTGTGCTTTTGTATCGTTAATCTTTTCTTTTAATATTTTCTCTAAGCAATTTTCTTCTCTCGAAAAGGCTTTTTATTCTCACTTTTCTTTAAATACAGTGATACCTCGTCTTACAAACGCCTCGTCATACAAACTTTTCGAGATACAAACCCGGGGTTTAAGATTTTTTTGCCTCTTCTTACAAACTATTTTCACCTTACAAACGCACCGCCGCCGCTGGGATGCCCCACCTTCGGACTTCCATTGCCAGCGAAGCACCCCTTTTTGCGCTGCTGGGATTCCCCTGAGGCTCCCCTCCATGGGGAACCCCGTCTCCGGACTTCCGTGTTTTTGTGATGCTGCAGGAGAATCCCAGCAGCGCAAAAACGAGCGCTTCGCTGGCAAAGGAAGTTCGGAGGTGGGGTTTCCCAGCAAGGGGAGCCTCAGTGAAATCGCAGCACCGCAAAAACGCAGAGGTCCGGAGGTGGGGTTTCCCATGGAGGGGAGCCTCAGGGGAATCCCAGCAGGGCAAAAACGGGTGCTTCGGCTGGCAAAAGGGGTGAATTTTGGGCTTGCACGCATTAATCGCTTTTCCATTGATTCCTATGGGAAACATTGTTTCATCTTACAAACTTTTCACCTTAAGAACTGCGTCCCGGAACCAATTAAGTTTGTAAGACAAGGTATCACTGTATTTACATATTGCATTGATCTGCAGCCATTTCTGTTGACCCAAGAAATCCCATTTCCAATGACCAATTTACCTGTGTCATTCTCTGTTCTTGTAGGTTGCAGCGCTGGGGGTGGTTTCACCCCAGAACCAATGCATTCCAAGAGAGTAAAGAGTGTGTACCAGTCTTCTCCGGAGTGAATATTGGCAGCGTTGGTCTTGAGAAGCTCATGAAGGCCATATGCAATCTGGTGACTTGCCCTGTTTAACATGCTGGGTTTCATCATGAGCAAGATTCGCAAGGAGAGCAAGACCTATTCAGAGAAAAATCATGGTAACTACAAGAAACGTAAATTATACCTGTACCAGATTCATGTTTGTTAACTGCTAACAGCACATTAAAGTGTGTATTTTTACTAGTTACTAAGGGTAACTAGATTTATAATTGTATCTTTTTGTCTGGTGAAAAATCGCAAAGCTTTTTCTCCTGAATTTATTCTTACTCTAAATCTTTGGAAACAAGAAGAAAGGAAAAAGACAGAAGTAGTAATAAATAATAGATCTGCAATGAAATAGATCTCTGGTTATTTATTGGAGGTCGCTTACTTACTTACTTACTTACTTACTTACTTACTTACTTACTTACTTACTTACTTACTTACTTACTTACTTATTTATTTTGTCCAATACACAATGAGGGTTTTAGTGGGTATATATCTACATACACATAGTAAAATACATGATGAAGGTTATAGAGGGGATACTCATAGTAAAATATATCTAAGAAATAATAGAAAAGAAGATATAGTAATAGAACCTATCAATGAAAGAATAGAAGAAGAGATATAGGAATAGAAGAAAGGTATAGGAGATATAGGAGAGCAATAGGACAGGGGACGGAAGGCACTCTAGTGCACTTGTACTCGCCCCTTACTGACCTCTTAGGAATCTGGATAGGTCAACCGTAGATAATCTAAGGGTAAAGTGTTGGGGGTTTGGGGATGACACTATGGAGTCCGGTAATGAGTTCCACGCTTCGACAACTCGGTTACTGAAGTCATATTTTTTACAGTCAAGTTTGGAGTGGTTAATATTAAGTTTAAATCTGTTGTGTGCTCTTGTGTTGTTGTGGTTGAAGCTGAAGTCGACGCCAACAGGCAGGACGTTGCAGCATATGATCTTGTGGGCAATACTTAGATCTTGTTTAAGGCGTCACACAGTGACTCTGATATTTAAAGTTCATAAGGAAAACCTTCCTTGAATTAGAAGAGTGAAGAATAGTATTTTCAGAAACACATAGTGTTATGTTGTGCTGAGTTGCCACCTCTGCCGTCAGGCATGGGGAAATTGATTCCCCCGGGCCGTTTCATTTTATGTATGGCTTGTTTGGGATGCGTGACTGGTTTTTATAATAAGGGTTTTAAACTGTTCTTTTAACCATTAGATTTGTACTATGTATTGTTGTTGTAAGCCGCTCTGAGTCTCCGGAGAGAGGCGGCATACAAATCTAATAAAAAGAAAGAAAGAAAGAAAGAAAGAAAGAAAGAAAGAAGGAAGGAAGGAAGGAAGGAAGGAAGGAAGGAAGGAAGGAAGGAAGGAAGGAAGGAAGGAAAGTCAGAAAGAAAGGAAGAAAGGAAGAAAGGAAGAAAGGAAGAAAGGAAGAAAGAAAGAAAGAAAGAAAGAAGAAGAAAGAAAGAAAGAAAGAAAGAAAGAAAGAAAGAAAGAAAGACCTGGATATATTAGTAACAAGCATTGAGTCCATAAATGGGTGTGATTTAACTATGAGTTATATAACTGGGAGGCTTTTAGAAGAACAGAAAATATTAGATGCAAGAGAAACAGTCAGAAAGAAGCCACATTCCAGAGAGATAATAAAGTTGAAGATAAAGTCTGTGTAGTCAAACACTGTTTTGCATGTGGATCTATTCAACCTATCTGGAAAAAGGGCCCAGTGAGAGGTTTAAAAGGTACCAAAAGGGGAGGGACAGCACAAGGAAGAAGGAAAACACACAGATTTCTGTGGTGAAGGTAACATGCAAAGACACTAAAGATATTTGGTTGTTAGACAGTGGGGCAAGTGAGTATTATCTCCGGGACCGCCTTCTGCTGCAAGAATCCCAGCAACCAGTTAGGTCCCACAGAGTGGGCCTGCTCCGGGTCCCGTCAACTAAACAATGTCATTTGGCCCAGGGGAAGAGCCTTCTCTGTGGCGGCCCCGGCCCTCTGGAACCATCTCCCCCCCGGAGATTAGAATTGCCCCCACCCTCCTCGCCTTTCATAAGCTCCTTAAAACCCACCTCTGCCGTCAGGCATGGAGGAACTGAGATACTCTTCCCCCCCTAGGCCTTTACAATTTATGCATGGTATGTTTGTTTGTAGGTATGATTGGTTTTAAAATAAGGGTTTTTTAGTTGTTGCAGTATTGGATTTACATGCTGTTTTTATTATTGTTGTTAGCCGCCCCGAGTCTACGGAGAGGGGCGGCATACAAATCCAATAAATAAATAAAATTAATAAATATTGTAAATAACCCAAAACATTTTTTCCAGTCTGGGACCAGCTGCACAAGAATATGAAAGCCTGGCAAATGGTAATCAATCCATTGTACAATGCCAAGGAACAGTATATGTATCATATATTGGTATATTGTGTGATAAGATTTTATGGGATACCAGATTTAGATCAAAATTTGCTGAGTATCTTGCTTAAACAATGAAGGGTATGAACTAATTTTTGCAAGAGTCATAAAGAGGATGTGTGCACAAGGTTTGCAAATGAACAATTAATATGTTGTGAACCACAAGGAAAAAGGTAGCAGTGTGCAAACACTATTTTCTAATGAACCAAACTATAATGAGTTTGCACATTTGTTACACAGAAGGCTGGGTCATGCAAACTTTAAAGTATTGCAGAAAATTCCTTACCTGGCTGTAGGTATGAATGTAAAAGATTATGACATCTATTCGAATTGTGCAATTTGTAAAGAGCCAAATCAAAAATATACCATGTCAGCAAAAGAATTTAGAGAAAGTCTGAAAGAATTTTAAATCAGTGCATGCTGATTTAATTGACCGTCTATCCCCTTCGAAGGGACTACATTTGCTTTGGTAATTGTTGATAATTTTTCAAGACATGGATTTCCCAGAAGAAACAGGAAAGGACAGCCAAAGGCAAGAAAATTAAAATTTATAAGTTATCAATCAGGATTAAACGCATATAGATTTACAGCTGGACACAAAATGTGATTATTTCACTTTCTGCAAATTTTTCTGAACATGAGAATTTGGAAAAGGTACATGCCAATACTGTTAGTCAGAGGTCGCCAATGGATAAGCATTCAAACAGGCATATTAAACAGGCATTTGAGAGTGGCTCAGGATCTAAGCACAGCTTAGAGCAGTGATGGCGAACCTATGACACGCGTGTCAGCACTGACACGCGTAGCCATTTTCAGTGACATGCGGCCGCCGGAGAAACTTTCGGAGAGTTACGTTTCATCCTCGGCTCCTACACGGCCAGGTGCAGTAACCGAGGATAAAAAAATTGCTGTAGTGTAGACTATAGACTAGTGACTCTGTGCCGGAGGTCTGTAGGCCAGAACAGCAGAGCTCCGGCACAGAGTGTCTAGGCCTGGGACTTCCGCTAGGCCGAACTTCTGGCTGACGCAGCAGGGAGCAGCGGAACGCCGTGGGGGACGCATATCTGAGGTCCTGTGATTGCTGTCTGGAGGTCCTGTGATCGCTGTCTGGAGGTCCTGTTGCTGGACTGCCCCCACCCTCCTTGCCTTTCGCAAGCTCCTTAAAACCCACCTCTGTCGTCAGGCATGGGGGAATTGAAATTTCCCTTCCCCCTAGGCTTATAGAATTTATACATGGTATGCTTGTATGTATGAGTGGTTATTTAAATTGGGGTTTTTTAGATTATTTTTAATATTAGATTTGTTTACATTGTCTTTTTATATTGTTGATAGCCGCCTCGAGTCTTCGGAGAGGGGCGGCATACAAATCCAATAAATACAAATACAAAATGCCAATATATTCTTCTCATCTTTCCTAGTGACTATCTTTTCCCAATTATGACTATAACCATATTGCTTGGATCTTTACAACTTATGTTGTTTATTTGTTTCCTAGTACGGTTAATAATCTAAAACTATCACTAAGGGTTGTATCTTATGATTCTTCATGAATGTATTTTTTTATGTACACAAAGAGCATATGCACCAAAGACAAATTCCTTGTGTGTCCAATCACACTTGGCCAATAAAGAATTCTATCCTATTCCATCTATTAAATCAATACAATTGGATATTGAAATGAAAGGAGCTATAACAATATTTGAAGACGATACATGTAAACAAATGGCAACTGGTGTAGACAGGTACATTAGGCTGTATAACAGCAAACCCAAGAGAGTGAGCATTCTGCCTATTTGTTAAATGTAACTATAAATATTTTCTGATCATGAAAAAGGAGTCTGATTGTCTTATCTCTCTACTTGATAAGATAATAGAAGGAGTAAAAGCTGAATTAAAATGTCAAACTGGGAGAGAGGGGGGGAGGGAGGGAGGGAGAAAGATGGAGAGATGAAGAGAGGGAGGGAGAGAGAGAGGGAATATGTGAATACAGTGGTACCTCTACTTAAGAACTTAATTCGTTCCATGACCAGGTTCTTAAGTAGAAGCAATTTTTCCCATAGGAATCAATGTAAAAGCAAATAATGCATGCAAACCCTTTAGGAAAGAAATAAAAGCTCGGAATTTGGGTGGGAGGAAGAGGAAGAAGAGAGGGAAGACAATTGCTGTCGAAGGAAGAAGGTAAGGTGAGCACCCCCTTTTGCCTTTCCACGCCCAGATGCTCCGGGAGGCAACATCGCGCTGGATGTATGGGAGGCAGCGTGTGGGAGTCACCACAGCAAAGTGGTTTATTCCCTCTCCAAGCGCCCAGAGAAAGGAAAACGCTCCGTTCGCTCTGGGCTGCCAAAGCCTCCTTAAATGCCACCTAAAGGCTCCTCTGGCAGCCCAGAAAAGCCTAAGATGGCTGGGATTAAAGGGGGAATGGCAGGAAACTGGCCGGGCCTTCATGCCGTTCTCAAATTTCCTTGGAAATTTTTCCGAGCTCGGGTTCTTAACTAAAAAAAAATTCTTAAGTGGAGGCCAAAAAATCTTGAGCACCCAGTTCTTATCTAGAAAAGTTCTTAAGTAGAGGCATTCTTACGTAGAGATACCACTGTATGTCCAACAGATGTCTTGCAAGGACATGGAAAAATTCTGGAAACACTTCTCGTGTTGGTGAAAACAAAAACGAAAAGGAAAGGCAGGAATTCTACCCTTAACATATGGGCAATGATACTTTTAGTATTGGAACATTCCCAGTAATTGACACTAAAAAATGAAATTAGTCCCTTCAGATTCAGAAAACTGTCATATCACACAGAACTGTAGTTACCTGGGCACTTATGTCTTCTCTGCGCAGAAGTCGGATTGCTAATCTCAATAGACCCACTACCGCTCTTTCCACTAGGCAACAGTATTCCATAGCATTAATACATAAATGGTAAAGATGATCTCGCATTGCCTGCCAAACGAAAGTCACACGATCCCTATAAAGAAAGAGAAAGAAAAATAGTATATTGTGCGGAAAAGATAAACCAAAACACAGGCTTTATTCCAGGCAGTTAATAATTGGAATTTGTGATCAATGTATGAGAATGATTTATTCAGAGCCAATTTGGTTAAGGTGCTGGCCTTAACTAAGGGACTGTAAGTTCTGGTCTTCCATTAAGAGTCTACGGAGAGGGGCTGCATACAAATCCAATAAATTATTATTATTATTAATTATTATTATTAAAGCATGGAAGCCAGCTGGATGATTTGGGACAACCACTCTTAGCCCAACTCATCTCACAGGGTTGCTGCTATTGTAACACAATTTCTCTTGAGTTTGATTTTTGAGCTTTTTAAATTTATTTCATTTTATTAATTTGACTTCTATGCCACCCAACCCAGAAGAACTCAAGGTGGCTTACAACAGTGTAAATTACGCGTGTGTGTGTGTGTGTGTGTGTGTGTGTGTGTGTGTGTGTGTGTATGTATGTAGAAGCCGGGGTGGCGCAGCAGGTAGAGTGGTGTACTGCAGGCCACTGAAGCTGAGTGTAGATCATCCCCGGATTCTGAACAAGAACTTATGACAGACCCACGCATGTGGAGAATGATGCATAGAAGAGAACAACTGAAGGATTATTACAGGAGATAAGTGAGGCCACCTGTGGTTGGGTGGGGCTGCTGTAATTAGTGCTATAGATAAAAAGAGCAGCGTGCTGATTTAGCTTTGTGAAAGTTTATCTGATTCATAGTTTGTCAAGATCGTGGTTTTGCTGTTTTCCCTGTTCAAGACTATGTGTGGACTTTCTGGACTTTGGAATTTGGACTCAATTTCCCAGTTACTGGGAGAGAAATTGGATTGCATTTAACCTGTGCCTTGTGTGTACCACAAAATCCCTTTGACATTTAAAAAGGGAGTTTTTTCTGCTTTTCTGTTGATAAAGACTTTTGGTTTTCCTTCTATTGTGTGGTGTGTGTCTTTCTGGACTAATTACCCTGTAATTATGGTGGTTGGGACACGCCGGCAGAACAGTAATGATCTATAAAGCCCTATATGGCATGGGCCCAGATTACTTGCGGAACCGCCTTCTGCTGTATGAGTCCCAGAGACCGGTTAGGTCCCAGAGTGGTCTTCTCCAGGTCCCGTCAACTAGACAATGTCACTTGGCGGGGCCTAGGGGAATCAGCTCCCCCCGGAGATTCGCACCACCCCCACCCTCCTCGCCTTTCGCAAGAGCCTTGACTCATCTATGCTGCCAAGCTTAGGGCGATTAGATCTCAGCCTCCTAACCGATGAATGTTTGTATGGTTGTTATTTGAATGGGTATGACTGATTTTTAGCATAACTAGGGATTTTAGATTGTTTGTTTAGTTTTAATTACTTGGATTTAGCTACTGTATTCTGTTGTTTTTATATGTTGTAAGCAGCCCCGAATCCTCGGAGAGGGATGGCATATAAATTCAAACAAACAAACAAACAAACAAACAAACAAACAAACAAACAGCCATTTTGAAAGTGATGTAAAAGAATTAGAAACTGGATGGTAGGAAGCCAGATGACAAAAAGAGAAATGGTGGCAGTATTAGATAATTATGCAACACAAATTTAAAGTATTCGTAAAATTTATACTATTTTAAATATAAAAATTGTATTCTTATTTGTCAAGTAGTTTAATTGTTGAAATGATGAAGTTATGATAGTCTAAATGAAAACAGAAATTTAAGATACTCCGCTATTTTTATTTTTTTAGATAAGAAAAATGTATATATGTATACTGTTAGGCATTGATGTTGTGTTTTTATTCATATATGTTTTATCTTAAGGTGGAGAAAAATAAAAAAAACTTTATACCCAAAAGAATGAAATAATCAAATCAGTTGTTAGGCATACTCTTCAACCTGATAATTTACCTGAATTTCCAGTTTGAAGAATACTATCAAATAAAACTAGCACACTTCCAGAGGAAAGGAAAAGGAAATTGCTGGCATGGTTGCCAAATAAAAGGAGTTTTTATGCATATGCTCTGGGAATGTGTTGTAGTTCAAAGATTTTAGAAGGAAGTACAGAATGAAATTAACAATATGCTAAACATTAATTGGATAATCACGAAAGAATTAGCAACACTAGTTAAACATGGGGAATTACGAGAATTTAAAGAAATCAAAACAGCAGCTTTGGAAAGCGCTCAAGCAGTAGTGGTACTAGGGTGGAAGGATAGTAATAAATGGACAATCCAGAATTGATACTGGTATATGGTGGACCACATCCGCTTCGAAATTATGGGAATAAGATTAAATAACTTTGATGAAAATAAATTGGAGAAGCTGATGGCACAATGGAATAAGGTGAAAAATTATATCTTAAGTAGAATTTATGACGACAATGTGAAAAATAAATTCCAATCACTTTTTGTATGTAAAGAAATGTAAACCGGAGCCAAGGAAGAAATTGAAATTTATTGTAAATAATTTAACCCCCTAAATGGTGGTGGGGTTTATTGGTGTTGGGCACTTTTTCTTTAAGATTTTTTTGTTTGTTCGTTGTAATAAAAATTTAATAAAAATATTTTTTTTAAAAAAAAAGAATACT
The DNA here is from genome assembly GCF_031021105.1 of Erythrolamprus reginae. NCBI lineage: Eukaryota > Metazoa > Chordata > Lepidosauria > Squamata > Dipsadidae > Erythrolamprus > Erythrolamprus reginae. The sequence continues at coordinate 15,061,644 of NC_091954.1, read as the reverse complement.
ATCAAGTAAAATTGAAAGTCCTCAACATTTTTTTTGCCATGTCAAAGAGTGAAATGGCATCGTATGTGGCTCACCTATTTTCCAGCACGATCCTCAACAGCATCTCCAAACAGAAAGCGCAGTCTTCTTCATCATAAGTTTCTTCATCAGGAGACACAGATATAAGAGCCTGTAGCAGCCAAATAATATTCATGTATTTAACATTGGTATCAAAGTGAGGACAGATACAATAAGCTGCTACAATTATCATGGAAATGAAAAGTCAAAAAAAGTTTTGTAGGCGTAATAAAAAAAAGTTTTGTAGGCGGGGGAAAGATCAAAGGAAACATGAGAAAATATTATTTTACTGAAAGAGTAGTAGATCCTTGGAACAAACTTCCAGCAGACGTGGTTGGTAAATCCACAGTAACCGAATTTAAACATGCCTGGGATAAACATATATCCATTGTAAGATAAAATACAGGAAATAGTATAAGGGCAGAGTAGATGGACCATGAGGTCTTTTTCTGCCGTCAGTCTTCTATGTTTCTATGTTTCTAATATTTTACATTTATTTTTTAACATTTGTCAGCATAAATCAGTGATTATAGGGGTCTTGGTTCCTTCTGAATAAACAGGAGCCAATGAAGCTGTTACAAGGCTGCTGTGAGGAATATTCTCTTTTTAAAAAAAAAAATTATTTTATTGATTTTCTTAAAATAGACAAAACTGACAAACATACATTTAACATAAAAATGGGGTTGTATCTTCCCCGCTTATTCTAGAAGTAAAATTTCGATACAGAAAATGAATACATTCAAAAAATACTTAAATTCAACTTGTTGCTTTAAATGAAAAGAAGAATTTTGTTTTACCTTATATCAAAAATTTTCATACGTAAACTAGTTCTAACATCACTCTTAAATCATATCAATGCTAATTCTAACATAAATCTTAATTCATATCACTACTAATATAATTCTCTTATTTACTTATTCGTTATTTTAATGTTTCTTATTATTTATCCATATATATACACTTTATTCCATATTTCATAATATTCTGTTTCTTCTTGATCTTTTAACCGTCTTGTCATCATATCCATTTCAGTGCAATCTAATATTTTCTCAATAACTTCTTCTTCTTTGGGGATATTTTCCCCTTTCCAATTTTGCGTGTATATTATCCTGGCCACGGTCAAAATATGAATAACTAGGTGTAAAATTTCTTTCTTATACTTCTGATTAGTTATTCCCAGTAAATAAAATTCCGGGGTTATGTCTATCTCCTGTTTTACTATTTCTTTTATCATTTTTTCTATCATTTTCCAGTATAACTTGACTTTACAACATGTCCACCATTGATGATAGTAAGATCCTATTTCCTTCTTACATTTCCAACATAATGGGGAAGTCTTGGGAAACATTTTTGCTATTCTATTTGGTGGAAGGTGCCATCTGTAAACCATCTTAATTTGGTTTTCTTTTAGGGAAACTGATTTTGTCATTTTCCAATTTGAGGTCCAAACTTTTTCCCATGTATCTATATCAATTTCTTTGCCAATATTTTTGTGAGGAATATTCTCAACATCTGCTAGAGAAAGCTACTCAACTTCACTCAGTTGGACTGTAGCTGGACAAATCCCTTGAAAGTGATCAGAGCATATCTGAGGTCCGTTATTTGGAAAGAGTTAGCTGGTTCTAAAGAAGTGAACAGAGATCTAATGGGTGTGTGAGATTGATCATTTGTGTTCTGGATCCATGCCCCTCCTAACTGGTTGAATGGTGGCATGTAAGCGGAGGTTAATACTTTTTTGCACTTTGAAGGAGATGGGGGTATAACTCTTTCTCAAGAGGTTATTCTTGGTCTCAACTGTTTTAGACAACTTTGATCCAGTTTCCAATCTTCCCTTTTTAGGGAAGGCTCTTGACAGGGAGGTTGATTTTCAGCCATAGAAAGTCATGAAGGGAGTCGTGGAAACCCAAATAGTTTTGGGTTTGGGGCTTCTAACTAAGTCTAGTCACATGTCACATTTGACTCTGAATGGGGTTGCATTCTCCCAGATGGAACTGATGTGTAATTAGGGAGTCTTCTTGGGCTCATGCTATTGCTTGATAAACAGATGGCAGCTGTGCCTAGGTGGAGCTTCTGCATGATCTACTAATACAGTGTTTTTCAACCAGTGTGCCGCGGCACACTAGTGTGCCGTGAGACATGGTCAGGTGTGCTGCGAAGCTCAGAGAGAGAAAGAAAGCAAGAGAGAAAGAAAGCAAGAGAGAGAGAGAAAGAGAGAGTGAGAGAGAGAAAGGGAACAAGAGAGAGATAGAAAGCAAGAGAGAGAGAAAGAGAACAAGAGAAAGAAAGCAAGAGAGAAAGAGAGAGAGAGAAAGAAAGCAATAGAGAGAGAGAAAGACATAGTGGTAGGGAGGGAGAAAGAGAGCAAAAAAGAGAAGAAGGAAGGAAGAGAAAGAAAGAGGGATGGAGAAAGAAAGAAGGGAGAGAAAGAGGGAGGGAGAGAGAAATAGAGCGAAAGGGAGGAAGAGAGAGAGATTTTTTTTTGTCCAAACCTTTTTTAGCCCCCACCCTCCCCCCGCTCAATGTGCCCCCGGGTTTGGTAAATGTAAAAAATGTGCCGCAGCTCAAAAAAGGTTGAAAATCACTGTACTAATATATATTACACACACACTTTCAGATTTGCAATTAATATAACCTTATGATAAAGTAGAATAAACCTTATGATAAAGTAGAATAAAGTAGGCACTTTCAGATCACAGAGAAGGAGAGAGAAAGGTAGTGCTTTTTACATTTTGTATTTTTTGAATTAAAGGAGGTGGGGCAGATATTACTGGATGTAAGGGACAATTTTATTGGCAGTTTGAGTTCAAGCTGTAAGGGACAATTTTATTGGCAGTTTGTGTTCAAGCACAGACCACTCACAGATGAGGCTGGGGCAGGACTAGACTGGGAAGGATAAAAAGGAGGGGGAAAGCCATTTTAAATTGCACTTTCAGATCATAGAGAAGGAGAGAGAAAGGTAGTGCTTTTTACATTTTGTATTTTTTGAATTCAAGGAGGTGGGGCAGATATTACTGGCTATAAGGGACAATTTTATTGGAAGTTTGAGTTCAAGCTGTAAGGGACAATTTTATTGGCAGTTTGTGTTCAAGCACAGACCACTCACAGATTAGGCTGGGGCAGGACTAGACTGGGAAGGATAAAAAGGAGGGGAAAGCCATTTTAAATTGCACTTTCAGATCACAGAGAAGGAGAGAGAAAGGTAGTGCTTTTTACATTTTGTATTTTTTTGAATTCAAGGAGGTGGGGCAGATATTACTGGCTGTAAGGGACAATTTTATTGGCAGTTTGAGTTCAAGCACAGACCACTCACAGATTAGGCTGGGGCAGGACTAGACTGGGAAGGATAAAAAGGAGGGGAAAGCCATTTTAAATTGCACTTTCAGATCACAGAGAAGGAGAGAGAAAGGTAGTGCTTTTTACATTTTGTATTTTTTTGAATTCAAGGAGGTGGGGCAGATATTACTGGCTGTAAGGGACAATTTTATTGGCAGTTTGAGTTCAAGCACAGACCACTCACAGATTAGGCTGGGGCAGGACTAGACTGGGAAGGATAAAAAGGAGGGGAAAGCCATTTTAAATTGCACTTTCAGATCACAGAGAAGGAGAGAGAAAGGTAGGGCTTTTTACATTTTGTAGTTTTTGAATTCAAGCTCAAGAAAAGACAGTGTTTAGCAATGTCTCCACTAGGGGGAGAGGGAAAAAATGGCCCAGGTGCAGGACAATACATACTAACTGACTGTAATAGTGCTGTGATTGAGACGTGTAAAAATACTATATAGAACTATAAGTACTCTAGTACTTATAGTTTCTATACTTATAATTTCTATATATAAGTACTATATAGAAATACGATCATAAGGATCCTGTTTGGATTACAGTGATCCCTCAAGTATCGCGAGGGTTACGTTCCAAGACCCCTCGCGATACTCGATTTTTCGCAATGTAGTGGTGCAGAAGTAAAAACACCATCTGCGCATGCGCGCCCCTTTTTCCATGGCCGCGCAAGCTCAGATGGTGTTTTTACTTCCGCACCCGGGAAGACCCAGGGAAGGTTCCTTCCGCCGCCCAGCAGCTGAGGAGCCGCCTGCCTGCCCGCCTGCCCGCCGCTTGTCCGCCCGCCGCTTGTCCGCCGCTTTTCTGCCCGCCGCTTTTCCGCCACTTTTCCGCCCGCCGCTTTTCCGCCCGCCGCTTTTCCGCCCGCCGCTTTTCCGCCCGCCGCTTGTCCGCCGCTCGGTGCACGATCAGGGTTTCCCCTTTGCGTGGGCGGCGGGGAATTCTGGGAGTTGAAGACCCAGGGAAGGTTCCTTCGGCCGCCCAGCAGCTGATCTGCTCAGCAGCGCAGTAGCAGCGAGGAGCCGAAGATGGGGTTTCCCCGTTGCCCACGCAAAGGGGAAACCCCATCTTCAGCTCCTCGCTGCTACTGCGCTGCCGAGCAGATCAGCTGCTAGGCAGCCGAAGGAACCTTCCCTGGGTGCTGCCCGCCGCTCGAGAGCAAGAGGGGGAGAGATAGAGAAAGAGAGAGAAGGAAAGAAAGAGATGAGAGAGGGAGGAAGAGAGTGTGAGAGAGGAAGAAGCAAGATAGAGAAAGAAAGAGAGAAAGAAAGATGAGAAAGGAAGGGAGTGACATCATCGGGTGGAAAAATCGCGATATAGCGTTTCGCAAAGATCGAGATCGCGAAACTCGAGGGATCATTGTACTAGCAGAAAGCTAAGTATGATTAATTGTATATCTCTGAAAGAAAATGAAACCAATATGGGACAGTGTAGCAGAATTTCTAGGTGGACAGAACTGTAAGAAGCTCGTTATTTTGATACGTAAGCAATACAAATCCATCTAAAATTAGCAATGAAATCTCATTACTCACAGTAAGTATTTTCAAAACTCTGCAACTGGTTTAAGCCTGCCTAATTCTAGTCTGCCAGAAAGGCTAACTATTCAAACCTCACCTTCATTAATTCCTGCAGGGACTCAAGTTGCAGAAACTTGCTCTCAGTGATTAACTTCTCTGGATCACATTGCTGTAAAATGAAAAAAAATAGAAGAGAAATAAGTTATAAATCTCACAAGGCAAAAATAAGTAAAATATATATAGTATAAAAACTAAGTATCCACAAACATGATGCATTGCCTCTTTATTAATATCCCCTAACTCATTGTTAGGATGAAGGACTTCTTGGTTTGAACTCAGTGTCTTTTTCTCAAGAGAGAATGGCTTCTTGAAAGGACTATGATGAATCCCCATACAGATGGGAAGTTGAACAACTATCCTTGTGGTGTGACCAGAACAATCTAGAACTGAACACACTCAAAACCGTAGAAATGGTGGTAGACTTTAGGAGAAACCCTTCCACCTCTCACAATACTAGACAACACAGTATCAACAGTAGAGACCTTCAAATTTCTAGGTTCTATCATATCTCAAGACCTAAAATGGTCACCTAACATCAAAAACATCATCAAAAAAGCACAACAAAGAATGTTTTTTTCTGCGTCAGCTCAGGAAGCTCAAACTGCCCAAGGAGCTGCTGATACAGTTCTACAGAGGAATCATTGAGTCTGTCACCTGCACCTCTATAACTGCCTGGTTTGGTGCTGCAACCCAACAGGACCGAAACAGACTTCAGAGGAGAATCAGAACTGCAGAAAAAAACAATTGCTGCCAACCTGCCTTCCATTGAGGACCTGTACACTGCACGAGTCAAAAAGAGGGCGGGGAAAATATTTACTGACCCCTCGCATCCTGGACACAAATTGTTTCAACTCCTACCCTCAAAACATCGCTACAGAGCACTGCACACCAAGACAACTAGACACAAGAACAGTTTTTCCTGAACGCCATCACTCTACTAAACAAATAATTCCCTCAACACTGTCAGACTTTCTACTAAATCTGCACTTCTATTCTACTAGTTTTTCTCATCATTCCTATCACACATTTCCTCCCATGTTGACTGTATGACTGTAACTTGTTGCTTATATCCTAAGATTTTTATTAATATTGCTTCTTCATTGCTTATTTGACCCCTATGACAATCATTAAGTGTTGTACCACATGATTCTTGACAAATGTATATTTTATTTTATGGACGCTGAGAGCATCTGCACCAAGACAATCACACTTGGCCAATAAAAAATTCTATTCTATTCTATTCTATTCTAATAAATTTAGAATAAAATAGAATAACAGGATTTGAAGGGACCTTGTAGATCATTTAGTCCAATCACTCACCCAAGCAGGAGACCCTAAGCCAGTGTCAAACTCGCATCGTCCTGTGACTTTTTTTTATCATGACTTTTTCCCCCTTCGCTAAACCGGCCATAGATGTGGCCATTGTGTGATGCATCCAGCCCACAGGTCGCAAGATTGACACCCCTGTCCTACACCATTTCTGACAGATGGCACTTCAAATCTCTTCTTGAAAGCTTCCAGGGATGAAGCTCCCACAATTTCTGAACGCAAGGAGTTCCATTGGTTCATTCTGATCTCACAGTGAGAACATTTCTCCTTATTTCCAGATTGATGCAGTTCCCATCCATTCTTCCTTGGTTGACATTCAGGTGCTCTGGAAAACAGGTTGTTGACCCCCCCCCTCCTCTCCGGGATAGTCCCTCAAATACTGGAACACTGCTATTATGTCTCTCCTGGTCCTTCTCTTCTTTAGACAAGCCATGCCCAGTTCACATTTTAGCCTCCAGTCCCCCAATCATCTTTGTTTCTTTCTTTTTTTTGGCACTTTCTAGAGACTCAACATCTTTTTATAGTGTAGTAAGCAGAATGAATGTAATATTCTACATGTGGTGTTATTAAAGTTTTATACAGTGGTATTACATGGGGCTACCTTTGAAAAGTGTTCGGAAACTTCAGATCATGCAGAATGCGGCCGCGAGAGCTATCGTGGGGCTTCCTAGATTCGCCCACGTTTCTACAACACTCCGTGGCCTGCACTGGCTGCCGATCGGTTTCCAGTCACAATTCAAAGTGTTGGTAATGACCTTTAAAGCCCTTCATGGCATTGGACCAGAATACCTCCGGAACCGCCTTCTACCGCACGAATCCCAGCGGCCGATAAGGTCCCACAGAGTTGGCCTTCTCTGGGTCCCGCCGACCAAACAATGTCGTTTGGCGGGCCCCAGGGGAAGAGTCTTCTCTGTGGTGGCCCCAGCCCTCTGGAATCAACTCCCCCCCAGAGATTAGAACGGCCCCCACCCTCCTTGCCTTTCGCAAGTTACTCAAGACCCACCTGTATCACCAGGCATGGGGGAATTAAGACATCTCCCCCAGGCTTTCTTATATTTTATGTTTGGTATGTATGTGTTGTATGGTTTTTAAATTGTTGGGTTTTTTTAATGTAATTTTATTATTAGATTTGTTCCAAGGTTATACTGTTTTTATTGTTGTTGTGAGCCGCCCCAAGTCTTCAGAGAGGGGCGGCATTACAAATCTAATAAATTGAATTGAATTAGTACCTCACTTGATCCTGAATCTACTGTTAATGCAATTTAGGATTAGATTGGCTTTTTTGGCTGCCACTGCACACTGTTGGTTCATATTTAATCGGTTATCCATTAAGACTCCAAGATCCCTCTCACAGTTACTGCTATTAAGCCTGGTTTCACCCAGTCTATATGTGTACTTTTGGTTTTTCTTGCCTAAAACTTTACTTTTCGCTACACTGAATTTCATTTTGTTAGATAGGGCCCAGTGTTTCAGTCTGTCAAAAATAAAAACAAAATCAAATAAATGTACCTGTCCAATATGTTTGAAAATATATTGCATCATTTAAGCCATTATCTTTTACCTGAACCCAAATTACCTTTATACAGTCCAGGGCCATTTTCTTTGCTTCCTGATTCTCTGTGGATGGTCCTCTCATACCAGATTGCTCTGTGCCACTGAGTGTCAGCCAGTTAACAAAAATGAGTACTGTAGACTCACCACTACAAAAGAAAAAAGAAAAACATGCTTATAAATAGAAGAGTGGAGGAGAAACTTGCAAATAGAACTCAGTATCAGAGTTTCAAATCTAAAGCAGGTACAGATATTCACAATTATTGCAAAACTCAAACATCTCAATGGGGATCAAACATCCTCAGGAGACACAGAATATTAAGATATAGACAAAAATCATGAGATGGACAAAAGGCTATGATTGCTAGCTGGAATATAATAATGAAAAAATTTGCACTGAGATATAAATTCCATCTGTATTATCTAACAGTTTTATATGTAAATATCAAAGTTCAGACTTTTCTGTCAATTTATTCTAGTCTCTAGGTAACCCACCGATTAGAAGGTGTTTCCTCTCGCTGAAGAGAGATCTTGCCATTTGGATCTACAAAATCTTCCACCTATGGATCAAATCAATAAATTAAGTACTTTAAAATGTATTTTATTAAACTCTTTCAATACAGCTTTTCTAGTGTATACTAGTGCATATACATTTACATGCAGATATACACACATATCATAAATATTTTAAACATAGAAACAGGCCTTAAAATGATATTGGAAAAGGCCACTAAAATAATAGGCATTGAGAGATAAAAGTATAGTAATAATTAAGCCAATCTTGGGGTTTGGTTGATCCTTCTCAATAGCACAATTTCCCTTATTTCTACTGCTAAAAGAGCAGTCTAGAAGTCTCTGAACGTTCTTTAAGCCGCATGTAGAGCACATTGCATTAATCGAGCCTTGAGCCGATGAGATCATGAGTGAGAAGAGACACCCTGTCCAATAGGGCCGCAACTGGTGCACTAGGCGAACCTGTGCAAAAGTCCCCCTAGCTCTATCTATCTATCTATCTATCTATCTATCTATCTATCTATCTATCTATCTATCTATCTATCTATCTATCTATCTATCTATTTATCTATCTATCTATCTATCCATCTATCCATCTATCTTTATCTATCTATCTATCTATCTATCTTTATCTATCTATCTATATCTATCTATCTATCTATCTACCTATCTATCTATCTTTATCTATCTATCTATCTATCTATCTACTTACCTACCTATCTATCTATCTATCTATCTATCTTTATCTATCTACCTATCTACCTATCTATCTACCTATCTATCTACATATCTATCTATCTATCTATCTATCTATCTATCCATCTACTTATCTATCTATCTATCTTTATCTACCTACCTACCTACCTACCTACATATCTATCTATCTATCTACATATCTATCTATCTATATCTATCTATCTATCTATCTATCTATCTATCTATCTATCTATCTATCTATCTATCTATCTATCTATTGGATTTATATGCAGCCCCTCTCCGAAGACTTGGGGCGGCTAACAGCAATCATAAAACAGCGTACAATAATAATCCAATACTAAAAACGATTAAAAACCCCTTAATATAAAAAACCAAACATACATACAAACATACCATGCATAAAATTGTAAAGGCCTAGGGGGAAAGGGAATCTTAATTCCCCCATGCCTGGCGGCAGAGGTGGGTTTTGGGTTTTAAGTAGCTTACGAAATGCAAGGAGGGTGGGGGCAATTCTAATCTCTGGGGGGAGTTGGTTCCAGAGGGCCGGGGCCGCCACAGAGAAGGCTCTTCCCCTGGGTCCCGCCAAGCGGCATTGTTTAGTTGACGGGACCCGGAGAAGACCCACTGTGAGAGATGTTGGTTTAATCGCATCTGCTGGTCTAGGGAGACACCCAGATTGCAGGCCAGCACTGAGGGAAGTGGGGGTGTCAAAATTTTATCTCCCAGAGTAATGGATGAATAGATGGAACAGTCCTTAGGAGGCAGAACCCGCAGCCATTCCGTCTTGTTGGGGTTCAGCTTGAGCCTGTTGATGCCCGTCCAAGTTAGGTGGGTTTTTTTTAGCACATTGATTATACAACAAAGCCCAAGCATGGCAAATCCTTGTCCTCTCACCCAATTCTCCTAACATCTACTGTCATTCGTTTTACCTCCACCATGGTTTTAGGCAATAATTCCGCTCGGAAAAGTTGCAACATCGCCTCCATTATGTTTTTCCAGCCCTCTCGTAAAATATCACCATGTCGATGAGCCAAGTGGAACACAGTCTTCGCTGCAATGTGGGCTTTTGGATTGCTTCCAAAAACTGTTGGCAAATTCTCAATTGACTGCAATAGAAAAGTACAAATAAATAAATAAATAGTCTTACTGTTAAAAAAAAACCCTCAAGTTTGGTATAAAATATTAACTCAAAACAGAAAGGCTTGATTTAGTCAGTACTGCCGGCAAAACCAGGTGTTCACAGCCTTTCAAAAGACCAGTAGGGTAGAAGGAGTACGAACCTCAGGGGGAGTTGATTCCATCGAGTTGGGGCAGCCACAGAGAAGGCCCTCCCCCACGGCCCCGCCAACCTACATTGTTTAGTTGATGGGACCCGGGGAAGGCCAACTCTGTGTGATCTTATTGGTCTCTGGGAGGTATACAGCAGGGCCACAGCTGAGAGATGGTAATCAAGGCTCAGCTGTGGATCCAGGAGGATACCCGAACCTCTTAAACTTGTATTTAAGAGAAGTAGTAGTAGCTACTTCTGCTGATCACCGGCTGCCAACAGTCTACGGAGAGGGGCAGCATACAAATCTAATACAAATCTAATAAATAAGTTTGGCGGATCGAATCTCAGTAGACTCAAGGTTGACTCAGCCTTCTGTCCTTCCAAGGTCAGTAAAATGAGGACCCAGATTGTTGGTGGCAATATCTTACTCTCTGTAAACTGCTTAGAGAGGGCTGGATAGCGTTGTAAAGTGGCATACAGTGGAACCCCGACATAAGAGCTGCTCGACTTAAGAGCTACTCGAGATAAGAGCTGGGAGAGGAGAGACATTTTTTTATTTTATTTTATTTATTACTTGGATTTGTATGCCGCCCCTCTCCGCGATACGAGCCGAGAAGAGCCGGGCTGGCTTACTTTCCTTCCTTCCCGCGCTGATGCAGAGCCTCTCGAACAAAGCGTCGCGCCCCTCTGATGCTTTCGGCGGCTTCCGAAGCGACGCTGGGCTCTTTTGCCGCCAAAAGCGTCAGGGGGGCGTGACGCTTTGTTCGAGTGGCTCTGCATCAGCGCGGGAAGGAAGGAAAGTAAGCCAGCCCGGCTCTTCTCGGCTCGTATCCCGGCACTTGGTGAGTGGAGAGGCGGTCGCCTCCCCTGCCGCCCCACTCTGGGGGTCCTTGGCTTCTGCTGGGGGTGGGGGGATCCGAACGCTGTTTTGAATTTCACATTCCGAGTGGCCCAAACGCGAACTTCCGCACCTCAGGAGTTAGCTCGCAAACGGCGCGGCTGTTTTAAAACATCGCTGCCGGCCTGGGGGGGGAGAGGGAAAGGGGGGGAGAGGGGGGGAGAGAAAGAGAGAGGGAGAGAGAGAAAGAGAGAGGGAAAGGGGGGGAGAGGGGGGGAGAGAAAGAGAGAGGGATAGAAAGAGAGAGAGAGTGAGAGATGCTCAGTGAGCCTTTCTTTGAAGTTGCTTTTCTTTCTTTCTTTCTTTCTTTCTCTCTCTCTTTCTTTTTCTCTCTTGCTCTCTTGCTCTTTCATTCTTTTTTCTTTCTCTTTCTTTCTCTCTCTTTCTTTCTTTCTTTCTTTCTCTTTCTTTCTTTCTCTTGCTTTCTTTCTTTCTCTTGCTTTCTCTCCTTCCTTCCCTCCTTCCATTTCTTTCATTCTCCCTCTCTATTTTTATTTCTCTTTCATTTTCTTTCTTTCTCTCTTGCTTGCTTTCTTTCTTGCTCTTTTTCTTTCTCTCTTTTACCTTCCCTTCCTCTATTTCTTGCTTTCCTTTTCCTTACTCCCTTCTTTCCTCCCTCTACAGGATTGGGTGGCAGTGAAGTTACTCTCCCCTTTCATAAGTTTCCTTGCTTCCTTCCTCTGTTCCTGTCCCTTCACCCTTTCTTTCTTCCTTTCTTTCTTTCTTCCTTCCTTTCTTTCTTTCCTTCCTTCCTTTCCTCCCTCCATTTCTTGCTTTCCTTTTCCTTCCTCCCTTCTTGCAATGTCTTTTTGCATAATTTAGACTAACTTTGTGAGTTTTTTGAGGGCTGGAACCAATTAAAATTATTTACATTAATTCCTATGGGGAAAAGTCGTTCGAGATAAGAGCTGCTCGACTTAAGAGCGCAGGTCCGGAACGAATTAAACTCGTATCTCGAGGTACCACTGTATAAGTCTAAATGCTATTGCTAAAGACTTTTTAAAAATGAAAGAAACAGCAAAAGAATAACAAAAAAAAAATGATTTTGGAAAAGTACAAACAGACCAAGGATCCAGATGGTTTGGAAATAAGATTTTGAAATTAATTATAATAAATTTTCTTGCAAGAACATGCTTTTGTTGTCAATTCTCTTTTAAAAATTGGTGGGATGGAACTTTGGACACTCTGGGGTAGCAGAAAGAACTAAAGATTAGTATTAACTAACCGTTTTATTTAAGTAAGAGGAAACTCAACTTTATTCATGAACTATGTTTAAATTTAAATTATCTATATGTCTCCGTTTGACAACTTACCTCACTGCTGAGAGCTGTGAATTTACAGAGAGAAATTATGAGGTTGTCAAAAACATCACTGAGGCCGTAATGGGCAGAGATCATGGCACATTTTCTGAAAGACAAATCATAATGCTGTAAGAGAAATTATATAGTGAATACTTTCAGAATTATTCCCTAGATTTTTCCCATTATATTTCTGCAATGCATCAAACTGTGATTATTCAAACTGGTTTGGTTTCAAATAATACCACGTGTGCATTAATGATGCACACACTCAAATAGCTTAATTGAGAATTAAGCACAATAATCATTGCAGTAATAAAAAAATAAGATGACATTTAGAAATACAACTCTGTCACACACGAATGCTCCTCAAACACTCATTTTTCATTCTTGCATATTATTATACGCCTCTTCTAACAAACTTTTCAAGATACGAACCCGGTGTTTAAGATTCTTTTTGCCTCTTCTTCCGAACTATTTTCACCTTACAAACCCAAGCCGCTGCTGCTGGGATGAAGGGGTTTCTTTTCCCCCCCCTTTTTTGAAGAAAGAAAAGGGAGGGGCGGCTTGGAGGGGGAAAGACTTTGCATTAACAAAAGTAGGAGAACAGCCTGCTTGCAGGCACTGAAAGAGTGTCTTTTGAACAAAGAAAAGGGAGGGGCGGCTTGGAGGGGGAAAGACTTTGCAGAGAACAGTGTGCTTGCAGAGGCACTGAAAGGGTGTCTTTTGAAGAAAGAAAATGGAGGGGCGCCCCCCTTGCCTTTCTTCCTTCCCATTCACCCTTTAGCCTAGCCTTGCTTCTTCCACCCGCCCCCTTTAGCTGCTCCTCCCTGCCCTCTGTTCGCGTCCCTTCTAAAGTTTGGGATTTTCCTAAAGGATTTGCACGCATTATTTGCTTTTACATTGATTCCTATGGGAAACATTGTTTCATCTTACGAACTTTTCACCTTACGAACCTCCTCCTGGAACCAATTAAGTTTGTATCATGAGGTACCATTGTATCATATTATGAAATCAGCAGCCCCTTTGCTCTTGTGACCAACCGTGGAACCCCACCTCTCCCAATTCTCACTGCAGGGGAACAACACTTTGAAGTCAAGGATATCCTAGATTCATGCACCCATAGCAGAAAACTCCAAGTTTTAATTCTCTAAAGACTTGCAAAACTGAATGGATAGATGCCCAGCACATATGAGTCTCACATGTTTTGCATAAATTTTATGATAAGTGTCTGAATTAGCCCCACTGAAAGATTAACCACTTTCTCTCTCTTCTCTCTCCAGGTTTACCTCTTTTTCAAAGGGGGGCAGCATGTCAAAACTGCCAGACTGCCAGGAACCCCGGGGGGAGGCTGGGAGAAAGGCGAAGTGAATGATAAGGGAAACAAAAAAAGACTTCCAGGTTGTTTCCCCGAGATAAGAATGCTGACACATAGAACAACTGTTTCCAAAACATCTCTTTTAATTGATTGGACAATGAGAGAACAGTAATGAGAAGGAACTAAGGAGAGGGTGGGAGTTTACTGGGGAAAGTTGGTGTGGATACTCAGTTCTAGCTTTGCTATACTGTAAACCACAGTAGTAAAGTACAGTGTTCCCTCGATTTTCGCGGGTTCGAACTTCGCGAAACGTCTATACCACGGTTTTTCAAAAACATTAATTAAAAAATACTTCGCAGTTTTTCACCCTATACCATGGTTTTTCCCGCCCGATTACGTCATATGTCATTGCCAAACTTTCGTCTGCCTTTAAAAAACATTTTTTTAAATAAACTTTAATAAATAAACATGGTGAGTAATAATCTAAATGGTTGCTAAAGGAATGGGAAATTGTAATTTAGGGGTTTAAAGTGTTAAGGGAAGGCTTGGGATACTGTTCATAACCAAAAATAGTGTATTTACTTCCGCATCTCTACTTCGCGGAAATTCGACTTTTGTGGGTGGTCTCGGAACGCATCCCCCGCAAAAATCGAGGGAACACTGTATACCTTTCACTAGAAATGAAATCAAGATCTTTCTTTCTTAAGGGACCAAGTCTGGGCAGGACTGAGAGTTGAAATACCTCTGAGGCTTTACCAATTCTGTGTATTGCATCTGCATCTATGCTGCCATCTTGTGATAAGAAGCTACTAAGGTATGTAAACTGTTGGGCATGTTCTATTGGTTGTTGGCCAGTTGTGATTAATGTGTTGAGGCCTTGACTCCCAATCAATATGACTTTGGTCTTATCTACACTAATATGTAGTCCTACTTTTCTAGCCTCTATCTCTTAAGTTGGTAGTCATGTTGTGCAAGGAGGCACTAGTTTCTGACAATGCAATATTGTCACCAAAATCAAGTCTGTGAGCCTTGTGTGATTCTACCAGGGAATTCCAGCATTTGAGCCATTCGCTGCTTTCCATGTAACAAAGTCTAAGATGAGGAGAAACAGAAAGAGTGATAAAATGCAGCAACCCTGTCTAACACCAATATGGATGTTGAAAAAGTTGATGGCTCCACTATTGATCTTTACACAAGCAACTGCTACAATATAGAAACATAGAGGTCTGACGGCAGAAAAAGACCTCATGGTCCATCTAGTCTGCCCTTATACTATTTTTTGTATTTTATCTTACAATGGATATATGTTTATCCCAGGCATGTTTAAATTCAGTTACTGTGGGTTTATCTACCACGTCTGCTGGAAGTTTGTTCCAAGGATCTACTACTCTTTCAGTAAAATAATATTTTATCATGTTGCTTTTGATCTTTCCCCCAACTAACTTCAGATTGTGTCCCCTTTTTCTTGTGTTCACTTTCCTATTAAAAACACTTCCCTCCTGGACCTTATTTAACCCTTTAACATATTTAAATGTTTCGATCATGTCCCCCCTTTTCCTTCTGTCCTCCAGACTATACAGATTGAGTTCATGAAGTCTTTCCTGATACGTTTTATGCTTAAGACCTTCCACCATTCTTGTAGCCCGTCTTTGGACCCGTTCAATTTTGTCAATATCTTTTTGTAGGTGAGGTCTCCAGAACTGGACACAGTATTCCAAATATAGATTTTTAAAGAGGTTAATAAATTGATCAAGGATTGCATCTATTTTATACAGGCTCTATAGGAAGTGCTGTTTTACAAAGCTAAACTATCAGCATGATTAACGTCCAAGGTTTTAGGTCAAAATAAGGATCTGGTACATAAAATAATTTTGCAGACTATGAAGTAGTGTTACCTGAAACCAGAGATAGTCTTCTGGATGACTGTTTCATCTAAGCTCTTGTCAAAAACGTAGGAAAGAGCTGCAACAGTAGGTCCCCAGGTCATGGCAAAGAGGTCATGATCATAGCTGCCAGATGGAACATGCAGAAAGATTCCTTCTTCAGTAGCTCCACGATGCAACAACACACTCCATACATAGTTTTCTTTCACTAAACCTGTCTGCTCATCGGGCATCACAATCTCTTCATTTCTATCAAAGATGAATACAGAAACATTAAATGATCAATTGTTAAGATGCAAATAGAGACATAGAAACATAGAAGACTGACGGCAGAAAAAAACCTCGTGGTCCATCTAGTCTGCCCTTATACTATTTATTATTATTATTATTATTATTATTATTATTATTATTATTATTATTAATTAGATTTGTATGCCGCCCCTCTCTGAAGACTCGGGGCGGCTCACAACAATAATAAAAACAATATTCCAGCGAAAACAAATCTAATATTAAAAAGCACCTAAAACCTTATCATATTTTAAAAAGCAAACAACATTTACATACCCAAACATAAATATATATTTTAAAAAAGGCCTGGGGGAAAGGTGTCTCAACTCCCCCATGCCTGGCGGTATAGATGGGTCTTGAGTAATTTACAAAAGACAAGGAGTGTAGGGACAGTTCTAATCTCTGGGGGGAGTTGATTCCAGAGGGCCGGGGCTGCCACAGAGAAGGCTCTTCCCCTCTTCCTCTTCCCCAAACGACACTGTTTGGTCGACGGGACCTGGAGAAGGCCAACTCTGTGGGACCTTATAGGTCGCTGGGATTCGTGCGGTAGCAGGCGGTTCCGAAGGAACTCTGGTCCAATGCCATGCAGGGCTTTAAAGGTCGTAACCAACACTTTGAATTGTGACCGGAAACTGATTGGCAGCCAATGCAGGCCACGGAGTGTTGCAGAAACGTGGGCGAATCTAGGAAGCCCCACGATGGCTCTCGCGGCTGTGTTCTGCACGATCTGAAGTTTCCGAACACTTTTCAAAGGTAGCCCCATGTAGAGAGCATTGCAGAAATCGAACCTCGAGGTGATGTATTTTATCTTAGGAGGGATATATGTTTATTCCAGGCATGTTTAAATTCCGTTACTGTGGATTTACCAACCACATCTGCTGGAAGTTTGTTCCAAGCATCTACTACTCTTTCAGTAAAATAATATTTTCTCATATTGCTTCTGATCTTTCCCCCAACTAACGTCAGATTGTGCCCCCTTGTTCTTATGTTCACTTTCCTATTAAGAACACCAAATGTGGTAGGATTTTATTTTATTTTTATACCATTTTTATACCACTTTTTTCATATATAACACCAAGTACCGGCTTTCCCCTAAAGTAAGATCCTGTCATATTTTTTGACTCCCAAAATATGGCCTTGGCCTTATTATGGGGAGGGAGGTCTTATTATTTTCAGGGTGCAAGACACACATCTTGCAGGAGTCTGATAGCTTTCATGGCTCTACACATTGCGCTGGCGGCTCCAGGGCCTCAATCCCTGCTTCGCCTCCTCCTCCTCATAGGTAGGAACACGTTTCAAAATACCGCTGGAGGCAGAGCAATCCCACAGGGTCTACGTAATTATTTATTTTATTATTATTATTATTATTATTATTATTATTATTATTATTATTATTATTTACTAGATTTGTATGCCGCCCCTCTCCGTAGACTCGGGGCGGCTCACAACAGTGATAGAAACAATATATAATGACAAATCTAATAGTTAGAATCTAAAATAACAATAGTACATTTAAAAAGTCTAAAAATCAAGGAACCCCAATATATAAAAACATACATACAGTCATATCATGCACAAAAACTACATAGGCAGGGGGAGATGTCTCAGTTCCCCCACACTTGACGACAGAGGTGTGTTTTAAGGAGTTTACAAAAGGCAAGGAGGGTGGGGGCAGTTCTAATCTCTGGAGAGAGCTAATTCCAGAGGGTCGGAGCCGCCACAGAGAAGGCTCTTCCCCTGGGTCCTGCCAGATGACATTGTTTAGTTGACAGGACCCAGAGAAGACCAACTCTGTGGGACCTAACCGGTCGCTGGGATTCGTGCGGCAGAAGGTGGTCTCGTAATGCCACGGCGGCGAGAGTTAATAAAACTTGCCCAACAATATAAATAAGGTACAGTTCTTGTGTCACTGCCTACACGCACCCGCCTCTCTTGCTCTCTGTCTCTCTCTCTCTCTCCCGTCCAAAAGAATGGCTACCATGAAAAGAATGGCTCCCAGCTGGCAGGGAGAGAGAACGAGAGAGAGCAAACAAGAGACAGTTGGACGCAGACATCTACAGTTCTCCCCTTGTGCAAGCAGAAGTTTCAACTTCTCTATCTTTCCTTAACATCTTTAATCCAATGGGGTAGACATGAACTTGTGCTGAATCAGCCGGGAGCTACCATTTGGGTGGGGGGGAAGTGGCGGAATGCGCCACCCGTCAGCTGGGACACAACAACTCGTCTGTGAAGTGACTTGGGTTGAGAGACTATGAATAGCCCTAAAACACCCAGGCAAGTTTTTCACGCCTAAGGCAGGACTAGAATTCACTGTCTACTGGCTGCTACGCTAGACCTTTATCAAATTAGCTTTTTTTATAAATCAGATTGCTCTGGTAACTCTCCTTACAAAGTTTAATTTATACTTACTTGATAGCATAATACATATCTTCTAACATGTCTTGGTCAAAATCTTTGCCGCCATTTACTCCTTTCAGATTTTTTCGGAATTCCTGTAATTAGCGATGAAAGTACATTACTTTCTGATAAATTCTGAATTTTGCAAATTACCCTTTATTGTGAAATATTTTGAATACTTTGTTATGAAATTCAGAGGCAACACATATCTTGGGAAGATTTGGGGGTTAGTTTCTAAACTACTGCAATTCAGTAAAAAGCATAAAAATAGAAGCAAGGGATCCTCTGAAAATGGGGTTGTAGTAGTTTTATTTTCCATCCTGACAAAGAGCTGATTTTGCCACCATCGTTGGCCAGAGAATCAGAGAATCTCCACCTTTTCCATTTAGCTGTTCGAATTTTTAAGCATGCCTCTGAATTTGATTTCTTTTTCTTTTTTCTTTACATTTTAAGTGTTAAATATCTGGTGGAATGCTGAACTATCCTTACCTCTCTCTCTCTCTCTCTCTCTCTCTCTCTCTCTCTCACACACACACACACACACACACACACACACACACACTGGTGGATTATGAACATGAAGTTTTTATTCTTTATTACTGCTTTTTTTCTGGAACAACAAAACCCTT
This sequence comes from Erythrolamprus reginae, assembly GCF_031021105.1. NCBI lineage: Eukaryota > Metazoa > Chordata > Lepidosauria > Squamata > Dipsadidae > Erythrolamprus > Erythrolamprus reginae. The sequence continues at coordinate 15,042,586 of NC_091954.1, read as the reverse complement.
TTGGCATGGAAAAAAAATTCCTACATAGTGTTCTGTCTGGGTCCCCCCAGACGCCAACCCCAACCAAAAAGAGTAGGCAGACACACTGGTAAAAAGCAAAGAAAGTTTATATAATTGAAAGCAAACACAGGTAACAAAAACTGCTCTTACAGACAGGAACACGATGAAGCTTCACAGAGGTTTCACGAAGGCCAGGCAATAAAACAGGATTCTTGCTGGCAAAAACAACGCTGGAGATAATAAAACCCACGCCTCCCCCAAGTCTTTCAGCCTTCTAGGCCACAAGCCAAGATCAGAGACGCCGAGAATCGAAGCAAGGTCACAGGACTCCCAGTTGATAACTCTCCACAAGACTGTAAGGGCGGGCCTGCCTTTTCAAGCCTGCTGAGGAGAACCACACCCAAACCCAGCTGTTGCCAATTCAGGGATGGAAATACCTTTCTAATTGGCCCTGTCTTTGAGCTGCACGTCGCTGCCTCATGTCTATTATAGCCTGTGCGTCTTCATCCAATGAATCCAGGCTACTAGCTGGGGAGAGGCCCCCCCCGGGGGTCTCAGGCTGCTCTCCCTCCTCCTCTTCCTGACATTCCTCTCCCCCGTCTGCCTGGTCCTCCCCCTCCTGTTCACTGCCCTCCTCCTCTGGGCATGGATCCGGCAGAGCTCCAGCCGGTTCCTGAGGAGCCTCAGGCTGAATCACAACACATAGTGAAAGTGATCTCATTTACCCTGGACTCTTACAGTAAGGAATTTGTGTTACCGCTTTTTATAAGAACTTTATTTTCTATTATTAAATATTTTCCTGGTCCTTTTATTGAAAAGAAAAGAAATAGGAATAAGAAAACAGGATAAAAACATAGCGTAATCCTACTAAAGCCCAAGAAATCAGGAAAAAAATCTTAAGCTCTATATCCCTCCCTATTAAATCGCTAGTTGCTGCTTTAATATCTGGGACCACCTTTATATTATATTGAGGATAGATAAATTTAGCCAAAGACAGGGGTCGACAAAATTGTTCAGAATCTAGGAGCCAGCCAAAAAATTTAGGAGCCAGAATTTTTTTTAAGCAAACTTGGTTTTTTGCCGAGTCTCCACCTGACATCGCTTTCACCCCCTCCCCCCCGGCGCAGGCCTGGCTCCGCCGAGCCGGCTCTGCTGTACTCCCGTCGGGATCCGAGGGGAGACCGTTAGTCAGAAACCGAAACAGAGAAGAAGGAAAGGGAGACCGGGCCGGGGACGCGGGTGAGGGGGGGAGGGGGGAGGAGGGGTTACTGGTCGGAAGTCACCGCGCACGCGGCCGGAGGAGGAATGAACAAAACCTCACGCCGGGAGGGGAGGGGCTTCCGCTTCTCTCCGAAGGCGGGTGAGCGGCCAAGATCGGAGCGTCTGTGTGCGGTGGGGGGGAGTGAAGGGGTTCGAGTAGGAGGCGGAATGGAGGCAAGGGGGGGAGGGAGAGACGCACGCAAGCGCAGGGGACGCTGGGAAAGCAGCTCGCTCCGAGGTTGATGGGCGGAGCTACGGAAGCCAAGATGTACCATTTCTGGGCGTAAACACAAGGCGGGAAAAATATACTGTATACCAGTGATTTTCAACCTTTTTTGAGCCGCGGCACACTTTTTATATTTACAAAATCCTGGGGCACACCACCAACCAAAATGACACAAATCTAATAAATAAATAAATAAATAAATAAATAATAAATACATACATACATACATACATACATACATACATACATACATACATACATACATACATAAATAACCCCCTCATATATACAATCCCATGTAACATCCCCTTATAAATACAGTCAATCATCAATCATCCCTCCTGAAATTTATACCACTGTCTCATTTATGGGTACTTCTCCTGTCTTTCCCCCTTTTCTCTCTCATGTTTCTCATTTCTCTCTCTTCCTCCCTTTTTCCCTCATTCCTTCTCCCTCTCACTTCTCCTCTTTTTCCATCCCTGTCTCTCTCCCCCCCTTATGTGTGTGTATGTATACACACTCCAACCATTTCCAAAACCAGTTGAGGGCTGGGTTTTTTTTCTCTTTTATCCTTTTCAAAAACAGGTGTGGGCTGGGGGGGGGGTTTCTTATTATTTGGATGCTTTTTACCATATGCTTCAAGAATCACCTCTCTCTCTCTCTCTTTTGTTTCTCTCTCCTCTCATTCTCTGCCTCAATCATTTTATCATTTCTCCTTTTTTCTCCCCTTTTTGTTCTCATTTCTCTCACTCTCCTTTCCTCTCCCTATCTGTCTTGCTTTCTCTCTCTCTTGCTATCTTTTTCTCTCTCTTGTTCTCTTATTTTCTCTCTCTCTCTCTTGTTCTTTCTCTCTCTCATGCTTTCTCTCTCTTGTTCTTTCTCTCTCTGTTGCTCTCTCTCTTATTTTCTCTCTCTCTCTCTCTTTCCTTTCTCTCATTCCCTCTTTCTCTCTATCCTTTCTATCTCTCACTCTTTCCTTCTCTCCCTCCCTTTCTCTCTCTTTCCATTCCCTCTTTCTCTCTATCCTTTCTATCTCTCACTCTTTCCTTCTCCCCCTCTCTTTCTCTCTCTTTCCTTTCTCTCATTCCCTTTCTCTCTATCCTTTCTATCTCTCACTTTTTCTTTCTCTCCCTCCCTTTCTCTCTCTTTCCTTTCTCTCATTCCATCTTTGTCTCCTGGGGCTGACTGCGCCTGCCCTGCACCCCCCACCACGGAGGGAAAGCATTTGGCATCGGCACCGCCAAACACCCCCCCCTCCACAAGCAGCAAAAGCCTCTGCGACTGAGCCGGAAGGCAAACGGTGCACCCCGCCGCTTAGGCTTTTGCTGCTCCTGGGGGGGGGAGGATTTTCTCCTCCCCGCCCCCCCCGGCAGCCAAACGTCGCTGGTGCAGGAAAGCAGCGTGTTAAAAGGCGCGCTGCTTTCACGGAAAACAAACCCGGCTTTCCTGGCAACGGAGGATGACAAGCAGGAAGAAGCGGGGTGGAGCAACGCCAGGCTCAAGCAGGCAGCTTCCGCGCGTTTCTTTCAGCGGAAGAGGAGGAGAGGGAGCGGATCGGGTGGGCGGGGGCAGCGCCTTCTACTGCCGGCGCCTCCCCGCCCCCGCCCCCGCCCCCCCCCCCAGGCAGGCAGGGGAATGGGAACTGCGCGCCCATGGAAAAGGGCACGCAGGGGGATATTTTGGGGTGTGCGGGTAGCGGCGGCGGGCAATAGCCGGGGGGCTGCTTCTGCAAGTGGGAGCTCCAGGGCTGAAGCCTCAGCCCTGGAGCTCCCACTTGCAGGAGCCACCTCGCGGCACACCTGGCCATGTCTCGCACCGGTTGAAAAACACTGCTGTATACACATACAGTACAGCAGGCAACATTTTCTAGGCGCCAGACAACATTTTCTAGGCGCCACTGGCGACCAGGCGCCTGGGTTTGTCGAACCTTGGCCAAAGATACAAATTGGAATAGAAACTGGGGAAAACCTGTTTTTTTTCTATTTTTAATCAAGCAATTGGATGATAGCCATGTGTACCAAAGTAAGGATAAAGGAATATATTTAGATTTGCAGCAATTTACTTCCAGGTAAATATAGAGAAAACTTGAAGTCCCATCTACCTCTTTTTATTGCTTGCAATGTTTACAACAGTCATCGTCATATTTATGTCTCTTGTACATTTGTTTACTTTCAATAATACTTTGTCTTATTTCAGAAAATATAACATTTTGACCCACCCCTACTTAATTTTAGGGAAGAAAAAATTAGTGTTACTTTTTGTTCTGCCGGGCTCTCTGGTAGAAGCCTCCCGAAAATTCACGGGTACAAATTTCAGACACACACACGTTTGAAAATTCAAAACAATGTCCTTTATCACAAAATTCAAAAGAAACAAAGCACCCTTTTTGTATGGCAAAGAGCACTCTTCCCCAAAACAAAGTTGTCGGCTGTACAAGTCCCTTAATCAGTCCTTAAGTACTTAGCTAGTAGCTGTGAAGAAATGTCACAGCCCTCCTTCTACCCACGAAGTGAAACACACACACACTTTACTCTGCTTTGGTGTCAAAGGCGTGAAAAATCCACAAAGTTCAGACACAGCGAAGCACGGTCCTGAAGAACAACGATCAGATAATCTTCCACAAAGTCCCCAGCCAGCACGCTGCTATTTATATCAGCAGCTCTAATTACTGGAGCCCCACCCAAACATAGGTGGCCTCTCTTATCTCCTGTAATATTTCTGCAATTGGTCTCTTCGATGCATAAGTCTGCACATGCGTGGGTCTAACACTTCGTCATCCGAATCGACCGAAGATAATGGTGATTGGCTTCCTGGGCTGTGTGCCAAGCCCCCCTCTTCCAAGTCACCCCCACCTCCTTCTTCGTCTGAGGAAACTGCACTCCCTGACTATGTCGGCAACAAAATAGGCCTAGGACATGTTGACGTTTCCCCTGCCTCCACCTCTACATTCCCTGGGGCAGGAGCTTGGCCAGAGGCAACCACAACACTTTTGAGTAAATATCATACCCAATCCCAATTCAGACCATTGTTATCATTTATTTGTTTGTTTGTTTGTTATTTAGATTTGTATGCCGCCCCTCTCCGCGGACTCGGGGCGGCTCACAGCAAAATATAACAAATTGTAACAAATCCAAATAAATTTAAAATATTTAAAAAAGTTTAAAAAGAACCCCATTTACTAACAAGCACACACACAAACATACCATGCATAAATTGTACATGCCCGGGGGAGGTGTTTCAGTTCCCCCATGCCTGACGGCAAAGGTGGGTTTTAAGGAGTTTACGGAAGGCAAGGAGGGTAGGGGCAGTTCTAATCTCTGGGGGGAGTTGGTTCCAGAGAGTCGGGGCCGCCACAGAGAAGGCTCTTCCCCTGGGGCCCGCCAACCGACATTGTTTTGTTGACGGGACCTGGAGAAGGCCCACTCTGTGGGACCTAATTGGTCGCTGGGATTCGTGCAGTAGAAGGCGGTCTCGGAGATATTCTGGTCCAGTGCCATGAAGGGCTTTAAAGGTCATAACCAACACTTTGAATTGTGACCGGAAATTGATCGGCAGCCAATGCAGACTGCGGAGTGATGGCGAAATGTATCATGTGAATGTTGTCCCAGTTTCCACTTTATGTTATTTGTACTTCATTTTATCATTTACTATTTTGCTGTCAGTTTGGGATATTTTTCAAATAGAAAATTAACACAGAATAATAAAGCCCAAGAAACCAAGGGGGAAAAAAATCAGAATATTCAGGTTAGCAGATCCCGCGAAGAAGAAATATCTCACCTCTAACGTCATAGGTACATTTTGCTTGCGAACATTATGATTATGTTGATCAGTGTTTAGCATGATAACTGCATAGGCTAGAGCAAAACAGGCATCGCTATTGGCAAATGGAGTCCCGTTTGATTTCTGAAAGGAGAATGAGAATGGAAAGCAGATCCAAATAATGTAAATATAGTACTGTATATAACTGAAAGGAAAATGCCAAGAATTTAATCCACTCACCCCTCTAAAAAATAAAGATAAATAGAAAATTGTTTATACTGTAAACCCACACAAAATAGTCCTATGAATTTTTCAGATTTCCTGCCTAAATTGCCAATCTAGGATTGGCAATTCCCAATAAAATCAATTTGGAAAGTGTTTCCTCCTACCAAATATGTATACATGAGTCGATTGCAAATGTATATGCATATTGCCCCCACCCTCCTTGCCTTTCGTAAGCTGCTTAAAACCCACCTCTGCTGCCAAGTATGGGGGAACTGAGATACTCTTTCCCCCTAGGCCGTTACAATTTTATGCATGGTATGTCTGTATGTCTGTTTGGTTTTTATTATAATGGGTTTTTAATTGTTTTTAGTATTGGATTATTATTATATGCTATCTTATTATTGCTGTTAGCCGCCCCGAGTCTTCAGAGAGGGGCAGCATACAAATCCAATGAATGAATGAATGAATGAATGAATGAATGAATGAATGAATAAATAAATAAATAAATATACTTATGTATATTTATTTACTATGTGTCAAACTGCGTCTATGTTGATTGACGAACCCAATCAAGAAAACACAATCAGGATGCTCCAATCTCTGCATGCGAAACTTTATGGAATATATGATTTCAGCACTGATCAAATCAGATTTAATTCCCATGCAAACCCACATAATTAAAGTATAGGATTCTCCCTCCCCCTATTAGTGCAGGTCACAATGTCAAATTAAGCCTCACGATATTGTTGTGGGGGGGAAATCTTGGTGACATATCTAAATTTACATTCAAAATTGCTCTAAGTATCCCATATTTTTGTGCACTATTGCAATTCCACCACATATGTGTATATGTTCCAACTTCTTTCTTGCACCTCTAACAAATATTTGCATATTTACCATCTATTTGATTTAATGTACGTGTTGTTTTATATCCATTTTCCTTAACTTTGACATGTTCTTATATACTTTTCTATTCCAAATATTTATCCGGTCATTATCATTTATTTCTCCTAAATCTGATTCCCAAATTAATTTTAAATCTTTTGCCTACTCTTCTAATTCAATTAATATCTACCTATATATTCTTCATTTACATCACATTCTTTTATAATCATTTCAAATTTTGTCGTCTATCTTTCAAATCTTTCTTCCACTTTTATCCATTTCTCTAATTGTATTAAATTCAACCAATTTAACATGTTATTTAGTTGTGTTATATTCTTTTTCTTGGTCTTCCAATCTTTCCATGTATATATCTGATTTTCTTTTAGTTTACTATTCCATTCTTTCAATGCGATCTGAGGGAAATTCTTCCTTTCCACTACCGGTGTTAAAAGAGAAATTCTTGGTATTAGCTGTTAACTCCATTTATTCCATAATTCTATCACATCTTTTAAAAAGGGATTTTGAATTCTCCTAGCAATTTTTAAAAAAATCCTTTCTAAACCAATATGTTTATATAGGATCACCTATTTACCTTAATTCTTAAGCTCTATATCCCTCCATATTAAATCTCTAGTTGCTGCTATAATATCTGGGACCACCTTTATATTATACTGAGGATGGATACATTTAGCCAAAGATATAAATTGGAATAGAAACTGGGGGAAACCTGTTTTTTAAATTTTTAACCAAGAAACTGGATGATAGTCACGTGTACTAAGGTGCAAGGATAAAGGAATATATTTAGATTTGCAGCAATTTTATTCAATTGAGTTCTATGCTTTTACTTCCAGGTAAACATAGAGAAAACTCTTTTTATTGCTTGCAATGTTTGCAGCAGACATCGTCATATTTATGTCTCTTGTACATTTGTTTACTTTCTCTTATTTAGGGAAGAAAAAATTAGTGTTACTTTTGAGTAAATTCAGATCATTTTTATCATGTGAATGTTGTTCCAGTTTCCACTGTTATGTTATTTGTACTTCATTTACTATCTTGCTGTCAAGTTTGGGATATTTTTCAAATAGAAAATTAACACAGAATTGTAAGTTATAGTTTGATTTGTTTGATTTTTGCTGTGTTTGGGTAATAAATCATGATATGATGACAAGACGGTTAAAAGACCAAGAGGAATCAGAATTTTATGAGATTTGGAATAAAGTGTAAATATGGATAAATAAGAAGAAGAAGCAAAAGTAAAAATAATGTGAGAATTGTAGAAGTATGGATATGATTTAAATTTTGTGTTTGGTTTAGTTTATATATGAAGATTTATTATATAAGGTTAAACAAGTTTCTTCTTTTCATTTAAAGTAATAAGTTGATTTAAAGTATTAATAATGTATTCTTTTTTCTGTATGGAAATTTGACTTCTAGAATAAGTGGGGAAGTTGCAACCCCAACTTTGTGTTAAATGTATGTTTGTCAGTTTTGTCTTTTTTATGAAAAATCAATAAAGTTTATCAAAAAGAATAAAAATTAATAAATCACAGTTGATATATGAATTCAGCCACTGCCACCCCCACAAAAAAATTAAGTACATGTAACCTAATCAAAATCAGTTGTTTTTTTTTCCGCATAGAGAAAAGTAGCCTTCATTCCAATTCCATTACTTAATATATTATTTAAGAACAAAGATATAGGGCAATTCAAAACATACATGCCAATGTTCTGTAAAGGTTTCCAATAGCCTGTGAATCACAGGAGCTTCTCCTGGCAAACGGAAGGCTTCCAGGTAGAGTCTTAAAGCTTCATCTAGTCGTAAACCTTGGAAATGGAAAGTCCTGAAAAGAAAATACAAAATCAAGATAAGTGTTGTGGTTAGCTCTGGCCCAGCTCCTGCCCCAAGGACTGTGGATGTGGGGGAGACATCCACATGCTGCAGGCCTGTTCCGCCACCCCCAGTGGAATCTGCTGATGAAGGCTCCTCTGACCAAGAAGACATGAGTGACAGGGAGGAGGAGAGTATGGCAGACAGCTCAGGAGTGCAATTATCTAGCTCCTCCTTGGATTCAGAACAAGAGTTAATGATACAGCCACGCATGCGGACAGCAATCCATAGGCAACAACAACTGAGAGATTATTATCAAAGAAAATGAGGCCACCTGTGGTTGGGTGGGGCTGTGGTGATTAGTGAGGCTGCTATAAAGAGCAGCCTGTGGGTTTGGCCACTGTGGAGGATTATCTGATCGTTGTATTTCGTGACTGCTTTACTGACTTGGACCTTTTGTGTGCTGATTTTTCCCCCGCTTTGAAACTAAACCAGGGCAAAGTGTGTTTCACTTTGTGAAAGAAGGACTGTGAATTGCCTCACAGCTGCAAGCTAAGTATCACAGAACTGATAAGGGACTTGTACAAATTACCAGTTTGTTTGGAGATGAGTGCTCTTTGCTATATCAAAAGAGGGCTTGGTTTAAGTGAGTTTTCATTATAAAGAACATTGTTTTGAATTTTCAAATGTGTGTGTGTGTCTGAAATTTGTACCTGTGAATTTTTGGGAGGAGTCTACCAGAGAGCCCGACAGAACAATAAGTACGAAGAACAAAAAAACCACTAGGCAGATCTACATCACAAAATCATTACAGATGGCTTACTGTATACAGTAACTGGTTGTTTATTAATTGTTTGTAGTCTCAATGGGCTCTGAAAGGTACTTTATGACCTGTAAAGCACTTCGGACTGTCAAAAACTGTGCCGGAGGGGTGGTTGGTCACATGACATTTCAGATGTGGGCAACCTGTTCACATTTACAACTGGTTGCCAAGTGCCGTACAATTATGTGTTCACTATTTTATTTATTTTATTTATTTATTAGATTTGTATGCCACCCCTTTCCGTAGACTTTCCCCAGAAAGTCAATAGGAAATCTGGCAGGGAAGGTTGCAACCTCACACTACTCACCAGAGCCTACAAAACGTTTGCCAGACCAATTCTTGAATACAGTTCATCTGTCTGGAACCCATACCACATCTCGGACATCAACACCCTAGAAAATGTCCAAAGATACTTCACCAGAAGAGCCCTTCACTCCTCCACTCGAAACAGAATGCCCTACATAAGCAGACTATCAATCCTAGGTCTTGAAAGCTTAGAACTACGATGCCTAAAACACGATCTAAGTATTGCCCACAAAATCATATGCTGCAACGTCCTGCCTGTCAGTGACTACTTCAGCTTCAACCGCAACAACACAAGAGCACGCAACAAATTCAAACTTAATATTAATCGCTCCAAGCTTGACTGTAAAAAATAGGACTTTAGCAATCGAGTTGTCGAAGCGTGGAACTCATTACCGGACTCAGTAGTGTCAACCCCTAACCCCCAACATTTCTCCCTTAGACTATCCGCGATTGACATCTCCAAATTCCTAAGAGGTCAGTAAGGGGCGTACATAAGTGCACTAGCCTGCCTTTCGTCCCCTATCCAATTGTCTCTCCTTATCTCATATATCATATATCTTTTCTTCCTTTCATATATCTTCTCCTCTACTTTTATATCTTTTCTTTATATATAATACCTCATGTCTATCCTCTTCAATATGTATTGTGTATTAGACAAAACAAACAAACAAACAAACAAACAAATAAATAAAAATAAAAATAAAAATAAAAATAAAATAAATGAAGGAGATGCTGGATTTAAAGTCTGTTCCCCCAGTGGGTCAAAGGATTTACCCTCCCCTCTGTGCACTGAAGGAACAGTGCTCAAATCTAGCAAAATGTTCATTGTTTTCATCAGAGAGTCAGGTCAACTTCAGAGTTGACAGAAACTATTTTTGAAACTTCTGGACTTTAATCTTTGAGGATTTTATATCTTTAATTGGCTGTTGAAACTTTTTTGCTTCCAAAATTAAATACCTAAATGGTATTTTGATCTTGCTGTGAGGAGGGGGAGGAATAGTTCCTGTTTTCCTTGCTTTTGATTGGATAAGTTGTGCGAGCTGTTAAACAAACGGCAGAGACTATGTTCTTATCTGTAGCTCATATTACAGTGGTAGTGTTTGACCACAAGAGGGAGCCAAAAGACTGTAGTACAGTGGTACATCTACTTACTTACTTACTTACTTACTTACTTACTTACTTACTTACTTACTTACTTACTTATTTATTAGATTTGTATGCCGCCCCTCTCCGAAGACTCGGGGCGGCTAACAACAATAAAAAAGACAATGTAAACAAATCTAATATTAAAAAGAATCTAAAAAACCCCAATTTAAAGAACCAATCATACATACAAGAATACCATGTATAAATTCTATAAGCCTAGGGGGAAGGGAAAATTTCAATTCCCCCATGCCTGACGACAGAGGTGGGTTTTTAAGGAGTTTGCGAAAGGCAAGGAGGGTGGGGGCAACTCTGATATCTGGGGGGAGCTGGTTCCAGAGGGTAGGGGCCGCCACAGAGAAGGCTCTTCTCCTGGGTCCCACCAAACGACATTTGACGTTTAAACATTATAAGCTTACAAGTATAAAAGTTTGAACTTTAAAATCAAAACTTTAGTTACAGTTTACTAGGTGACTACGTGCGAGAATGAAGAAATTGGAAAGAATATTAGGAGATGCAGAAGACTTTTATTGGATAAATATACAGTGATCCCTCGATTTTCGCGATCTCGTTCTTTGTGAAACGCTATATCACGATTTTTCCCACCCGATGACGTCACTCTCTTCCTTCCTTTCTCATCTTTCTTTCTCTCTCTCTTTCTCTATCTTGCTTCTTCCTCTCTCACACTCTCTTCCTCCCTCTCTCATCTCTTTCTTTCCTTCTCTCTCTTTCTCTATCTCTCCCCCTCTTGCTGGCGGGCGGCGGGCGGGTGGCAGGCAGCGGGCGGGCGAGCGGGCGAGCGGGCGAGCGGGGGCATCAGCAAGGAAGACCCAGGGAAGGTTCCTTCGGCTGCCCAGCAGCTGATCTGCTCGGCAGCGCAGCGAGGAGCCGAATCGGGGTTTCCCCTTTGCGTGGGCGGCGGGGAAACCCCGATCTTCGTCTGCTCGCTGCTGCTGCGCTGCCAAGCAGATCAGCTGCTGGGCGGCCGCAGCAGCAGCAAGCAGACGAAGATCGGGGTTTCCCCACCGCCCACGCAAAGGGGAAACCCCGATTCGGCTCCTCGCTGCGCTGCCGAGCAGATCAGCTGCTGGGCGGCCGAAGGAACCTTCCCTGGGTCTTCCCCGCCGCCCACGCAAACTCCACCATCTGCGCATGCCATGAAAAAAAGGGCGCGCATGCGCAGATGGTGTTTTTCCTTCCGCAACCCTACATCGCGAAAAATCGATTATCGCGAGGGGTCTTGGAACGGAACCCTCGCGATAATCGAGGGATCACTGTATAGCTAAAACGTATGCATAGGCAATGAAATCAAAGCTTGATAAACTTTCAAAGGAACTTTGCGAGAAGATACAACATTTTGACTGGATATTTTAAACAGGTGAAGGATAGAGTGGATCTTATGGAGCATAAACTGGAGAAGAAAGATGTTTTGTATGAAACTGATTTGGGCAAATCCCAGGAAAAGATGCAAAAGATTCTACATGAAATGAGAGTTGGGGTTAGGTTAGAGAAACAAACTGAATTGCAAAAGACACCAGTTTCTATGCATTATTCCTTGTCTGTCCGTCAGGTACTTTGGAAAATAGCTTGACCCCCTCCTCTTGTGGTAGCCCCTTCAAATATTGGAACACCGCTATCGTGTCTCCCCTGGGCCTTCTTTTCTCTTCACTAAACTAGCCATGCTGCAACCATTCGTTGTATGTTTTAACCTCCAGTCCCCTAATCATCCTGATTGTTCTTCTCTGGACTCTTTCTAGAGTCTCAACATCCTTTTTATAGTGTGGTGACCAAAACTGGATGCAGTACTCTAGGTATGGTCTTCCTAAGGCTTTATACAGAGTGGTATTGGTACCTAACTTGATCTTGATTGTGTCTCTCTGTTAATGCAATTTAGGATTGCATTGGTTTTTATGGCTGCCGCCGCACACTGCTAACTCATATTTAATTGGTTGTCCACTAAGACAGTGTTTCCCAACCTTGGCAACTTGAAGATATTTGGACTTCAACTCCCAGAATTCCCCAGCCAGCAAATGCTGGCTGGGGAATTCTGGGAGTTGAAGTCCAAATATCTTCAAGTTGCCAAGGTTGGGAAACACTGCACTAAGACTCCAAGATCTCACTCACAGTTACTGCCTGGTTTCACCCAATCTATATGTGTACTTTTGGTTTTTCAAGCCTGTGTATACTTTTCTCTACATTGAATTTCATTTTGTTAGATAGGGTGCAGTGTTCACGATCCACATGGATTCTGAGCTTATCATCTAGGGCCAGAGTGCCAAAGTTAAGGCCCACAGGCTGGATCTGGGCCACGAGGTGGTTAGATCTGACCTGCAAAGCCGCCCTTGAAACAGCAAAGGACTGGCCCACGCTGCCTCCCGAGCTCTGTTTTGACTGGCAGAGGGCTAGGAAAACAAACTAAAAACCAAACAAAAGGAGAAATATTTCCCCCTTTTGCATTTGAGCACACAAGAAGAGACAGGAAAGGGAGGCAGACAAAGAAAAAGAAAAAACAGTCTGTTTTTGTGCCGGAAACCAGAAGAGCAGCTGGCAACGGCATACATGCCTACAGAAAGGGCTGTATGTGCCACCGCATGCGGGGCACAGGTTTGCCATCACGGCTCTATGATCTCTTGCTCAAGGAAGAGATTGGACTACAAGACATCCAAGTCCATCCCAACTCTCTTATATTAAGTTGTAAATTCTAAGCTCAATGTTAATTTCAAAAGATTATTGTGGGATTAAAACGAGGGAGAGACTCCCATGTATGCTGTCTTGAAATCTCAAGAGTAAAGTAAAATATAAACATGATAGATAATTTAGCAATAAACAAAATACAGTGGTACCTCATCATACGAACTTAATTGGTTCCAGGAGGAGGTTCGTAAGGTGAAACGTTCGTAAGATGAAATAATGTTTCCCATAGGAATCAATGTAAAAGCAAATAATGCATGCAAATCCTTCAGGAAAATCCCAAACTTTAGAAGGGAGGCGAACAGAGGGCAGGGAGGAGCAGCTAAAGGGGGCGGGTGGAAGAAGCAAGGCTAGGCTAAAGGGTGGGTGGGAAGGAAGAAAGGCAAGGGGGGCGCCCCTCCCTTTTCTTTCTTCAAAAGACACCCTTTCAGTTCCTTTGCAAGCACGTTGTTCTCTGCAAAATCTTTCCTCCCCCAAGCTGCCCCTCCCTCCTCCCTTTTCTTTCTTAAAAAGACACCCTTTCAGTTCCTTTGCAAGCACCTTGTTCTCTGCAAAATGTTTCCTACTCCAAGCAGCCCCTCCCTTTTCTTTCTTCAAAAAAGGGGGGGGAAAGAAACCCCTTCATCCCAGCAGCAGCTGCTTGGGTTCGTAAGGTGAAAATAGTTCGGAAGAAGAGGCAAAAAAATCTTAAACACTGGGTTCGTATCTTGAAAAGTTCATTAGAAGAGGCGTTCGTAAGATGAGGTACCACTGTATACTATTTTAAAATGAACAGCTGCTTTATTTCAACACAAGGTAAATTGATAAGTTCCAAAATTCATAAATACATACAGTACATACCCATCAAATCGCAAAGCAAGTACAGTGATCCCTCGATTAGCACGGTCTCGATTAGTGCGAAACGCTACAACACGGTTTTTCAAAAAATATTAATTAAAAAATACTCCACGGTTTTTTTGCTATACCACGGTTTTTCCCACCCGATGACGTCATACGTCATCACCAAGAGTCACTTCTCTGTCTCTTTCTCTTTCTTTCCTGTCATTCTCTGCTTCAATCATTTTCTCATTTCTCTTTTTTTCTCCCCTTTTTTCTATCATTTCTCTCTCTCTTTCTTCCTCTCTCACACTCTCTTCCTCCCTTCTCTCTCCCCCCCTCCACTTGCCCACGAGAAGAAAAAAAGCAACCTCTGCCGGGCAGCTCCCCTTGTGCCCCCGCTTTGTGCCTGCCTCTTTTGGGGATTTTTTTTTCTTTTCTTTTTTGCGCTGGCGGCGGGAGCTGTTGGGGAGGGCTCTGCCGGGAAGGGCTGTGTCAGCGGCGAGGAGGACAAAGGAGTGAACGTAGCTACTGCCCCACACCGGTAACAGGGAGAGAAAGAGAGAGAGCGGAGGGCACCTTGCCGGTCCACGCCCCCCTAGATGAGCGGCTCCGCATGGCCCCAGCGCCGCCCAGGCAAAGGGGAAACCCCGAGATCGCTTGCCGTATTGCAGCGAAGGAGGCGAAGCAAGGCTCCAAGCTGCAATACGGCAAGCGGCAAGCGATCTTGGGGTTTCCCCTTTGCCTGGGCGGCGGGAAGACCCAGGGAAGGTTCCTTCAGCCGCCCAACACCTGATCCGCTCCGCAGCGCGGCAGCAGCGAGGAGCCGAAGATGGGGTTTCCCCTTTGCCTGGGCAACGGGGAAACCCCATCTTCGGCTCCTCGCTGCTTCCGCGCTGCGGAGCAGATCAGCTGTTGGGCGGCCGAAGGAACCTTCCCTTGGTCTTCCCCGCCGCCCACACGCAAACTCCACCATCTGTGCATGTGCGGCCATGAAAAAAATGGCGCGCATGCGCAGATGGTGTTTTTACTTCCGCACCACTATAACGCGGAAATCGATTAGCACGGGAGGTCTTGGAACGTAACCCCCGCGCTAATCGAGGGATCACTGTATAATTTCTAATTATTGCCAATTTTATAATTGTATGAAAATCAACCAACTATTATTCCCTATTTTAGGGTTACCCTAGCTTGCTTCTAGTGTGTTTAAGAAACATTTCCCAGTTGTACATCTCCACCCCATGTCCAGTCAACGGAGCAGTGGAAGTGATGTGCCGGTGCCTGGAGGCTTTTGGGGTCTGGATGGGTGTCAACAGACTCAAACTCAACCCGGATAAGACGGAGTGGCTGTGGGTCCTGCCTCCCAGGGACAATTCCATCTGTCCGTCCATAACCCTGGGGGGGAATTATTGACCCCCTCAGAGAGGGTCCGCAACTTGGGCGTCCTCCTAGATCCACAGCTCACATTAGAGAAACATCTTTCAGCTGTGGCAAGGGGGACGTTTGCCCAGGTTCGCCTGGTGCACCAGTTGTGGCCCTATCTGGACCGGGACTCACTGCTCACAGTCACTCATGCCCTCATCACCTCGAGGTTCGACTACTGTAATGCTCTCTACATGGGGCTACCTTTGAAAAGTGTTCGGAAACTTCAGATCATGCAGAATGCAGCTGCGAGAGCAATCATGGGCTTCCCAAGGTATGCCCATGTTACACCAACACTCCGCAGTCTGCATCCATTTCCGGTCACAATTCAAAGTGTTGGTTATGACCTATAAAGCCCTTCATGGCATCGGACCAGAATACCTCCGGGACCACCTTCTGCCGCACGAATCCCAGCGACTGGTTAGGTCCCACAGAGTTGGCCTTCTCCGGGTCCCGTCGACTAAACAATGTTGTTTGGTGGGACCCACGAGAAGAGCCTTTTCTGTGGCGGCCCCGACCCTCTGGAACCAGCTCCCCCCGGAGATTAGAACTGCCCCCACCCTCCTTGCCTTTCGTAAAGTTCTTAAGACCCATCTCTGCCATCAGGCATGGGGGAACTGAGACATCTCCCCCCGGGCCTATACAGTTTATACATGGTATGTTTGTGTGTATGTTTGCATTTAATAATGGGGTTTTTAGCGTTTTTTAAATTATTAGATTTGTTCTTACATTGTTCTTGTTATTGTTGTGAGCCGCCCCGAGTCTACGGAGAGGGGCGGCATACAAATCTAAATAATAATAATAATAATAATAATAATAATAATAATAATAATAATTTCTACTCACCTAACAAAACTATCCAGCAAATCGACATTTTTTCGATCACTCACAAATTCCCCAATCATTTTCTTGTCAAGTTTAGGATTTTCTCTCAGCCACTTGGCCACTTGATTGTTATCCATGGGGATAGCCAAGAGATTTTTCTCCTGAAGAAGCTGTATTCCTTTTTTTGGTTTTTGATTGAAGTGCTCTGAACCAGTTATCAAGAGCTTTAAAAAGTCAAAAGGAATGAATTCAGTAATACTTTATTGCGAGATTACTCTTATACCAAATCATATACTTCAGATCGTGCAGAATGCAGCTGCGAGAGCAATCACGGGCTTTCCTAAATATGCCCATGTTACACCAACACTCCGCAGTCTGCATTGGTTGCTGATCAGTTTCCAATTACAATTGAAAGTGTTGGTTATGACCTATAAAGCCCTTCATGGCACCGGACCAGATTATATCAGGGACCGCCTTCTGCTGCACGAATCCCAGCGACCGGTTAGGTCCCACAGAGTGGATCTTCTCCGAGTCCCGTCAACTAAACAATGTCGCTTGCGGGACCCAGGGGAAGAGCCTTCTCTGTGGCGGCCCCGGGCCTCTGGAACCAACTCCCCCCAGAGATTAGAATTGCCCCCACCCTCCTTGCCTTTCGTAAGCTACTTAAAACCCACCTCTGCCGTCAGGCATGGGGGAATTGAGATCTTCTTTCCCCCTAGGCCTTTACAATTCTATGCATGGTATGTATGTATGTATGTATGTCTGGTTTTTATATTAATGGGTTTTAATCGTTTTTAGTATTAGATTACTTTTGTACACTGTTTTATTATTGCTGTTAGCAATAATTAGTAAATAATTAGTAAAATTCATTTTTTGAATAACAGCTACCTTGTTTTAGCAACGATTTAAAATACAATGGTAACTAAAAAAAATTGACCAATGCCCACACTTACACCAAATTTCTACACTGTGTGCACAATTATTAGGCAAGTTGTATTTTGGAGGATGTTATATCAAACAATTAGTAGTGCTCTCAAGTCAATCCAAAATGTTAATAAACAAACGTGAATATTTAAGACAGTAAAAGTGAGGTTTTGGCTTTCTTAGAATATCTGTGTGCAGAATTATTAAATGAAAAATGAAAATTTGCCCATCTCACTTGTTCATTTGCATCTATTAAAGTAAAGAATAATAAACAGACAAGTCAAAATCAACAAATAAACACACAAAAAATCAGTGACCAATGTAGCCATCCTTCTATTCATGGAGTCTGTTAGTTTCTTGATCTGTTGACAATCAACTTCTTGTGCAGCATTAATCACAGTCTCACAGACCCTGTTCAGAGAGGTGAACTGTTTTCTTCACCGTAAATCTCCCATTTAAGGACCCACAAATTCTCAATAGGGTTTAGGACAGGTGAGGAAAGGGACCATGTCATTATTTTTCATCTTTTAAGGCCTTAACTGGCTAGCCACACAGTGGAGTACTTTGATCATAGACTTCTTGAAAGATGAAGACTTTTTCCTGTAGCACTGCTTGAAGAAAATGTCTTCTAAAAACTGGCAGTAGGTTTGGGAGTTGATTTTGAGTCCATCTTCAACCAAAAAGGTCCAATTAGTTCATCTCTCTTAATACCAGCCCACACCACTACCCACCTCCATCTTGTGGTTCTGTGCCCGTTGGTGATCCAGCCACAGGCCTACCAATCTGGTCCATCAAGATTCAATCTCATCTCATCACTCCATAAAAGCTTTGAAAAATCTGATATTTCTTGGCTCATTCTTGCTGTTTCAATTTATATGTCTTGTTCAGTGATGGTCGGCTTTCAGCATTCCATACTCTGGCCATGTCTCTGAGCATTAAATGTCTTGTACCTCTCTGAGCACTCCAGGCAGGTTCTGGAATATGACAGCACTGGAGGATAATGGGTTCCTGGTAGCTTTATGTTTAATTCTTCTCAAATATTTGGCAGTTAATGTGCATCTCTTTTTCTCAACACATGTGACCCTGTTGACTATTAGCAACAAGACATTTGATGGTGTTGTGGTCACATCCCAATATGTTAGCAATTTCAAGAGTGCTGCATCCCCCTTTTTACAATGTTTGACTTTTCAGAATCAGTTAAATCTCTTTTTTGGCCCATTTTGCTGAAGGAAAAGAAGCTGATTGCTAATTATGCACATCTTGACATAGGGTGTTGATCTCTTTGATATAGGATGTTGTATACAGGTAGTCCCTGGGTTACGTTGTCTCCGACGTATGACGGTTCATCGTTACGACGACCCAGGGACAGCTTTGAAGCCACCACTGACACCGCCGCCTCCATTCGGGCGAAGGGATCTCCGTGGTGGGCGGCGGCTTCAGAGACCCCGCGGACATCCCCTCGCCCGAACGGAGGCGGCTTCAAGGGACCAACAGCCGGTCCTCCACTGCGCTGCGTTGCTGCAGCCTGGAAAGCCGCCGCCGCCTCCATTCGTGCAAGGGGAACTCCGCGGTGGGCGGCCTCGGAGGCTACAGCAACGCAGCGCAGAGAAGGACCGGTTTCAAGGAACCAACAGCCAGTCCTTCTTGGCGCTGCGTTGCTGCAGCCTCCAAGGCTGCCCACCATGGAGATCCCCTCGCCCGAATGGAGATGGCGGCGGCGGCGGCAGCCTCAGAAGCTGCAGCAACGCAGCACCGAGAAGGACCGGCTGTTGGTTCCTTGAAGAAGCCGCCACCGCCATGTAAGTCGGAATATTAATGTAAACCAGAATATTCCGACTTACACCAAACTCAGCTTACGATGGGTCGTGGGAACGGATCCCCGTCGTAAGTCGGGGACTACCTGTATTTATGAGTTACAGCATCCTGCGGTCATGGCATCTCCGAGGAAGATGGGAGCTTAAGAAATACAAAATATAAATACGTAATAAATTTACGACCTTCCCAGATGCCTTCTTGCAAAGTCAACAGTGAAGCCAGCAGAGGAGGTGTCAAGTCACAGTCACCTGAAGTCTTACTCAATGACCATGTTGATCTGATGACCATGGTAAAAATGGTGGTAAAATTTGGTGGTCGTGTAATGCCTCACTTATTGACTGCACTACCTAACAAAACATTTTCTGCCCTTTACTATAGTTGTAAATCTAAGATTACTTGTAAGTCATGGGTACCTAGAATCAATGCAGAGTATGATTGAGGTACTCCAAAGAGAACTGCGTAGACTCGGGTTTATTTATTTTTATTTATTTATTGAATTTATATTGCTGTTTATTTGTATATGGCGACTCAAGGCGGCTTGCAGAATATAAAATCACATTTAAAACAGTAAAATTAATAAAGAATCAAATAAAATTAATATAATAAAATCACCCCAAACCCTGGCAACAGCAGATCACAGGAGCCATTTAATGGGCTTCATCCTGCTCTGGGTTCCCTGGGCCCGCTGGAAGAACTAGATATTCAGCACCTTCTCTGGGGGAATGATGTTCCAGAGAGAAGGGGCCACTATGGAGAAGGTCCTTCTTCTTGGTCACACCAGGTGTATTTCCCTAGGGGATGGGACCCATAGCATTCCCTGCCTCCCAGCTCGGATGGGTCAAGCAGATGTGACCAACAGGAGACGGTCCCTCAGATAACCTGGTCCCAAGCCATGAAGGGTTTTAAAGATGACAACTAGCATTTTGAATTGCACCTGGAAGCAAATCGGTAGCCAATGCAGCTCCTGCAGGAATAGGTGATACATATAACACTGGGTTCTGCACAAAATCAGGTTCGTGTCCACTCTTAAGCATGGAGGTTAAATGCTTTCCATCTATAAGAGATGGTTTCCATTATAAGGGATTCTGGCATTTATTTTGGTCCTTCTACTTTTATATTTTCAAATGTTAATAATATTTAAAGTTCACTTTAGAATAGCATATTTGCTGTGGTTAGCTCTGGCCCAGCTCCTGCCCCAAGGACTGTGGATGTGGGGGAGACATCCACATGCTGCAGGCCTCTTTTGCCCCCCTGTGGAATCTGATGATGAAGGCTCCTCTGACCAAGAAGACACGAGTGACAGGGAGGGGGAGAGTGTGGCAGACAGCTCAGAAGGAGATCAATTATCTAGCTCCTCCTTGGATTCAGAACAAGAGTTAATGATACAGCCACGCATGCGGAGAGCGATGCATAGGCAACAACAACTGAGAGATTATTATCAAAGAAAATGAGGCCACCTGTGGTTGGGTGGGGCTGTAGTAATTATAAATAGCAGCCTGTGGATTTGGCCATTGTGGAGGATTATCTGATCCTTGTGTTTCGTGACTGCTTTACTGACTTTGACTTTTTGTGTGCTGATTTTTCCCCGCTTTGAAACTAAACCAGAGCAAAGTGTGTTTCACTTTGTGAAAGAAGAAGGACTGTGAATTGCCTCACAGCTGCAAGCTAAGTATCACAGAATTGATAAGGGACTTGTATAAATTACCAGTTTCTTTGGAGACGAGTGCTCTTTGCTATACCAAAAGAGGGCTTGGTTTAAGTGAATTTTCAGTATAAAGAACATTGTTTTGAATTTTCAAACGTGTGTGTGTGTCTGAAATTTGTACCTGTGAATTTGTGGGAGGATTCTACCAGAGAGCTCGACAGAACAATATTCAAATCTAATCTCTCCCTCCCCTCTTTCTTCCTTTATGCCTATATTTACTATATTACTTAAGAACGAACGCACATCTTTACTGTATGCATAACGGCCATATACTATAGATGCTTCAGAAACAACATGCCATACCTTTTTTTTATTCTTAATCATTGTCAGTTCTTGTGTTCTGGGTAGGAAGCAGGAAAATCGAGTAGGCTTTCTTGGGATGACCTTTTCTACAAAAAAAATATATGGCTGCTTTTACAGTAGAGCCTAACAAACAGCTACCATTGCTGTTTATAATCAATTAAAACAACTTTCACATTCACAAGCCAGCAGTACTATTCTTCTTTATCAACCATAATTCTGACGGACATTATTAGTTAACAAAAAAACAGGACCTTCGGATTCAGCTGCATATATTAAAATAGAGGAGGAACACTACAAAAAAAATACTTGTTAGAATTTTGCAATAGAAACACAATGGAGTCCCAACCACTGAAAAAAGGATGAAAGGGATATATAGCATACTTCTGCCGCACGAATCCCAGCGACCGGTTAGGTCCCACAGAGTTGGCCTTCTCCGGATCCCGTCGACTAAACAATGTCATCTGGCGGGACCCAGTTTTACCTGTATCGTTTTCCATATCTGAATTCAGACAGTCTTGCTGTTTCAAGTGGGAGGTCACCAAGCAATCATTACTCGATGAACATGTCTCCGGTAATTCTGCAGCGGATGATTTCAGTTTTGTTTGCAGTTCTTCAGTATCTATAAGGTAAGAAACAGGGGGTGAAATCCAGCAGGTCCTGACAGGTTCTGGAGAACCAGTAACCAAAATTTGGAGTACAGTGATCCCTCGATTTTCGCGGGTTCAAACTTCACGAAACGGCTATAACACGGGTTTTCAAAAAATATTAATTAAAAAATACTCCACGGTTCTTTTTCTATACCACGGTTTTTCCTGCCCGATGACGTCATACGTCATCACCAAACTTTCGTCTGCCATTGCTGATTGGCCGAAATCTCAGCCAATCAGTGTTGTCATCGCAAAAATTTCACCCGTCATTGCTGATGGGACGAAAGTGCTCTCAGCTAAGGGACTGCGAGAGGGGCGGGGCGGGCATTCTCCAAGCGCTCAGAGCGGAGAGCGGCCGAATGAGGAGGAGAAGTCGTAGCCGCCAGCGCTGCTGCAGGAGGACCCGCACCCCAAGAAAGCCGGTGAGAGGGGTGGATCGGGCGGGCGGGGGGTAGCGGCGAGGGAGCCGGAGGCGCTGGGGGGGAGGGCGACATTCAAAACAATCTTTGCTGGCCTCCACACTTTCATCGCTCCCCGCCCCCAACTTCAAGCCCAGCTCCTTGCGCGGCCTTGGAAAAGGGTGCGCGGGGGGTAGTTTTTGGCTGTCCATAGCCAAAAATTGTGTTTTTACTTCCGCATCTCTACTTCGTGGAAATTCGACTTTCGCAGGCGGTCTGGGAACGCAACCCCCACAAAAATCGAGGGATCACTGTAGTTCGAAAAAACTGCAAATATCACTTCTGGCTGGTTCCAGAGCGGGGTGGGAATGGAGAGTTTGCAATATTCTTTCCTCAGGAGTGAGGTTGGAATAGAGTTTTATCCTTCCCCTGCCACATTCACCAAGCTACGCCCACCAAGCCATACCACACCCACTAAGCCATTCCCACAGAACCGGTAGTTTAAAAAAATGGATTTCACCCCTGGGAAGAAGAGTACCTGCCTGTCTATCATTTGTTTTTGTAGGGCACACATTTTTATGATTCCCAGTGGCTTCCAATGCATAAAACTAAACTAAAACTATAACCATCCAATACTGCTAAAAACAAAAAGCAATTCAAAGCTTCAAATAATCCTTATATCAATTGGTGCTATTGTTAGCAATCACTGCTCCTCTTCCTAAAGAGGATTCTCATTATTTTACTAATGAGTAATGTTCAAGTGGATATTGTTCTGGTTTCTAGTAGAAGTTTAGTAATTACAAATAACTCTCATTAAATGCATCATTTAATGAATAAAGCAATTCCATTTATTTCTCTGCTCTCTTGTACTTCAACACATTCCAGACATCAATCGGTCCGTTATCTCTCTCTTAGACGCATTTCTCACATTCCTTTTCCTGCTTCACTTAGACAAGATTTATTTCCTAACTACATAGCTATAAAAAAACAGCAGCACTGACTAAATACAATACAAAATACTTTGGCTTACTTTAGCGTGGCGAAAACCCCCTCCATATTTCTTTTCAGCAACGTTGAAACTCCACCCTTCTTCTCCACTAGCCCCCTGACGTGCCAAATACCTCACTACAATATTTAACCCATTCCTCTCCTTAATATCTTCTTCCAGACCTTTGCTCTCTACGTTTCTGAATCCTTCTGAATTTAGGGTTAACCCAGCGGGCGTCTGATTCTCCCTCGCTAGATCCTGAACTCATAGCCCCATCCTGTGGCTGGCCTCCCACCTGTTCTACTACCTGTAACCCCGGGCCCCCCACTACTTCATAAACACTATCTGAATCTGAGTCCTCAATATCTTCATCATCCTCCAACTGATCAAGAGTATGTACAACAGATATAAATAACAAAAGGCACTCCCTCCAATTTTGGGGTCCTAAATGAGTATGTCTCTTGCCAAATTTGTCTGCAGAATTAAAAATGAAAGGAAATCTTGAACAGAAAAAAAATCCACAATAAACATAAGCAAGTTTAATATATCAGACATAATAGTTTGTTAAAATAAAAAAAGGAACAGAATAATTGCTGCCTACAATAGGGTCAAGAATGGTAAATGTCAGCATCTACTTAAGAAGAAATATCAAATAAATAATTCTCACTTGCTTCTCTATTGATATTGGCAATTTCTGTATTTGGTTTTAGTATTTCTTTCTCTTGTTGGTATATGCCTCTGAGTACTTTGGCTTGACACCGTGCTTCAATTTGATCAGTCACTGTCAACAATGCTTCAAGTGACAGCAAATGTGTAGTGTACAGTTGTCCAGATACAGGAAAAGCATTCTGAAAAATCAAGCATAATTAAGGCTATATTCAACTATATGTAAGGAAACTTAGATACAACTTCTATTTAACTTACCATGGTTCTATAAAGCTATGCAAGCCTTCAAAACTCAGTGAAATCTTTAAAACGAAGTTCCCATAAAAGATTAGTTTTCTTTTATGTTAAACAATGTGGACTTAGTATATAAAGCTACATTTCTACTCAGATGATTTTACATATTCCGTGGGGAAATATATGTTTGCTGAACTATTTATATTAATATTCCTAGTAGATTAGATTAGATTTAGATTTATTGGATTTATATGCCGCCCCTCTCCGCCCCTCTTGTATTTCAGTAGAAAACATCTGAAATACAAGTGGTCCTCAAGAACCACCCACAATAGAGTTACCTATTGTTGTGGTTGGCTCTGGCCCAGCTCCTGCCCCAGGGAATGGGGAGGTGGATGCAGGGGAAAATTCAACATGTTATTGCCGACAGAATCAGTTCAGAGTTTAGTTTCCTGGGACAAAGAAGAAGGTGGGAGTGACTCGGCAGAGGAGGGCTTGGCACACAGCCCAGGCAGTCAATCTCCCTTATCTTCCCTTGATTCAGATGATGACATTTTGGACTCACGCAAGTGCAGAATTATGCATAGAAGAAACCAAGTAAGAATATATTACAGGAAATAAGGGAGGCCACCTGTGTTTGGGTGGGGCTCCAGTAATTAGGGCTGCTGCTATAAATAGCAGCATGTGGGTTTGGCCGTTGTGGAAGAATATCTGATCGGAGTTCGTCAGGAATCCTGTGTTTTCTGGACTTTGTTGCTTTTTCATGCCTTGGAAAACAAAGCAGAGCAACGTGTGTGTGTGTGTGTGTGTGTGTGTGTGTGTGTGTGTGTCTCACTTCATTGAAAGAAGAAGGGGTGTGAAGTTTCTTCACAGCTGCTAGCTAAGTACTTAATGACTGCTTAAGGGAAATTGTACAGACTACCCAGTTGTTTTGGGACGAGTGCTCTTTGCAATACAAAAAGAGGGCTTAGTTTATTTTGAATTTTAGGATAAAGAACATTGTTTTGAATTTTCAAACGTGTGTCTGAAATTTGTACCGTTGAATTTTCGGGAGGCTCCTTCCTATCAGAGAGCCCGGCAGAACACCTATTATGGTTGCATGTCATGATGATTGTTAAGTGAAGTTTTTCACTTAACACTCCCCAATCCCTGTTCTTACCAAAGCAATCATTAAACCAATGTGCAGGTTGTTAGGTGGAGCATGAGATGCCTCAGAGTTGGGCCTGTACCAGTCCTCCAAAAGCCTCCCCCATCTCCTTAGACAATCCTCCCTTTACATCGTGCCTCTTTGCCCTTTCCCACTAGTTTACTCCAAGCCTTGAGCCTGATTTCCACCTCACCAGGTCAAATACCTTCCTCCTCACTTACCTAACTCTGAGACTTTCAAGGGTGTTGGAATGAATGACTGTACTGCATATGCAAGCTAGTTAAGGTAGCAAAGTAGTGGTTTGTTTGTAACTGTCTACAGGGTCAAAATGACATCTATTTCTGGATTGCTGTCACGAGGCCCAGTAACAAGCCATTCCATTTTTCTGCCTTAATGAACTTGCACATTGCTACAGAAAGATTCTAATAGACAGCAAAATGGAGCAGTATGTTCCCCATCCGTTGTATGATTCCAGAACGTGCAACAAAGCATCCCATTCCAGCACTATGGAAGGCTTCAGAGGTAAGTGAGAATGAATGGTGGAGCCTGGTGGAGTGGGAATCAAGCTTGGGTCTAGTGGGGGGTAGTCATTGGGGAGACAGAAATGCTTGCAGGGCCAGGGTGGAGGGGAAGGTAAGCAGTGGTACTGCAGGGTCCCTGAGGTCGGTCATAAAGACGAATGAACATGAAAACACCAAAGAAATTGTTCTTCAGGACCTTGGATAGCAGTTTGCTGAGGTCTTCAAAAAGATTAGTACAGTAGTAGTCACAGTCATAGTTAATGTAGAGTTCAGTTACAAAGCTAGGAATCCTCCATAGCTGAACTATAGCCTCCAGGGCCATCTCCTTCATTTCATAAATCATCTTGGGGCTTTCCATTGTGATGATCTCCATCAGTTTCTTGATATACATCTGGCAAAAAGATATAGGATAGTTCACTTGATAGAATATATTTGTGATTTGTTTATAGCACAGGTGAATATTATAAATAATTGTTTCTTTTCCTGGTCTCCACTCTAACTTTTCTATTCCAGACTTTTCCATTGGAGTTTCAAAACAATTTGATTATAAAATACAACATTGAGTCTGTCACCTGCACCTCTATAACTGTCTGGTTTGGTGCTGCAACCCAACAGGACCGACACAGACTTCAGAGGATAATCAGAACTGCAGAAAAAGCAATTGCTCCCAACCTGCCTTCCATTGAGGACCTGTGTACTGTACAAGTCAAAAAGAGGGCGGGGAAAATATCTACTGACCCTTCGCATCCTGGACACAAACTGTTTCAACTCCTATCCTTAAAATGTCGCTATAGAGTACTGCACACCAAGACAACTAGACACAAGAACAGTTTTTCCCAAACGCCATCACTCTACTAAACAAATAATTCTATCAACACTGTCAGACTTTCTACTAAATCTGCACTTCTATTCTACTAGTTTTTCTCATCATTCCTATCATCCTTTTCCTCCCACTTAGGACTGTATGACTGTAATTTGTTGCTTGTATCCTAAGATTTTTATTAAGTTTATTCATTGCTTATTTGACCCCTATGACAATCATTAAGTGTTGTACCACATGATTCTTGACAAATGTATCTTTTTCTTTTATGTACGCTGAGAGCATCTGCACCAAAACAAATTCCTTGTGTGTCCAATCACACTTGGCCAATAAAAAAATTCTAAATTCTATTATAAATGAATACATTAAAATATTAGCACAAAAATGCAAGACGACATGATGTTTATTAAGCACTAAGAAATGTATTTAATAAGAAATCAATTAATAAAAATGCAAGCATATGAATATCTCTAGTGAGCATTTTAATTATATAGAATTTTTTTTCTCAAAATGTCCCCAGACCTTCCCCCAAATGGGAATAATGTCTTCCAAAAGATTAGGTAACATACTTCAAAAGGCTCACCTCCAGTTGGAATTTCAGGTGCTCTCTCATTTTCTCAAATAAAAGGAAGCAAACCCTAAGGGAAGCTGAATATAAGTTGAGCCGCTCCATGTTCAATAACTGGGAATGAATGAAAAGTTCAAAGACAATGAATATACATGTATTATTTCCACCATCCCAACCTAAAATCATATAGAAAACAATTTCAGTGATACCTCGTCTTACAAACGCCTCGTCATACAAACTTTTCTAGATTTAAGATTTTTTGCCTCTTCTTACAAACTATTTTCACCTTACAAACCCACCGCCGCCGCTGGGATGCCCCGCCTCCAGACTTCCTTTGCCAGCGAAGCACCCATTTTTGTGCTGCTGGGATTCCCCTGAGGCTCCCCTCCATGGGAAACCCCACCTCCGGACTTTTGTGTTTTTGCGATGCTGCAGAGGAATCCCAGCAGAGGAATCCCAGCAGCGCAAAAACGGGCGCTTCACTGGCAACGGAAGTCTGGAGGTGGGGTTTCCTAGCGAGGGGAGCCTCAGTGAAATCACAAATCGCAGCATCACAAAAACACAGAAGTCCGGAGGTGGCATTTCGAGGACTTCGGTGTTTTTGTGATGCTGCGATTTCACTGATGCTCCCTTCGCTGGGAAACCCCACCTCCAGACTTCTATTGCCAGCGAAGCGCTCGTTTTTGCGATGCTGGGATTTCCATACTGGGATTCCCCTGCACCATTGCAAAAACACAGAAGTCCGAAGGTGGGGTTTCCCATGGAGGGGAGCCTCAGGGGAATGCCAGCAGCGCAAAAACGGGCGCTTCGGCTGGCAAAAGGGGTGAATTTTGGGCTTGCACGCATTAATCACTTTTCCATTGATTCCTATGGGAAACATTGTTTCGTCTTACAAACTTTTCACCTTAAGAACCTCGTTCCGGAACCAATTAAGTTTGTAAGACAAGGTATCACTGTATTCCAAAATGACATACATGCCATATTTTTAAAGATGA
This sequence comes from Erythrolamprus reginae, assembly GCF_031021105.1. NCBI lineage: Eukaryota > Metazoa > Chordata > Lepidosauria > Squamata > Dipsadidae > Erythrolamprus > Erythrolamprus reginae. Next base: position 15,014,649 of record NC_091954.1, on the reverse strand, counting down.
AAAGGGCGTTATGTTCATGCTTACTTGAAAGAGATACCGACATAATTCTTCTTTTATAAGTCCTAAGAGAGATGGGCAGTTTGCCAGACAAGCCAATTCAAGAGCAACTGTGAGAAGCTGTAGACCCATGTGGATCATCACTTCAGAATTGTGTCGGTCGTGTGGATTGGTGAGAGAGATGAGGAAACGCAGTAGTTCGCGAATACAAGGCAATCCATAAGGGACTAATGTTGTTCCTTGAAAGAGAGAACACACAAAAAGATTACAACCATAGTACTCCTGCTCAGCATCCTGCCAATTACTGTATTTTTCAGAGTACAAGACGCACCTTAGTTTTGGGGGAGAAAAATGGGGGGGGGGGTGTCAGGATTAAGCATATCCTGAGGTAATATCTCAATGCAGAAGGAAGGCCTACGTAGAGAATGCTGAGTCATTCTGAGGCAATTAAGCATGCAGCAACCTCATTAGGTGATAAGTATTTAAATATGCAAGAGCTCTCTGCTCTCTCCTTGCTGCTCTGCTCTCTCTCTGATCTCTGATCCTGCTCTGTGTGAAGTGTGCTCTGAAGTTGCTGTATCGCTATATTGATCTGTTGGTTCCTGTGAGTTATTGTAACTGAGATAGTTGTAGTGAGATACTAGTGAGATACTAGTGTGATGTATGTATAGTAAAGTAGAATAAAGTAGTAGTGTAAATAAGAAGTAAATATATTTTTCCAAGACTTCCTACTGCTGCTGTGTTTCATTGAAGACTTCAACTCCATATCTATTGGTCTGTGGCTGGCTGGTTGGGTTGATGATGATTATTATTATTATTTATTAGATTTGTATGCCGCCCCTTTCCGTGGACTCGGGGCAGCTCACAACACAATAAAACAATTCATAACAAATCTAATAATATACAATTTAAAATTTAAAATAGTTAAAAAAACCCATTTTTAAGCAGACATACCTACAAATATACCATACATAAATTATATAGGCCCGGGGGAGATGTTTCAATTCCCCCATGCCTGACAACAAAGGTGGGTTTTGAGAAGTTTACGAAAGGCAAGGAGGGTAGGGGCAGTTCTAATCTCTGGGGGGGAGCTGGTTCCAGAGTCGGGGCCACCACAGAGAAGGCTCTTCCCCTGGGGCCGGCCAACTGACATTGTTTAGTTGACGGGACCCGGAGAAGGCCGACTCTGTGGGACCTAATCGGTCTCTGGGATTCGTGCAGCAGAAGGCGGTCTCGGAGATTAGTTGGTTGGGCTGGCTAGCTTCCGAAAGTGCAACTCTAATAGGGAAATCTACCTACCAGGTATTCAACTGGCTAATGTCCTTAGTCTGTTCAGCTTCAGCACATTATTTTATCCCCTGGCTAGGGCTGAAAAAGCCTTTTCCAGAGGGAGTAGGAATGAGAACAAGATTGCAAAGATTTAGGGCAGGAAAAACTGCTTCGGGGAGAGTAGAAATAAAAAATAATGCTGCAAGCCAGGGAGATCGCTAGCACCACGTTAGGGATGAAAAAACCCTTTTCAGAGGGAGTAGGAACAAGCTTGAAAAGATTTAGGGCAGGGGAAAAAACTTTCTTCTGAGGAAGTAGGAAGCTGGGAAGATCGTTAGCACCTAGTTAGGGCTGGGGGAAAATCTTCCAAAAAGCTACATTCAGAGTATAAGACACACCCAAATTTTCAGTCACTTTTAGGGAAGAAAAAGATGCATCTTATACTCTGGAAAATACGGTAGTCAGAGATACATTATTCTTGATAGTGGCAAATCAATGGCAATTGGGTATTTTTAAAGACATAATTACTATTATAGTACATTTTTCCAATGCACTCACCCTCTTTTTGAGAACACTGAGTAAACCGTACACCTCGAGGGTTAACATAGTCCATGTCATGAATTGAAACAGAATCTGAGTTTTCAGTTACAGACGTGCACTCTTCAAGAACCTCTGGGATGGATTCTACAGATGCAGATGGAGTCTTTTCCCTCTGAGGACATTCATTCTTTAATCACAAAGATAATAAGGCAGAAACTTAGCACAGACTAATATTGCTTGCTATATGACAAAGTAATCCCATATACAGTGTTCCCTCGATTTTCGCGGGTTTGAACTTCGCGAAACGGCTATACCACGGTTTTTCAAAAATATTAATTAAAAAATACTTTGCTGTTTTTTTCCCTATACCATGGTTTTTCCCACCTGATGACGTCATACGTCATCGCCAAACTTTTGTCCGCCTTTAATAAATATTTTTTTTACTAAACTTTAATAAATAAACATGGTGGGTAATAATCTAAATGGTTGCTAAGGGAATGGGAAATCGCAATTTAGGGTTTTAAAGTGTTAAGGGAAGGCTTGTGATACTGTTCATAGCCAAAAATAGTGTATTTACTTCCGCATCTCTACTTCGCAGAAATTCAACTTTCGCGGGCTGTACTACTTCACTGACATGAATAAGCCCATACATTAAAACAAAAAAAATCAGTCTTCTTAATTAAAATAACTCAGCTCTGTGGCTAGATATCTTGTACCTTCAACAGCAGCAAATTATTTTTTATTTCTAATACTTCAAGAATAGTAATATATTCAATAGTAAAAGCCTTTTCAAAGTTTAAATTTCCATTTCCACCAATCTTTTGAAAGACGAGAAAAATTGGAAATTGTACTTTTTTAAAATATTTCATAGTCGTCTAGTTTGCCTACTTTATTGAAAAATTTATGGTGGCAATTTGTCTCACTGTAGAATTGCTATCCACCTTAAAAGATTTGGGACATTCATAATCCAACCTGCCCAAATAGTGTAAGGTCAATTTTATTTTATTTTATTGGATTTGTATGCCGCCCCTCTCCGTAGACTCGGGGCGGCTAACAACAGTAGTAAACAGCATATGACAATCCAATATTAAAACAATTAAAAACCCTTATTGTAAAACCAAACATACATACAGACATACCATGCATAAAATTGTAAAGGCCTAGGGGGAAAGAGTATCTCAGTTCCCCCATGCCTGGCGGCAGAGGTGGGTTTTAAGAAGCTTATGAAAGGCAAGGAGGGTGGGAGCAATTCTAATCTCTGGGGGGAGTTGGTTCCAGAGGGCTGGGGCCGCCACAGAGAAAGCTCTTCCCCGGGTCCCGCCAAGCGACATTGTTTAGCTGATGGGACCTGGAGAAGACCCACTCTGTGGGACCTAACTGGTCGCTGGGATTCATGCAGCAGAAGGCGGTCCCTGAGATAGTCTGGTCCGGTGCCATGAAGGGCTTTATAGGTCAAAACCAACACTTTGAATTGTGACCGGAAACTGATCGGCAACCAATGCAGACTGTGGACCAATGCTATCTAACTTTATGAAAAGTAATTTTGGTAATGCAAACTATGCTTGAGAAGACCTACATGGATAACAGATATTAATGTTTTTAATTGTAATAATTGTTTTGCAAGTTTCATAAAAAGTAGATTGGAAATCAAATTCATACTCACAGACAAATATTCTTCATCTTATTACCTTTACACCTATTTTCAGAGCTACTCAGAAAATACAGTAATGTACCCATCACCCTATTTTTTTTATTTTAGCCTCTTTTTGCAATAGCAATAAGACTTATATACCACTTCACAGTGCTTTACAGCCCTCTCTAAGCAGTTTACAGAGTCAGCCTATTTCCCCTAACAATCTGGGTCCTCATTTTACTGACCTTGGAAGGCTGAGACAACCATGAGCTGTCAAGAATCAAATTGCTGAACTGCAAACAGCTGGCAATCAGTATTGCATTCTAACCACTGCGCCACCATTGGCTCATTTTAATCATACTTTTTACATGCTAATTACTTAATGGACTCTTCCTTTAGGTTTGGAGGAAAAATTAAAATCAAGCCATTTAAAACTACATTATTGGCTAACTGAATAAAAAGCGCTTTGATAACGATCACTGGTACATTGGTCTACTGAACTGTGCTGGAAATGAAATTCATACCTGTAGTTCTAACTGCTCTCTGCTTCTAAAATCATTTGACGGTATTGTTGTACTGATTTCCAAAGATTTGACAAGTTGTAAATCTGTAAGATCCTCCTTTGAGCAAATTTGGGGAGATAACTCTAAACCACTGTCAGTGACAGGACTACCTATAGAAGATACATTTTCTGAATTTCCAGATGAAATTGGAGATGGTACATCAGTGACAATGACCTCACCTGTGAACGATAAATAGCAGCAATATTAGTCATATATTTATTTATAGTACATGGTGTCCTCTTTCTATTTTTGCATCTAGCATATATGCACTGTTATCCATCATTTCAGATTATATAATAAACTTTAGGTTAATGACTTTACGTAACAACAGCCAGAGTCTTCACAGAAAAAGCAATGAAATCCCTGTATCCCAATTCCATACTGTATTTTTCAAAGTATAAGACCCATCTTTTTACCCCCAAAAAGCAATAGCATTTAGACTTGTATTCCGCTTCACAGCTCTCTCTAAGCGGTTTACAAAGAGTAAGTATATTGCCCCCAACAATCTCCATCCTCATTTTACCGACCTTGGAAGGATGGAAGGCTGAATCAACCTTGAGCCTACTGAGATTTGATCTGCAAAACTGCTGGCAGCTGGTGATTAGCAGAGGTAGCTTGCAGTATTGCACTCTTAACCACTGCACCATCAAGGCTCAAAAGGAGGGTGAAAACTTGAGTGCATCTTATACACCGAATGTAGCCCCACCCACCCAGCCACCCCACCCTTTGGCTTCTGCCTCCCAGCAATTTATCTCCTTGCAGCAAACAGAACAGAGCCTGTTAAGACAAGCAACCCACTATCAGCTTCCTGACCCTTAGCTAATTTGAGGCAGGCTGGCCACCTGCTAAACTGAAACCGAAACTAGCTGCAAGTAGGCAAACAGCTGGGAGGGAGAGGCAGATTTTTTTTATTTTTGCTGAACTGGATGTAAGGTTTGTCAAAAACTATACATGTCTGCAGAATGTTCGAATTATTAGATTTATTTCTTTAAAGGCTGCTTTATTCTTCTTCTAGACAACAAAATGAAGAAGCTTTTTAAAATAAATGCTTGATCTGAAGAGGCCCAGTGCTATTGTATCTCCTTTTAAACAGCAGAGAATAATTATTGTTAGTACAGGAGTACATGTGTGTTAGGGATTGTCATTGTAAACTGCATATTATAAACTGTAAAACTGTACTGTCACTCAAAGGGTTAACTTGTACTTGAGTTAATCTTCAAGGCTGTTTCGTCGCTTCCTCATTGAAGCTATAAAAGCTCATTATTTTGCTTGGTCATTTCCTTTACTTTACTTTTGCCTGAGACAGGGGAGTTGTATTAGCTTCGTGCTTGTATTAGCTTCGTGCTTTATCTATGTTGTGTTTAAGCTTCGTGCTTGTATAAGCTTTGTGCTTTTATCTATATTGTATTTTGCTTTGTGCTCTAATCTTGTAATTGCTCAGTGCGTATTATTCTGTATTTGCTATGTGTTTATTCTGGATTGTTTACATTTTGTTTATATGTAAATAATACTTATTTAACTAAGTCTGTGTCTTGGCTTTATCACACATCCACGCTCTGTTAAAATTCTCTGCTCGGTATTGTCGAAGGTTTCATAGCTTAGCTAACCGAGACAAGCCAACAATTATACTTCCACAAAGCCACACCAATTTGGACAGAATCTGTATAAGTATAGTCTGAAATGTAACGATGTCCTGTTTTAGTATTAAGATCAGGCAGCTGAGTTTAAACCTTGACTTAATCATATTTGGAGTAGATATATTTAAACAGCAATAGTATTTAGACTTATATACCGCTTCATAGTGCTTTTACAGTTTATAGAATCAGCATATTGCCCCCAACAATCTGGGACCTCATTTTACCCACCTCGGAAGGATACAAGGCTGAGTCAATAATTGGGAAGAGTTAGTGTGACCACATTTAAAAAAGCTTTCTGGCATTAATATATTGCCATAATGTACATTTCTCCAATTTTTTGCTATTTCTACGGGTCAGGCATACATACACAAAAATATAGAGCAAACAATGCATATCATGTTTGCTGGAAAATTGCTGGGAGGCAAGGCAGAATTTTTTTTCTCTTGTTTTCCTCCCCCCCAGCTAAGGTGCGTCTTATACTCTGAAAAATACAGTATAACTTTGAAACTCACAAGCTTATCTGAAGTAGAAAATTTGGACCCCAAAAATACTGCATGAACAAAATTCCAACTGTCTGAAAAAATGAAAACAAAATATTTCCCGTCAATTCTAGATTAGAATATTTACAGAGTTCCGATCCAAGTTTGTATATATGTTCTTGCATAAAAATCAATTTAAATATGAAGCATCTCAGGAGCCAATCCTGCAAGCCAAAATGATGACTCAGATAGTAGGTAAAACTTTTTCCAGCAACCCTAAAACTGCTGTACAATTCTGGAGGCAAATGCGTTTGGTTTAAGGGCTAGCATTCTATTATACATTCCAAACTATTGTGCCAGGTCTTCTTCTCAAAACAACATTATAAAGGCAAAAACCATTAAAATTATCACAATCATAATTCCTCAGTTTTGATCTGGTGAGAGAAATAGTTAGGTCCAGGCTGTAAGGACAGAGGCAAAAGTGATTCATACACACTTAATGTACATGAGCTGTATTTGTCCTTGAGCCAAATTTCCATTTATCTGTTATATTCTTAAATCCTCACAATTGAGCATCAATTTTCATTTTAAAAATGTAACTAACAGGGCAACTGGAAACAAGAAAGAGGGAGCGCTTTCTCAGTGATTACCCATATTTAGAGTACATGCATTTTAGTACAAAAAAAATATTTTTCCTACCTGTGCCATTGGCAGCTGGCTGTTCTGTTCCTTGAGATACTTTGGTTACATGGCAAGAGTTTCTTAGTGATCGTTTCTGCTTTTTCCATTTTGATGAATCACTCATCCCTCCTGCTCTCATTTTCAACTGCGAATAATAAACACAAGTCTACTATAGCCAGAAGAATTTAACAGTATTCTAATTAGATCAAAAGAATATTCCTGGTATTCATATTCCAAGAGTAGAGCATGTATTGGGGGGGGGGGTAGAGATGAGGAGGTGATGGTGAGAGAGAGGGGGGGAGAGAGAATATAGCTCCAAATTGAATTAATAGATTTTGGAGTTCACCTAGTTTTCAGATATTCATTCACTTAAATATACTGTATGTGTTTGCTCACCAAAACTTTTCCTAGCACAGCATCCAACAAAGATTGTCTTTTTGAAGCAGAAATCATGGTTCAGCCACCTATCTTTATAGCCCCTATCTCAGACACACCAACAACAAACCTCATCCCATTGGGTTCACAACCCCTTGTGATCACAAAAAAGGAAGTGCAAGACCCACTTCACAGGCGAAAGCCAGGAAAAGCACCAGGCCCAGACAAGATAACTCTTTCTTGTTTAAAAGTCTGTGCTGGCCAATTGGCTCCCATCTTCACCTGAATCTTCAATAAATCACTAGAGACGTGGCTATGTTCCTTCTTGCTTCAAACAGTCTACTATCATCCCAATGTCAAAGAAGCCCACCATCAACAAACTGAACAACTACAAACCAGTTGCTCTAACATCTGTAGTTATGAAAACTTTTCAAAGGCTACTGCTGTCCCACTTGAAAACCATCATGGACCCACTGTTAGAGCCCCTGCAATTTGCATATTGAGCAAACAGATCAACAGACAATGCTGTTAATATGGCTCTACACTTCCTCCTACATTACATCTTGACTCTCCAAAGACCTATGCAAGGGTCCTCTTTGTAGACTTTAGTTCAGTACCATCATTCCAGACACTCTTCAAACTAAGCCAAACCACTTAGCAGTACCTGAACAAACTTATAAGTGGATCATAAGCTTCCTAACAAACAGGAAGCAGCAGGTGACTGAGCAGAATCACATCAGATACCTGTACAATTAGCACAGGAGCCTCCCAAGGCTGTGTGCTTTCTCTACATAAGGACATAAGAAGAGCCATGCTGAATCAGGCCAAAGCCCATTGAGTCCAGCATTCTGTGTCACACAGTGGCCCACCAATTGTACATGGGGATCTTGAGCAGACCCAACAAATACCCAACAAATAGAATAGAATAGAATTTTATTGGCCAAGTGTGATTGGACACACAAGGAATTTGTCTTGGTGCATATGCTCTCAGCGTACGTAAAATAAAATATACATTTGTCAAGAATCATGTGGTACAACACTTAATGATTGTCATAGGGGTCAAATAAGCAATGAAGAAGCAATATTAATGAAAATCTTAGGATATAAGCAACAAGTTACAGTCATACCGTCAACATGGGAGAAAATGGGTGAAAGGAATGATGAGAAAAACTAGTAGAATAGAAGTGCAGATTTAGTAGAAAGTCTGACAGTGTTGAGGGAATTATTTGTTTAGTAGAGTGATGGCGTTCAGAAAAAAACTGTTCTTGTGTCTAGTTGTCTTGGTGTGCAGTGCTCTGTAGCGACATTTTGAGGGTAGGAGTTATACCCAAATGGTATTCAAGGGAATTCTGCCTGTCTCAACCAACATAGAGACAGTACTTGGACATCCGTTTCAATAACCACCGATACACTTGGCATCCATGAATCTATCTAATTCTGCCTTGAAGCTGACAGCTGTTACGACTTCTTCTGGAAGTGAATTCCATAAACCAATGACCCTCTGGGTGAAGAAATCTCTACTCTCTACTTCTCTTCTCTCTATATACCAATGACTGCATCTCTAACGATCCATCTGTTAAAACTACTGAAGTTTGCAGATGACATAACAGTGATTGGCCTCATTTGAGACAATGATGCATCTGCATACAGATGGAAGGTTGAACAACTAATATTGTGATGCGACTGGAACAATTTGGAACTGAACATACTCAAAACCATAAAAATGGTGGTAAGACTTTATGAGAAACCCGCCCATACTTCCACCTCTTATAATATCAGACAACACAGTATAAACAGTAGAGACCTTCAAATTACTAGGTTTGACCATATTGCAGGATCTAAAATGGACACCTATCATCAAAAAAGCACAACAAAGAATGTTCTTTCTGCACCCATGGAGTTGCTGATACAGTTGTACAGAGGAATTATTGAATCTGTCATCTGCAGCTCTATAACTGTCTGGCTTGGTTCTGCAACCCAACAAGACAGACACAGACTTCAGAGGATAATTAGAACTGCAGGAAAAAACAATTGCTACCAACCTGCCTTCCATTGAGGACTTGTATATAGCACAAGTCAAAAAGAGGGCTGTGAAAATATTTACAGACCCCTCATGTCCTGGACACAAACTGTTTCAACTCCTACCATCAAAATGAGGCTATAGAGCACTGCACACCAGAACAGAACAGCTAGACCCAAGGACAGTTTTTTCCCGAACACCCTCACTCTGCTAAAAAAATAATTCCCTCACCACTGTCAAACTATTTACTAAGTCTGCACCACTATTAATCTCATCATTCCTGTCACCCATCTCCTCCCATGAAACTGTATGACTATAATAATAATAATAATAATAATAATAATAATAATTATTATTATTATTATTATTATTATTATTATTATTTATTAGGCTTGCAGGCCGCCCCTCTCCGGAGACTTGGGGCGGCTCACAACAACAATAACACAATATAAATACAAATCTAATAATGAAAACTATGACTAAACCCCATTATCTTAAAAAACAAGTAGTAATACACAATCAACACTCAATATTACAATCATACCCACACATAACTTTTAATGGTCAGAAGGGGGGGCATATGCTAGTTGCCCCACCTGGCGACATAGATAGGTCTTAAGGCTCTTGCGAAAGGCGGGGAGGGTGGGGGCAGTCCAAATCTCCGAACTTTGTTGCTTGTATCCTTACAATTTATATTGACTGCTTCCTAATATGATTGATTGCTTATTTGTACCTGGACTATCATTAAGTGTTGTACTTTATGATTCTTGATGAATGTATCTTTTCTTTTACATATACTGAGAGCATAGGCACCAACAAATTCCTTGTGTGTCCAATTACACTTGGCCAATAAAGAATTCTATTCTATTCTATTCTATTCTAAAAGTAAAGCAGTATTCACTGTTTTGGATCTTACCTTTCTTATGTTGGTTCCTACATAGCTTTTAGGCTCCTCTTTAAACTGAGATGATCTGGAATAATAGAAACAGACAAAGGTATTAAATATAGGGAATAAAAGAAAATTATCTGCTTTTTAATGCTAATTTTATTAAAGTTTACAATATATAATAAATACTAATAAAAACAATTTTAGTAACTTATCACTTTCTCTTAAAATATCGATCTCTATCAATAAACAAATGCTCATATCCATCTCTATCAATAAACAAATCCATATCATTTCACTCTTGAAATTAAGCAGAACTTCATTAAATTCATTGCCAAAGCCAACAACAAATCTATTTTAATCTTGATCATTTATTTTTAGCAATCTTGATCTTCAGTCCCTTCAAGATTTTTAGAAATTTATTCTGCAGAAAACAACAATCCCAAGCATGCAGCCAATGTTAAAACTACCTTCTGTGTAAATAAGAACAAGGAGTTCCTGAAATGATGATTCGGCGCTCATAGAGCCCTGATCTCAACATCACTGAGTCTGTTTGAGATTACATGAAGAGAAAGAAGGAATTGAGGCAGCTTACATCTATAGAAGATCTGTAGTAAGTCCTTCAAGATGTTTGGAACAGCTCTGAAGGAATCTTGTCGAGATCCTTCAAAAACTGTGCAAGTGTACCTGTTCTGTCTGGGTCACTCCAGAAGCCAATACCAACCCAAAAGGAGAAGCCAGACACACTGGTAAAAGGCAAAGGCAGTTTATATAATTCAAGGAAAACACAGGTAACAGAAAATGTCCTTACAAACAGGAAAAACGCTGGAACTGCAAATATATACACGAAGGGAATAGTCCATGAAGCAATACCAGATTCTTGCTGCCAAGACGAAGCTGTAGATAGCAAACAGACGCCTCCCACGAGTCTTCCAGACTGCGAGGCCACAAGCCAAGATCAGAGACGCTGAGAATCAAAACAGGTCACCGCAACTCCAATTGATAACACTCCACATGGCTTCAAGGCCTTGCCTGCCTTTTAAACCCTGCTGATGAGGACCACACCCAAACCCAGCTGTTTCTAATTCAATGGTGAAAATATTTCTTTAACTGCTCCTTTCGTTGCTGTGAACGTCTCTGTCTCATGTCAATGACAGCTTGTGCGTCATCACCTAATGACTCCAAGCTACTGGCTGGGGAGAGCCCCCCCCCCCCGGGGCTCTCATGCTGTTCTCCTTCATCCCATTCCTGACTCTCCTCTCCCCCGTCCGACTGTTCAGCCCCCTCCTCTGCGCTGTCATCCTCCTCCGGGCATGGAGCCAGCAGAGACACAGCTGGTCCCTGAGCAGCCTCAGGCTGAATCACAACAGTACCTAGACGAATTGATGCTGTCTTGAAGGCGGCAGCAATATGTGGTCAGGCCAAGTATTGCTTTGACTTGGATTACTCTTCTCATTTATTTTCCATTTTAATTGATAAGAATAAACTATTAACACTTGTATCGCTGAAAGCAATTTGCACAGCAACCTAAAACATTTGCACAGTACTATGAGTGTATGTATGTGTGTGTGTGCAGAGTTCTGTTAGAATTGGTATTCTTAGAAAATGATTTGTTAGGTCAGGCCATAAATTGTCCCTTAAGTCAAGATGGCCTTATAAAAAGATCCAAGCTGAAGGGTTTGGGCTGTAAATAACATTTTTTAATAACAACTAAAGAAAAATGTAGATATGGAAATTAATTCCCTTTGTACTTTGGAAAAAATGGCTGGATATACACTGCTCAAAAAATTAAAGGGAACACTTAAACAGCACAATATAACTCCAAGTAAATCAAACTTCTGTGAAATCAAACTGTCCACTTAGGAAGCAACACTGATTGACAATCAATTTCACATGCTGTTGTGCACATTCAACTTTGTACCGAACAAAGCATTCAATGAGAATATTTCATTCATTCAGATCTAGGTTATGTTCTTTGAGTGTTCCCTTTATTTTTTTGAGCAGTGTATAACTATCTTATATTCATTTGTATTTATAAATTACATTAAAGCTAAGATTATTTCTTGAAAAGGTAGTCTAGTAGGTACGAGTCAACTAGGTCAATGGTCGACACCAGTTATCATATTTCACAATTGCACCCAGCAAAGTGTTCCTGAGAATTCACCAACAAAATGTCAAATGGTTGTATTTCAAGGACAGCAAAAACATTGATACTATGGTGACTCTGGAGTAAGCAAAAGTAACGATCTTGTATTTTGTTTTTTTAGCTCCCCACCTAAAATTTGAAGAAAATTAGTGGCATAATCTATGAAGAAATGTGGACCTAGCCTATGAGCAAATCATTACACATGAATTTTCAGAAAAGATTACTCATTCCTACGAGGAAAATGTGAGAAAGAAACGTAGAATAGCGTCACTTTAATTTTGTCTGGCAGAAGATGGAAGCAGAGAAAAAACACTGACAGACTTTTAAGATTCTGTCATTTTACCCTATAATAATAATAATAATAATAATAATAATAATTATTATTATTATTATTATTATTATTATTATTTATTGGATTTGTATGCCGCCCCTCTCCGCAAACTCAGGGCGGCTAACAACAATAATAAACACAACATGTACAATCCAATAATAAAAAACAACTAAAAACCCCTATTATAAAACCAAACATACACACAAACATACCATGCATAACTTGTAATGGCCTAGGGGGAAGAGCTATCTCAACTCCCCCATGCCTGGCGGTATAAATGAGTCTTGAGTAGTTTACGAAAGACAGGGAGGGTGGGGCAGTTCTAATCTCCAAGGGGAGTTGGTTCCAGAGGACCGGGGCCACCACAGAGAAGGCTCTTCCCCTGGGGCCCGCCAAACGACATTGTTTAGTCAACGGGACCTGGAGAAGGCCAACTCTGTGGGACTTTATCGGTTGCTGGGATTCGTGCGGTAGCAGGCGGTTCCGGAGGTAATCTGGTCCAATGCCATGTAGGGTTTTGAGGTCATGACCAAAATCCTGGAATTCTTGTCATGCCTGTTTCCTGTCCTGGGCTATCTTGAAGGACTGACCCAATCTCCGCAACAGTGTAGCCAGACGTGGTTGCAAATCATTTTCTCCTATTCTAACCCATCCTGGATACTATGCTAACTGGACTTCAACTATAATTACCAAAAATCTATGTACTGCCTCGCAGCTGATTCTCCAAACTACAACGCAGTTCTTTAACAGTTCCAAGAAAGAAAGAAAAAAGCACTTTTGGTACAACCATAACCTGGATGACTGGAGAATCTCCACAGATATCATTTTTTCCAATATTTTTTTCATTTTTTGATCACTGCGGCATTCTAACATCAAAATAATTTATTTTATAATACATTTACAAGACTAAAATTTGTCACGCAAGTTATGAACAGTCATGGAAAATAATGACAGAATTTACTTTCCAAGTGTCTCTAAAATACAGATGTTTTATTGAGATTTAGTCAAGCCAAAGGCTGTTGAATCTCGGTCAGATGAAACATAGAAGCATAGAAACATAGAAGACTGACGGCAGAAAAAAACCTCATGGTCCATCTAGTCTGCCCTTATACTATTTCCTGTATTTTATCTTACAATGGATATATGTTTATCCCAGGCATGTTTAAATTCAGTTACTGTGGATTTACCAACCACGTCTGCTGGAAGTTTGTTCCAAGGATCTACTACTCTTTCAGTGAAATAATATTTTCTCACGTTGCTTTTGATCTTTCCCCCAACTAACTTCAGATTGCGTCCCCTTGTTCTTGTGTTCACTTTCCTATTAAAAACACTTCTCTCCTGAACCTTATTTAACCCTTTAGCATATTTAAATGTTTCAAGCATGTCCCCCCTTTTCCTTCTGTCCTCCAGACTATACAGATTGAGTTCATTAAGTCTTTCCTGATACGTTTTATGCTTAAGACCTTCCACCATTCTTGTAGCCCGTCTTTGGACCCGTTCAATTTTGTCAATATCTTTTTGTAGGTGAGGTCTCCAGAACTGAACACAGTATTCCAAATGTGGTCTCACCAGCGCTCTACACAGCGGGATCACAATCTCCCTCTTCCTGCTTGTTATACTTCTAGCTATACAGCCAAGCATCCTACTTGCTTTTCCTACTGCCCGACCACACTGCTCACCCATTTTGAGACTGTCAGAAATCACAACCCCTAAATCCTTCTCTTCTGAAGTTTTTGCTAACACAGAACTGCAGAAACATAAAGAGTTCACTAGGAGCCTTGCACAATAAGAACACATGTCTCTTTCATGCTCTTTGACGAGTTTCTTGTTTTTCTGCAGATAGTAACACTGAAAATTTAAGGCAGTCTTTAGTTACTGAAGCCTATATCTTTTTATTACTCTGTTATTCCTATTATGTGATAACATATTCCTCGGTTTCATATATTATTTTATCGTTGCTTACTGTCAGTGAAGAAGATACATTCTGATGAAAGGACAAGTCTTGCAAGGACCCGGTAATACTTGGGGTATGCATACACATAAACAGTAACGCATTTGGAAATGTGCAATCTTCCCACCCTTGAAGGGCCATTTGAGCAGTGCTGAGACAAATACAAGAACGTTTACCTTGTGAAGAGCAGCTGTACCATGTCGACCAGAGTGTGCTCTGCAGATTTTCTCAATAACTCTGAAGACAAAAACAAATAACACAGGTGTCATTATCCCATGTGATATTATCTAGAGGCTTCTTCATGTAGACTTCCCTCTTTGTTGCTTACAAAGGATTACTAGAAATTTATTAAAACCAATCCAGGCTCAGCTGTGCGGAAAGAAAAGGAAAGATACACCAAGCCACACTACAGATAGAGGAATGTAGAGATGAGAATGGGGAAAAAAACAGGAGCAGAAAATGATTAGCGAAGTCAACTACTTTTTTAAAAAAAAATTAAGGAGTGTCAACTCAAGTTTACACCTTTAACATGTTTTATGTTTATATTATTGTTATTTATTAGATTTGTATGCCTCCCTTCTCCAAAGATTCAGGGCGGCTCACAGAATATTTTATTTTATTTATTGGATTTGTATGCCGCCCCTCCCTCTCCGTGGACTTGGGGCGGCTAACAACAGTGATAAAACAACACGTGACAATCCAATAGTAAAACAATTAAAAACCCTTATTATAAAACCAAACATACATACAAAACATACCATGCATAAATTGTAAAGGCCTAAGGGGGATAGAATCTCAATTCCCCAATGCCTGACGGCAGAGGTGGGTTTTAAGAAGCTTACGAAAGGCGAGGAGGGTGGGGG
The DNA here is from genome assembly GCF_031021105.1 of Erythrolamprus reginae. Lineage (NCBI taxonomy): Eukaryota > Metazoa > Chordata > Lepidosauria > Squamata > Dipsadidae > Erythrolamprus > Erythrolamprus reginae. Next base: position 14,999,278 of record NC_091954.1, on the reverse strand, counting down.
CAATTCTAATATAAAAAACAACACGACAACAAATCTAATTAATTAAAAATTTCTACTAAAATCCCATATATATTAAAATCAGTCGGCCAACTCATTCACAACTACACATTACATCTCATAAACAGGGGAAGGGGGCTTGATCTAGTTGCTCCATGCTCCTAGGGAAGCTCCAGCTGGGCGGGGCGCTGCCGGTGCCTCCGACCTCCCACTCGCAGCTGTCCCCCAGTTCCTGCCCGCTCCCGCTCCCACTGCCAGTGCCCTCCCGCCGGGCCCAAAGGACACTTGCCGCCGACGCCAGGAAACTCCAGCTGGGCGGGGCGCTGCCGGTGCCTCCGAGCTCCCACTCGCAGCTGTCCCCCGGATCCTGCCTGATGCCGCGGTTTCTGGCGCTCTCCTGCTGGGCCCCAAAGAAGGAAGGCGGGAAAAAGGAGAGCATGATTCTTTGCGCCTACTTTTTCCTGGCTTCCTTCTTTGGGGCCCAGCAGGAGAGCGCCAGAAACCACGGCATCAGGCAGGATCCGGGGGACAGCTGCGAGTGGGAGCTCGGAGGCACCGGCAGCGCCCCGCCCAGCTGGAGTTTCCTGGCGTCGGCGGCAAGTATCCTTTGGGCCCGGCGGGAGGGCACTGGCGGTGGGAGCGGGAGCGTGCCGGCTGCAGCGGCCCCAGGCGGTCGCGGGGAGATGGGGGCGGCGAGAGGGAGCATCAGCGCCACCCCTCTACGAGCAGCAAGAGCCTCAGCGACGGGGCACGCCGTTTGCCTTTCGGCTCCGTCGCTGAGGCTTTTGCTGCTCATGGAGGGGAAGGTGCTGATGCCCAAAGCCTCAGCGACGTTTGGCTGGCAGGGGGGTGGGGAGGAGAAAATCCTCACACACACCCTTCCAGGAGCAGCAAAAGCCTAAGTGACGGATCGCACCATTTGCCTTTCGGCTCCGTCGCTGAGGCTTTTGTTGCTCGTGGAGGGGAAGGTGCTGATGCCCAAAGCCTCAGCGACGTTTGGCTGCCAGGGGGGTGGGGAGGAGAAAATCCTCCCCCCCCCCTCCAGGAGCAGCAAAAGCCTAAGTGACGGATCGCGCCGTTTGTCTTTCGGCTCCGTCGCTGAGGCTTTTGCTGCTCGTGGAGGGGGGGTTGGCGGTGCCGATGCCAAATGCTTTCCCTCCGCGGTGGGGGATGGAGGGCAGGCGCAGTCAGCCCCAGGAGACAAAGAGGGAATGAGAGAAAGGAAAGAGACAGAAAGGGAGGGAGAGAAAGAACAAGTGAGAGATAGAAAGGATAGAGAGAAAGGGAATGAGAGAAAGGAAAGAGAGAGAAAGGGAGGGAGAGAAGGAATGAGGGAAAAAGGGAGGAAGAGAGAGAAATGAGAAACATGAGAGAGAAAAGGGGGAAAGACAGAAGAAGTACCCAGAAATGAGACAGTGGTATAAATTTCAGGAGGGATGATTGATGATTGACTGTACAGGTATTTATAAGGGGATGTTACATGGGATTGTATATATGAGGGGGTTATTTATGTATGTATGTATGTATGTATGTATGTATGTATGTATGTATGTATGTATGTATTTATTTATTTATTTATTAGATTTGTGTCATTTTGGTTGGTGGTGTGCCCCAGAATTTTGTATATGTAAAAAATGTGCAGCGGCTCAAAAAAGGTTGAAAATCACTTGTTTAGTTGACGGGACCCGGAGAAGGCCCATTCTGTGGGACCTAACTGGTCGCTGGGATTCGTGCAGCAGAAGGCGGTCCCTGAGATAATCTGGTCCGGTGCCATGAAGGGCTTTATAGGTCATAACCAACACTTTGAATTGTGACCAGAAACTGATCGGCAACCAATGCAGACTGCGGAGTGTTGGTGTAACATGGGCATATTTGGGGAAGCCAGAATTATTATTATGTGTTATGCATTGTTTACTTTTCAGCATTCAGACTTATTAAATATAGAAATAATGTATGCCAAAGCTAATATAAATGTTTATGATTTGCTTGTTTAGACTGCAGACCTACCAGTAAGCCTCATCTCAAAGCATATACGGAAGCAAGACTGCATGATTTCACACACAGATTCATTTGTGAGGTGAGCTCCCACTGGAGCAAGGAGGAGAGTCCTCAAGACCTGAAAGGAGAACAAATCAATATGAAATGTTATCTTCTAATCATATTTTAATATCAAAAACCTTCATACGAAATAAACAAAGAAACATTTTAAATATCAACTCAACAGTGGAAGAATACTTCTTTTTAGTACGCATTATCATTTAGACCAGTGTTTCCCAACCTTGGCAACTTGAAGACATTTGGACTTCAACTCCCAGAATTCCCCAGCCAGCAAATGCTGGCTGGGGAATTCTGGGAGTTGAAGTCCAGATATCTCCAAGTTGCCAAGGTTGGGAAACACTGATTTAGACAACTGGTCCCATATAAGTGAATAAGAGCAATTTCTTTCCCTGCCACAAGATTGTGGCATGAAGTCTGGAAAAAAAACATTTCCCCAAATCAGTCTCTATGAACAGAGATGGAGATAAATTGTGAATACTTAAAATTACTCATAATTTTTAAGAAGTTAGACTAGCACCGTAGTCTGAGTTTGGGATAGGTCAATGAATAAAGTCTGGTAAATGGTTTACAAAGTAATACAGTAGTACCTCGTGATACAAACCCCTCGTCATACGAACTTTTTGAGATACGAACCCGGGGTTTGGAAAAATTTTGTCTCTTCTTATGAACTTTGTTTGCCTTACGAACCCGCTGCCCGACCGCCGAACCCGGAAGTTCGGGTTTGGCGTTCGGGTTCGTAAGGCTGCCGAGAAGCGCCACCGCCCGGCTGTCGTCTTTTGAAACAGCTGGGGGGCTTCTCGGCGTTCCCCCGAATGCCGAACCCGAACTTTTGCCGAACTTCCGGGTTCGGCTTCAGGAGGCCGCCAAGAAGCCCCGCCGCCCGGCTGTTGCCTTTTGAAACAAGACGTCCTTTTGAAGACGCCCTTCCTGGCCAGCTGAAACGTGGCCTCCAGGAAGGACGTCTCCGTGACGTCAAAGCTCCGCCCATGGAATTCCCTATTGGGATTCCCCACCTTCGTTTGAGCCTCCCAACCGGCCGACAGCTCTGCGGCTCTTCTGGCAAGGTGACAGCCAGGCGGTGGCGCTTCTCGGCGGTCTGCCGAACCCGAACATTTGCCTAACTTACGGGTTCGGCATTCGAGGGAACGCTGAGAAGTGCCCGGCAGTTTCAAAAGGTGACAGCCGGGCAGCGGCGCCCAGCAGAGTGCCGTTTTTGTGATTTTTTTTGCTTGCGCACATTAATTTATTTTACATTGTTTCCTATGGGAAACATTGTTTCGTCTTATGAACTTTTCGCCTTACGAACCTCCTCCCGGAACCAATTAAGTTCGTAAGACGAGGTATTACTGTATATGTTATTGTCTTATTGAACTTACTGAATCAATGAAGCCTTTGTTTTGGAAAAAGTATATGAAATAGGCGTTGATTGCTTACCTGAACGCCTCTTCTCGTACGGTGAGCGGGTACAGCAGTCACATGGGTTGCTCATGTCCAATCCGGTGGAACTGAGCCTAGTATTAAAAAAGCTTGCCGGATCCGCCCCTTCCCCAGAATTCGCGAATCCATAGACTAGGCTCAGTTGTGAAGCTCTGCAGTGTTCAACTCTCATTGTTAGAGGAAGAAGGATATAGAAAGGTAAAGAAAACACATACAAGGGCGGGAAGTGACTGCTGTACCCGCTCACCGTACGAGAAGAGGCGTTCAGGTAAGCAATCAACGCCTATTCTCCGTACTGAAGGAGCGGGTCCAGCAGTCACATGGGACATACCCAATAGATGGTCCCTAGGGTGGGATTAGATTGCTATCGTGTGAGATAACGGATTGGAGTACCCTTCTGCCGAAGGCAGCGTCCGCTGAAGCGTAAGAATCAATCTTGTAGTGCCTGATGAAGGAATTTGGCGAGGCCCAAGTGGCTGCTTTGCAGACCTCCTCCAACGGGGCTTGAGTCGCCCAAGCGGCCGAGGTGGCTGCGCTCCTGGTGGAATGCGCTGTGATGTTCCTTGGAACTGAGAGGGAGGCCGACTCATAGGCCTTAGATATAGTCCCTCTGATCCAACGGCCTATTACTGTTGAAGACACTTTGGCCCCCATGACTCTGGGATGATAGGCTATAAAAAGTGCTTCTGACCTCCGAAAGGGTCCTGTGCGTTGGATATAGATTCTCAGCGCTCTGGTGAGATCCAGGGTGTGCCATCTAATCGCCAAGGGATGGTCTCGTTGGAGGCAGAAGGAAGGTAGGACAATATCCTGAGATCTGTGGAACATGGAACTAACCTTGGGTAAGAAGGTGGGGTCCAGTCGCAAGACTACCTTGTCCTGATGGAATTGACAAAGGTCCTGTCTGATTGAGAGGGCAGCCAGCTCCGAAATGCGTCGGGCAGAGGTAATAGCCACCAGGAATGCTACCTTAAAGGATAAGTACCTGAGGGACGCCGATTTTAGGGGTTCGTATGGTGCCTGCGTGAGGGAATGGAGAACCCGTGGCAAATCCCAGGATGGATACCTGTGGACCTTGGAAGGTCTGAGGTTGGCTATGCCCTTGAGGAATTCCTGAACTTCAGGGAAGGCTCGGAGAGGCTGTCTGTGGGGGCCCCCTAGGACAGATGAAATGGCAGCCAGATGACGCCGGAGGGTACTGGTGGAAAGTCCTTTATGGAAGCCTTGCATAAGGAAGGAAATAATTCTGTGTATGGGGATGCACAGAGGGGAAAGACCTTCCTGTAGACACCACTGGTGAAACTTGGACCACGTGTGGTCGTATATTCGATTGGTCGAACCCCTTCTGGCCTTTAAAATGACCTCCACTGAGTCGGGGTCATGACCACGCAGTTCTAAGTCTCTCCTGATAACAGCCAGGCGGTGAGGTGGAACCACTCCGGGTCTGGATGGAAAGAGGCCCCCTGCCGCAGCATATCCCCCGAAACGGGGAGTCGCCAAGGGTCCTGGACGGACAGCTGTTGGAGATCCGCGAACCAGGGCCGGCGGGGCCAATAAGGGGCGATTAAGATTACTCGGGCCCTCTCGGTGAGGACCTTGTGAATCACGTCCGGGAGGATTGGAATTGGAGGAAATGCGTAGAGTAGGCCTGGAGGCCATGGACTCCGGAGGGCATTGATTGCTTCCGCTCCCGGGGATGGAAATCTGGAAAAGAAGCGAGGGAGTTGGGCGTTCGCATTGGTCGCGAAGAGATCCAGGATTGGTAGGCCGAATCTGAGGCTGATTTGATGGAACAGGTCTTGGTGGAGGTTCCACTCTCCTGGGTCTATCGTTGCTCGGGATAGCCAATCCGCCTGGACGTTGAGGCTCCCCGAGATGTGATCGGCTAGGAGCGACTGGAGATGTTTTTCCGCCCAGAGGCCCAACTTGAGGGCCTCCCTCATGAGAGCCTTGGATCTCGTGCCCCCCTGTCTGCAGATGTGGCTTTTTGTGGCAATGTTGTCGGTGAGAATGAGAACGTGCCGGTTGGGAATGCGAGGAGAGAAATGCTTCAGAGCCAGGGAAACGGCTCTTAACTCTAGCCAATTGATTGGCCTGGAAGCTTCCTCTGGGGACCACGTGCCCTGGGCTATCATCCCCTGGGCGTGGGCGCCCCATCCCGATAGACTGGCATCTGTGGTGATGACAAATTGATCCGGGCACCTGAACGGGGATCCTCTGTCCATGGCCGGAGACTTCCACCACTTGAAGGATCTGCGAACACTTAGTGGGATGACAATGCGCCGATTTGAGTTGCTGTGCCCCGATCTCTGAAAAGGTAACAGGAGCCACTGGAGTTCCCTAGCATGAAGGCGAGCCCAGGGAATGATGCCTATGCATGACACCATCTTCCCCAAAAGGGAAGAGAGAGTTACTATGGATACTGAAGAATTAGATAAAATGTTAGAAATTAACTCCACTATACTGAGTTTTCTCTCGGGAGAGAGAAAAACCTGGGAGGATTCTGAATCAATAATGGATCCCAGGTGAGAAATGGATGTGGAAGGTTGGAGGTGACTTTTATCAAAGTTGATGGAAAATCCATGGTCCTGAAGGACTGACATGGTGACAGAAAGGTCAGTTTTCACTTTCTCTAGGGAGTTCCCATGAACCAAAATATCATCAAGATAACATAAAATGTGGATGGGAAACGCCCGGATATAGGCCGCCAGGGACCCCAAGAGCTTTGTAAAGACCCGAGGGGCCGAGGAAAGGCCAAATGGCATCGCCCTATACTGGAAATGCCTGCCTTGAAAGGAAAAACGTAAAAATTTTCTGTGGCATTTGGCTATAGGAATGTGAAGGTAGGCCTCAGTGAGGTCTAAGGAGACCATGAAATCTCCCGTGTGAATGGCGGCCAAAATAGAAGATAAGGAGTGCATCTTAAACTTCCTATATTTGATGAATAGGTTTAGTTTCTTTAAATCCAAAATAGCTCTCCAACCTCCGGAGGACTTTGGAACCATAAATAGGATGGAGTAAAAACCTAGGCCCTTCTGACCGGAAGGGACCGGTTGAATGGCTCTGATGGACAATAGATGAGAAATGGCCTCCTCCATACGGTTACAATCTGAGGAGGACCTGGGAGAAGGGCAGGAAATAAAACGTTTAGGGGGAGGAGAAATAAATTCTAAAAGAAGGCCTGTTTGAACAGTGTCAATGACCCAGGGGTCCTTGGAGGTGAGACGCCAATTAGAGGCGAAATGAGCTAGACGACCCCCTATGGGAATAGAGGGAAGATTACCATCTAGGTTTTTTTGAAGCCCTGTTAGAGGAAGCTCCCCTTTGGAAGCGAAACCCTCTACCCCTGGAGTTCCTACCTTGGGAACGAAAGCGGGGGGAATACTGACCTGGAGATCTCTGATAGGAAGCCGCTTGATCTTGCTGGCGCCCTGGGCGACGAAAGGACTGCGTTTTGGTAGCCTTTTTTGTGGTTGGACCCAAAACTTTCTTCTTATCCGTGGTTTCCGTGAGGAGTGGATCCAGAAGATCACCGAAGAGAAGGTCGCGCTTTAAGGGACCCTGGGATAACTGCCACTTCTGGCGAACTCCCGCTTGCCAAGGGCGAATCCATAGGAGTCTTCTTGCCGTTGTAGAAGCTGCAATAGACTTAGCAGAAAATCTAGTAGATTGCAAGGTGGCATCAGCCACGTACTGGGCAGCTGCAAAGACCTTGTTGAAGTCTTGTTGACCTCTCAAGTCATCGGGAGGAATATGCTGTTGAAGTTGGCGAAGCCACAGCAGCATGGCTCTGGAGAAAAAGGAAGCCGCTGCAGAACTTTTAATGGCCCAGGAATCAGCGGTGAATCCTCTTTTGAGCATTTGCTCAATGCGCTTGTCCTCTGGGCGGAGGACTTCCTCCGCCTCGCCTGGCACAGCCGCTGCCGAGTGAAGGATCTTGACAGGTTCATCCGGTTTGGGAAAGGATAGAAGCTCTTCATAGGAAGAGGAAAGTTTGTACAACTTTCTGTCCTTGGTGGAGGGATTAAGGCCAGAGGCTGGAAATTCCCACTGTTTGAGTAAAGCATCTTTAAACAATTTAGGCATAGGAATTACCTCGTTATCCTCCTGTTCCTCTGTGAAGTAGGGTAAATTCTCCTCCGGGGGATCAGTGGAAGTGGAGGCTTGTTTCTCCTGGGCCGCTAATCCCGTAGAAATTCTAGCTTTGAGGAGGAGAGATTTGAATAATTGAGAAGGAAAAATAGTAATTGGAGAAGGAACCTTTATTTGGGATTCCTCATCATCTGATAAACCTTGAAAAGGATCCTCATCATCCTCCATATCCTCATATTCGTCCTGGGAGGAATCTGAATCATCCTGAATAGGAGCTCTGACCGCTGGGGAAGAACCCAAGGGGCGGGAGGGACGAGAAGGAGGAGGAGGTAAGGGAAGCTCATTGATGGTGGAGAGTTTGGCATCAATGGCTTTGGACAACACAGCAAAAATAGATTGGAACTCAGGAGGTAAACTGGAAATATCAGCAGAAATGGCAGAAGAATCCCTAAAGGCCTGGGAGGATCCTGGCTGGGGGGAATCTTCAATAATATCTGGTTCCTCTGGACCTATGCCCCATAGGTTAGGTTGGGGTCTGTCTAGGTTTGGCTCATCCAGAGATAACACAGGGACCCCAGAAGGAGGTAGACTAGAAGCCTCTGGGGGGTCTTGACTACTGATTACTTGGGCCTGCACTTTCAAACGTTTTGCTGATTTGTCATGAATTTTTTTGTAGGGCTAGGTCCCTTCTCTTCTCGGCCCTGGTGACCTTGGTCGAGGGGCGGGCCCCTGGAGAAGAGGAGGAAGAGGCCTGGGGGATACTAGTAATCTCATCGCCTGTAGGCCTGGCCTCTCTGGGACCTTTAGTTGTGCCTCTCTTGGGAAAGGTAGCCATAGTCTGACAATTAACAGAAGACAAGGCTGAGCCAATAACTGAATAATAAGGAGAAGAATTTCAAGGACTTCCCAAGAGGAATGGATCCTGCTTCGAGGCCTCGAAGCTGCTGAAACTTGAGGACAATCTGGGCAAACCCAGAGTTCGTGCCCCCAAATCCAGCGGGGCCAGCCTCCCTAAACTTTATAATTAAGTAAACCAAGGCACTCTGGTTGGAGGCTTAGCCGGTGGAGAATTTAGCCTGGGACCCCCAAGGCCCGCTCCGGGATCCACGCGGTGGACTGAGGCCTACGCGGCTGGCAGGAGGCCAACACGAGAGGCCTAGATTTAAAAAGGGCGCGAAGGCCTTCGCGCCGAAAAAATCGCTCCGTAATATTTCTTAAAGGGGAAGCGATCGACTAAGTCCAGGAGACTAGAAGGCGTCTCACTCCGCAGGAGGTATTTCTTAAGCCCTTAAATATTTTGTATACAATAAATAATCAATAAATGAATAGATTAATACTTGCACCAGGACCTCCAGGCCAAAGGATTAGAAGAATCCACAAGCGGCCGCGGGGATCGTATCCGGCAAAACCGCCGGGGGAAAACGAAACCGCAACTTCTCCAAAGGAAAAAAGCCGAGCCGCAAACGGCTGGCGCTATTAGTGCAAGTAAATAATAATGATAAAACAAATCTTACTACTTTTGAAGAAAAAGGATCGAAGGGAAGGTGTTAGAATGTTGAACGAGCTATCACAATACAACCGCAGGATATGCGAACTGAGCGAATTCTGGGGAAGGGGCGGATCCGGCAAGCTTTTTTAATACTAGGCTCAGTTCCACCGGATTGGACATGAGCAACCCATGTGACTGCTGGACCCGCTCCTTCAGTACGGAGAATGTTACTACAGGGGCAATATGTAATACTACCTCTTTTAATACAGGCATACCTCTTTTATAACAGTTTCAACATTGATACTTTGAGGCTGTTTGATGTAAAATACACGATGCTAATTGTATTTCAAAATATGAGATTTTTTCGGTTTTAGACATTCTGTTATAGATTTATCTCTGAGTTTAGGACCATTGTTGTGCTCCATGACTTTCATTTAAGTTTCAGCTCATGGACATATATTCTATAGCTTTCCAGTACATTTGCTGATATAACCCAGAATCCATTTATCCTTGCAAGTTAGCCCCAAACTATGACATTCCCATTATCATGCTTCATAGTTGTTCCAAAAGTCTGTGGAATCTTTCAGTAAGGATGAGATAGGCAGCAATGGATTTTCTCAAGACCAATGGATTCCCCATTATACATTTCCATGCACTTGTACATTTTTTTTCTTCATAAAGACCCAAGAATGCTTATATAAGACAATGCAAATGCCTGCAGTTCCTTTGTTATTATTCTGACATTCTTTGCAGCCTCCTAAAGTAAAGCATACTTTGCTGCAAGGATATTTCTAGATGGATGAGTAATTATGGTATTGCATTTTATTTTCAGTCGGTATATTATCTATTTGACAGTGGATTGGTAATGAATCGTGTTCTTTGGCAATGATTTCGTAGCCTATTTCCTACCTCATGACTATCAAAGAGCATTTTTCTACAGTCTGTAGGGATTTCTTTTTATCATGGCATGATTCATTTCCATAAACTAGACTTTCCATAAAGACTCCCAATGTTCACATTCAATTTGTATCTTATTTTCTAGAACAGGGATGTCAAACTCAATTTTAATTGAGGGCCACATCAGGGTTGTGTTTGACCTTGGGGTGTGTTGCCAGGGTGGCATGACCCGCTCAAAGTCTCTGATGTCGGGGGGGGGGGCGGCAGAGGTAGCCTGAGCACTCTGCCAGCACTCTCCCAGCGAAAATTGGTTCCCAAGCTCTGTTTTCAGATGTGATGACCTCCTGCAACCATCTGCCAGTAAAAATAGAACTTGGGAGGACCGCCTATAGCCCTTGTAAGCTCTGTTTTCGCTGGCAGAGGCACTATATTAGGCCAGTCCTTCACTGTTACCAGGGCGGCCTTACAGGCCAAATCTAAATACCCCGCAGGCCAGATCCAACCCCCGGGCTTTGAGTTTGACACTCTTGGTCTAGAACAAGTTACTGCATCAAGTTACTCCCTTAAAAAAACTAAACATTCTATGGGTTCACATTGTTTCCCCAACAAAATTAGAACATATTTATTAAACATGTTCTATTTTTGTGTGTCCTATGTTTAATCAGAACCTCTTAACAGGATCCCCATTAATTCAGATGAAACACTGATCACAATGTACATCAGTTTTACAGGATGCAGATAATCCCAAAAAAATTCCACCGTGTCCACAATACCTGCAAGATCTTCATCAAGACAACCTCATCACTTGCAGGATCTGTGCCCACAAATCGGGCATGTGTTACAGCATCTGCCAAGTTTTCCATTCCCTCAGCTGTGCCCTCATGATTTGAATCTAAGAAAATAAAATAATGTTTAATAAACCAAGGGCAGTGTAAACAGACTTCCTAGTAATATACGCTACCTCTATATTCACGGTTTTCCTTCTTCCCATTCATCCATAACATTTGTTGTCCTACTAGAACCATAATTTAATAATTAGGACTATACCTCCTGAACCTTCAGTAAAAAAAACATAATAAACACTGTAACAAAGTATCAATCATTTTATCTCACTTCCATCACACTTTTCAATCCAATCAAATGGCTGTGGGTGTTTGGGCTGCCCAGATCTGGGAATATTCCAACTTTGATCTTGGATGGGATAGCACTTCCGCCTTCAGAGTTGGTACACAATCTGCTGGCTGGGGAATTCTGGGAGTTGAAGTCCAAATATCTTCAAGTTGCCAAGGTTGGGAAACACTGTTATGTGACCCATTACTTCATCATGTTTTATCTTTATTTTGTTATATTTGATTGATTTTAGTGTACAGTTAGTCTGCACTTAGCTACCACAATTGGGGACCAGCAACTCTGTGGCAAAGCAATGTGGTTGTTAAACAAGACCTCACATGACTGCAATTTCCTGGTTTTACTGGCAGCCTCCACTGATTCTACTAGTTGGGAGCTGGTTGTAAAGTGTGCAAACAGTGATCACATAACCCTGGAATCAATGCAACTTATTAACTGAAAGATGGTTGCCAAGCACCCATATAACTGTAGAGATGCTGAGATGGCTGCAACTATTAGGATTCACAGGGATGGGTTCTAATTTACCATGCTGTCGATTTGCTACTTCCTGCTCCACATGGCTGCACATGCATTGTGCGCTGCATGGCTGCACCGCATACATGCATGTGCATTGCCAAAAATTTGCAAAAAAATTCCAAAGCCAAAAAAATGATGGCAGCACAATTGCTGGAAACTTGGCTTTTATGTACATGTGGAAGAAAAAAATCAGCAAAAAAATCCCCCTAAAAAATATTCCCCCCTAAAAAAAAAAAAGATGGTGGCATCCATGGACCAGCTCCATGATGTCACCAGTGGTTTGCTACTGGTTCTATAGAACCAGTGTGAACTGAAGGGAACCTACCTCTAAATTCACCAAAAGTCCCCCTCATTTAGCACTGTTATAACTTCAGCACAGTTGCTAAATTGAGGACTACATTATTATTATTATTATTAATTATTATTATTATTATTATTAGCTATATAAAATACAAAACATAATCCTGCTTATTCATTATAAAAACCAATCCAAATTTCAGTTCTCCTGGGATCATTAATATATAATTCTCAGGCAAATAATGGTTCTCTATGTTCATAAGGAGTTTATAATGAAACCCATACCTATTAGTCCATATGAAATGAATTTGTTTACTGATGTCAGAGCCAGTCCAGTAATCGGGCCTGTAGTATCTTCTGATCGAATAACTTCCAGAAAAGGTCGAAGAAAAACAATAGGTTCGATGGCTGAAAGTTCTAAATCAGAAGACAAAATTAAACATCATAAAAGTTATTTATAGAACAGGGAAAAGATTTCTCCAGTGAAGGAAGAATCTTGCTGGCAACCCCAAGTTGTGTTCATTGGTTTATTTATTCAATTTATTTATTCAAATAAACTACATAGAGAAATCTACAAAATTATTTATCTTATATATCAATACAACAATAGAAAAAAGGTACAGAGTAAAAAAAAAGAATATATGAAACTTATTCACTAAAGATAGTCATTATTTTTATTGCAATTTCTAATTGCTAAGTACCTGTAATTTCTCTTGTATAACCTAAATCATTCAGTCTTCTTTCCCTTCTCCCTTCCCATCTCATCCCAATTAAAATATTGCTCAGTTTGATAATATATTATTTTATTGAAATGTATGTAAATTGCTGTTATAACTATTATGATTACCAACAGGAATATTTGGGGGAGAGAGGGACCTGATGTGAGATAATTGTAGTTAACTGCAGAATGTATATTGTTATAATATATTCAAACAGTTTTCTTGCATTACTGGATTGTTAGAGATAACACTACTATTACACAATTTGCTTAGGAAAGTCGCTATGTTCTAGAATTGGAGTACAGTGATCCCTCAAGTATCGCGAGGGTTACGTTCCAAGACCCCTCGCGATACTCGATTTTTCGCGATATAGTGGTGCGGAAGTAAAAACACCATCTGCGCATGCACGCCCTTTTTTCCATGGCCGCGCATGCGCAGATGGTGGAGTTTGCGTGGGCGGCGGGGAAGACCCAGGGAAGGTTTCTTCGGCCGCCCAGCAGCTGATCTGCTCGGCAGCGCCGCAGCAGCGAGGAGCCGAAGATTGGGGTTTCCCCCGCCGCCCACGCAAAGGGGAAACCCCGATCTTCGGCTCCTCGCTACTGCGGCGCTGCCGAGCAGATCAGCTGCTGGGCGGCCGAAGAAACCTTCCCTGGGTCTTCCCCGCCGCCCACGCAAAGGGGAAACCCCGATCTTCGGCTCCTCGCTGCTGCCCGCCGCCCGCCGCTCGAGAGCAAGAGAGGGAGAGATAGAGAAAGAGAGAGAAGGAAAGAAAGAGATGAGAGAGGGAGGAAGAGAGTGTGAGAGAGGAAGAAGCAAGATAGAGAAAGAGAGAAAGAAAGATGAGAAAGGAAGAGAGTGACGTCATCGGGTGGGGAAAATCGCGATATAGCGTTTCGCGAAGATCGAGATCGCGAAAATCGAGGGATCATTGTATAAGGAACTGCTTTGAACCTAAAAAGCAATACAAAGCCTAATCTAAAACCCCATACGAGGGTCGCCCAGAAAGTAATGCACCACATTTTTTTCTCAGCCTACTGTAATGGTACGAATGCGAAACTTTGGATATATATTATTTGAATTGTTGGGAGTGCGTGTGTAAATTTTACGTTTCTTCAGACAGATAGCGTAGCTGCAGTAGTGTTTTGAAATGGTGTCTATAAGTGACGTATGTTACAAGCAGCATGTTGTCACTGAATTTCTGCAGACAAAATAAGGGCAGTAAGATATGCCGACTTTGCAGCCTCTATCGCCACAAGGTAAGTCCTAATATAGGTTCTTAGCCATGTTCAGTCGGACTCAGAATTACTATTCCTTCAGTCACTCTAGGCCAATGTTTCCCAACCTTGGCAACTTGAAGATATTTGGACTTCAACTCCCAGAATTCCCCAGCCAGCATTCGCTGCCTGGGGAATTCTGGGAGTTGAAGTCCAAACATCTTCAAGTTGCCAAGATTGGGAAACACTGCTCTAGGCATCTCTGGGGCATTTTATCCCCCAGAGTTCTTCAAAGAACCAAGGAGATCTCTGGAGTCTACTGCTTCAGAGAGGCCGCAAAGGCGCAACCTGTCCAGAGCTTCCGATGTAGCCTAATTCCCTGCCATCACCAGAGACTCGTCTGGACTATGAACAAACGAGTCAGGAATTTCCCCAAGCTTCCTCTGAAACCCATCTGGGTCCATTAGGTGCCTGGGGCGGAACCACCTAATTGGTTCCGCCTCCCTATAGTGGTGGGATTGGTCCATCAAAGTCCAGCCTCATCAGGGAGTGATCTGACCATGACAAGAGTGTGATAACTATACCCTTAAAACCAGGTCTCCACTGTCCTGAGAGAAATACCAAGTCGAGTGTATGTCCTCCCCTGTAAGCCAGACCCTGAATTATTTGGGTCAGGTCCATGGCTGCCATGGAAGCCATGAACTCCTGCACCGATCTGAGGTTTCACCAAGCGATGGCAGGTTGAAGTCCCCCAGGACCATAAGCCTGGGGAATTCCACCACCAGGCAGGCTACCGCCTCGAGCAGCACGGGCAGTTGCAACATAGCTGGGAGGCAGGTATGTTAACAACAAGCCCATCTAACCCCTGAGTCCAATCTCAAAAGGAGAGACTCACACCCAACAACCTCAAGAGCAGGGACCCTGTGAGGGCTTAGAATCTCCCAGACAATGACTGCCACTCCCCCATCTCTTCCCTGATGTCGCAGCTGATGCAAGACCAGAAACCCATCTGGGCACATTTCCGAGAGAGGAATCCCTCCCTCGGGTCTCAGCCAGGTTTCAGTCACACAAGCCAGGTCAGCCCCCTCCATCAAGAGAAAATCTCAGACCAAGGGGGCCTTGTTGACAATTGACCTGGCGTTGAGTAGCATCAGCCTAAGACCAGCCTAAGACCAGGGCTCTGACTTGTCTGACACCAACTATATGGGATGAGTTTGAAGGGCCAGAACAAGGAATTGCATTCCCCGAGAGTGGCCTACACTTTGGCTTCTGCCATACCTGCCCCTCCCAGTAAGGACCGTAATTCCCCGGCTCTCCACTGCACCCAAAGTCTCTCCCACACCTCCACTGGCCTCCCTACATCTCGGCAGGCCTGTTATTCCATGTACATCAGTCTGGGGTTTACAGTCGGGCCCCCACCTGCTCCTGCTAACACACTCAGAAGGGGGCACCGGCCTTCATCCCTGATCCCTCATTCTACTCACCCAGCCATCCCACCCATTCATTACAGAACCCATTCACTCTCACACTCAATCCTTATACTCCCCCCCCCAAATAAAAAATAATTTCCCTCACCCCCTTCACAACAATAGCAGCATACAACACCACAAAGCAGCCCTCAATCCAGATCGAGTCAGTATAAAGTGCATAAGTGCTTGAAATACAAATGTCTCTCTACAGCAGACCTGGGCAAGGGGCAGCTCGCAGGCTGCATCTGGCCTGCCCGCTTTTTGTGACCAGCCTGTCAGCTATCTGTGACCGGCAGCGGAGGTTGGGGTCCGCTCCAGTGAAAGGATGAAAGGGCTCACCGCTTCTGCCGGGACTCCTCTGGTTCCTGCTTTCCTGATGAATCATCCTCACACTGGAGCGAACCCCGACCTCCTCCCAAAGTGGCCGAGCACAGAAACCACACAAACACTCCAGTGCAGTGACTGTGTTGCCGTAAAGCAAACAATGAGCCGGGGTGGCGCAGCAGGTAGAGTGTTGTACTGCAGGCCGCTGAAGCTGACTGTAGATCTGTAGGTCAGCGGTTCAAATCTCATCACCGGCTCAAGGTTGACTCAGCCTTCCATCCTTCCGAGGTGGGTAAAATGAGGACCCGGATTGTGGGAGCAATACGCTGGCTCTGTTAAAAAGTGCTATTGCTAACATGTTGTAAGCCACCCTGAGTCTAAGGAGAAGGGCGGCATAAAACTCAAATAAATAAAATCAAATAAATAAATTAGGGGTCTGTAGAGTGGGTCTGGGTGTTTAGATCAGGCCAGGGTCTGGG
Organism: Erythrolamprus reginae; assembly: GCF_031021105.1. Classification (NCBI taxonomy): domain Eukaryota; kingdom Metazoa; phylum Chordata; class Lepidosauria; order Squamata; family Dipsadidae; genus Erythrolamprus; species Erythrolamprus reginae. The sequence goes on along the minus strand of NC_091954.1, from coordinate 14,983,162 downwards.
TCTTTACAGTATTGGGTAGAACTGAGTTAATTATATTAGTCCGGCCCTCTAAAACCATCCCAATTTCTCATGCGGCCCCATGGCAAAATTAATTGCCCACCCCTGCTCTACAGCCTTGTGAGGCTGTAGCTGATAAATCAATATAAACTGATAAAAAACACTTTATGCTCCTTTGGGATTTATTGATCAGAAGAAATAGTGCATCATCTCTATGTCCTCAAATAAATAATAATAACAATGTTTCATTATTATTTCTTTTATTCATCCATTTCAAATATAAACCAATACATGATATAAAAACAACAGCATATTTAACATAATAAAGATACGAGGCTCAATCACACTGTCTAAAGTTCAGGCTTGGTAACAAAACCAGTTTTTTAAACCAATACAGAAAACTACTAGGATCAGGGCAGGTCTAATTTCAGTCATAACAGAAATGGTTCCCCTCCAAACACCTATTTGATTATACTCTCTAATTGACAGGATCTGGAGAATGCCTCTTCTGATGGATCTTACAGAATGGGTAGATATCATTTAATAGAGACAGTTCTATAAGTTATCTGCCTCATGTTCTCCTTCCCCCTTTTTTTGGGGGGGGGGAAAGGTTTTTTTGCTTTTTTGCTTTATTTGTTATTGAACAATGAGTTGTGCTTTCACACATGGACTTCTGAACTTTTTATCAAATAAATTAATTCTAGGTACAGAAGTTATACAAATATAAAATAAAGAAAAAAATGGATGTCAATTATATTAAATTACATTCAATAATCACAACTGTTATCAAGCAGGTTTTTCAAACTGAAGATTAATTATAAGTTAAAGAAATTAATGTTGCCTCTTTCAGGCCAAAAAAAAAAAAGTTCTTGTTCAGTTCAACAACAGTAGAGGGCAACATTGGAAAATCTGAGTAACGGCAAGAAGATTACTGGGGAAATTCATCATCTTTTCTGGTATGGATTTAAACAGGTCTATTACATTGCCTTATTCTTCAATTATACTGGGAAATACACTGTCTTGTCTCCTCTTCCTTTCCTTCCAAATCACCTAGGCAAACTTTGCTTACAAGCCAGCATGGAGGTTAATGTGCAAATTCTTATAATAGGTTATCTAAATTGAGTTAAGCAAGAATCATGTTTTATTTGGCTAAAAGACAAGAAATGGCTCCAACCAATGAGCAGACAGGATTAACCCAGGCATGGTTGCTATATCCACCATGAGGATTAGGATTCTGCTTTGACATTCTGAACAGGGGAGAAAGTAAAAGACAGAAATCAAATAAGTATGTATTTCCAAGAATCAATTTATAGCATATTCTTCTGCACGAATCCCAGCGACCAGTTAGGTCCCACAGAGTGGATCTTCTCTGGGTCCCGTCAACTAAAGAATGTCGCTTGGCGGGACCCAGGGGAAGAGCCTTCTCTGTGGCGGCCCCAGCCCTCTGGAACCAACTCCCCCTAAAGATTAGAATTGCCCCCACCTTCCTTGCCTTTCGTAAGCTGCTTAAAACCCACCTCTGCCGTCAGGCATGGGGGAATTGAGATCTTCTTTCCCCCTAGACCTTTACAATTCTATGCATGGTATGTATGTATGTATGTTTGGGGTTTTTTTTATATATTAATGGGTTTTTAATTGTTTCTAACATCAGACTACTATTGTACACTGTTTTATTGTTGCTGTTAGCCACCCCGAGTCTCCGGAGAGTCTCCGGAGAGGAGCGGCATACAAATCCAATAAATAGATAGATAGATAGATAGATAGATAGATAGATAGATAGATAGATAGATAGATAGATAGATAGATAGATAGATAGATAAATATTTATAGGACCTTAAGTGTGCCACAAAGAGTGCAGCCCCCTTATACCCCAGAAGATCCAGACTCACAGCATCCTACTGAACATTCACCTAAAGCAAAGTCCCAAGTACTTTGTCTCACACAGCACTTGGGACTTTGAGCTTTCTGTTCACTCATACTCCATATATACAACATCTACCATGAAGAAGACCTTCATGCCTATACAGCGGTACCTCTACCTAAGAACGCCTCTACTTACGAACGTTTCTAGATAAGGACCAAGTGTTCAAGATTTTTTTGCCTCTTCTCAAGAACCATTTTCCACTTACAAACCCGAGCCTCCGAAACTGTAACTGGAAAAGGCAGGGAGAAGCCTCCATGGGGCCTTTCTAGGAATCTCCTGGGAGGAAACAGGGCCGGAAAGGCGAGGAGAAGCCTCTGTAGGGCCTCTCTAGGAATCTCCTGGGAGGAAACAGGGCTTCTACCCTCCCTCTAGTTTCCCCAATCGCATGCATTATTTGTTTTTACATTGATTCCCAGGGGAAAAATTGCTTCTCCTTACAAACCTTTTTACTTAAGAACCTGGTCACGGAACGAATTAAGTTCGTAAGTAGAGGTACCACTGTACTAATATTTAAACCAAAAAAATGGCCAAACAGAAAGTGGACTTTGAAAACAGGTGCTTTCAAAAGAGATGGGAGGCAGAATATCTGTTTATTGACATTGAAGATAAGGCCAAGTGCCTTGTTTGCCAAGCTAAGGTGGCTGTTCTTAAAAGACTATAACATGAGACAGCACTATAACAAGGTAAGACGATATATGACGAGCAGAATCCGAGACCAAGCTACAAGAAATAAATTGGAATCACTCTATAATATGTAAATAGATATGTTGCTCTTGGGTCAAGTGGACTATACAAGAACACCCCCGATTTGGTGGTGGGGAATGTGTGTGTGTCTGGGTGGGGGGCACATTTCACTATGTACTGTTTTATGTTGTGTGTAATATAAATTTGTTAAAAATTAATTTAAAAAATTATTTAAAAAAAAGAGACAGCACTATAAGACAAACCATCAATGATAAGAACTAAAACCTGGACATACAGCAGACGCTAAAGAAGGTGTAGAAGAGTTTTTAAAAGAGTCTGATGTCACAGCAGCATATATTCTGAAAAGAAAAATCACCAATTGAAGTGGCTGTGAAGGCTAGTTTTACAGTAGCAGAAGAGATAGCTAAACCAGTCCAGCCATTTACAGGCAGGCAGTTTTTGAAGCACTGTATGATTGAAGTGTGCCAACTAGCGTTCCAGACCAAAAGCAAGCATTTTTTAACGTAAGCCTAAGCAGAAATATTGTTGCTGATCGTATATGTGAACTTGCCACTGATTTACAAATACAGTTGATTGAAAAGGGACAAGATTTCATTGCATATTCCTTTCCTGTGGATGAGCGCGCTGACATCACTGGCACAGCACAGCTGACAATCTTCATCCGTGGAATGGACTCAAGTTTATGTGTTACAGAGAAACTTTTCGATATGAAATCAATGCATGACACTCCCACAGGAAAAGACGTATAACGTGTAACTCACAGAATAGTAAGAATAAGAGTTAGGCAGTTCACAATTGTAACACAGAATCTGAATACAGTGATCCCCCGTTTATTGCGTCCCCAACCATTGCGAACAGGGTACTTCGCTATTTTTCAACCCGGAAGTCAAAATACCATCTACGCATGCGTGCCCGTGGGCACGCATGCGTAGATGGCAACCGGGAGATCAGCTGCTGGGCGGCTTCCCTGAGTCTTCCCCCTCTTGCTGGCGTCAGCGAGGAGTTTCCCCACCGCCCACGCAAACTCCTCGCTGCCGCCCGCCCTTCGCCCGCCCACGCCGTTCATTCTCGCCGCTTTCGAGCTGAGTCCGGGAGCGAATTCGCTCCCGGACTCAGCTCGAAAGCGGCGAGAATGAACGGCGTGGACAAGCCGTTCCTTGCCGTTCGTTCTCGGCGCTTTCGAGCTGAGTCCGGGAGCGAATTCGCTCCCGGACTCAGCTCGAAAGCGGCGAGAATGAACGGCGTGGACAAGCCGTTCCTTGCCGTTCGTTCTCGGCGCTTTCGAGCTGAGTCCGGGAGCGAATTCGCTCCCGGACTCAGCTCGAAAGCGGCGAGAATGAACGGCGTGGACAAGCCGTTCCTTGCCGTTCGTTCTCGGCGCTTTCGAGCTGAGTCCGGGAGCGAATTCGCTCCCGGACTCAGCTCGAAAGCGCCGAGAATGAACGGCGTGGACAAGCCGTTCCTTGCCGTTCGTTCTCGGCGCTTTCGAGCTGAGTCCGGGAGCGAATTCGCTCCCGGACTCAGCTCGAAAGCGCCGAGAATGAACGGCGTGGACAAGCCGTTCCTTGCCGTTCGTTCTCGGCGCTTTCGAGCTGAGTCCGGGAGCGAATTCGCTCCCGGACTCAGCTCGAAAGCGGCGAGAATGAACGGCGTGGACAAGCCGTTCCTTGCCGTTCGTTCTCGGCGCTTTCGAGCTGAGTCCGGGAGCGAATTTGCTCCCGGGCTCAGCTCGAAAGCGGCGAGAATGAACGGCGTGGACAAGCCGTTCCTTGCCGTTCGTTCTCGGCGCTTTCGAGCTGAGTCCGGGAGCGAATTTGCTCCCGGGCTCAGCTCGAAAGCGGCGAGAATGAACGGCGTGGACAAGCCGTTCCTTGCCGTTCGTTCTCGGCGCTTTCGAGCTGAGTCCGGGAGCGAATTTGCTCCCGGGCTCAGCTCGAAAGCGGCGAGAATGAACGGCGTGGACAAGCCGTTCCTTGCCGTTCGTTCTCGGCGCTTTCGAGCTGAGTCCGGGAGCGAATTTGCTCCCGGGCTCAGCTCGAAAGCGGCGAGAATGAACGGCGTGGACAAGCCGTTCCTTGCCGTTCGTTCTCGGCGCTTTCGAGCTGAGTCCGGGAGCGAATTCGCTCCCGGACTCAGCTCGAAAGCGCTGAGAGCCAGCGCCCCCCGGACCCCCAACCCGGGTTTGGGGGGCTGCTAGGAAGCCCTCCATGCCGGCGGCAAACAGCCGCGCCGCCCCCAATCTTCGGCTCCTCGCTAGCGCTGTGGGAGTAAAAACACGATCTGCACATGCGCAGATGGTGTTTTTACTTCCGCAGCGCTACTTCGCGAAAACCCGCTCGTTGCGGGGGGTCCTGGAACGGAACCCTCGCAACGAGCGGGGGATCACTGTAATGCATTTTAATAATGAGTACAAACATTGTATTTTTATAATTGCTCCTGCATGTATATTTATATAAAAAGACATAGCATTCGTCAGAAAGCTAGTTTACTGCACTAAGTACAAATATTTGGACAGTTCCATTTTGATATCCCAACACAAACACTGTAGTATAAATATTAGCTCCTGTCCTTTTGTCACCAAATGTTTTTAGAGTACAGTGTTCCCTCGATTTTCGCGGGTTCGAACTTCACGAAAAGTCTAGACCACGGTTTTTCAAAAATATTAATTAAAAAATACTTCGCAGGTTTTTCCCCCTATACCATGGTTTTTTCTGCCCGATGACATCATATGTCATCGCCAAATTTTCGTCTGCCTTTAATAATTTTTTAAAAATAAACTTTAATAAATAAACATGGTGTGTAATAATCTAAATGGTTGCTAAGGGAATGGAAAATTGCAATTTAGGGGTTTAAAGTGTTAAGGGAAGGCTTGTGATACTGTTCATAGCCAAAAATAGTGTATTTACTTCCGCATCTCTACTTCACGGAAATTCGACTTTTGCGGACGGTCTCGGAACGCATCTCCCGCGAAAATCGAGGGAACACTGTACATCTTAAATCAGAGTTTGATGATCCTGATCTATGGGCACAATAGCACATATAATTTCTTTGAACGTGTTTCCAATTAAATAAAAATTAATTTATTATTAAATGGTAAATATACAGAGAACACTAAATATTTCAAAATTCTGATGTTCCACCTGACCAGAGAGCAGTAACCAATAGTCATCAGTGCATAGTTGAGAATCATTATTATTTTATTTTTAAAAAGAAATGCATATGTATATCTTAGGAGAAAACCAGAACGTTATCTCTGAAAGTAATAAGAAATATAGCGTTTTGGATACTGTATAAAAATAGGATATGTAATAAATAGCTCTTTCTTCCAATAAAACAAAAACTACCTTAATGTAAAGCATTAATGTAAAACATTATATATTCAGAGATGAAATAGTTTGAACACTACAGAGACCACAGTCCATTCCGTACTCATAATATCAATCGCATTCAAAAGGATTGCATCAGACTCCTGGAATGCTGAAGTCCACATATTTGCTATTCAGCCTGCAAACTGCTATTCAAGTTCAATCAGCTATAAATGTTGCTTTGTTTTAATTTTCCACTGAACTTCCTGGAACCTATTATCAGACTGCCAGATATGTGTATTTAGCCATGGCAACATGTCCTTTTCTCCATTGCTCCGATGTCACCTCCAATGAAGAGACCACATATAACCCAACTAGCAAAAGACACTTGAAAGTTGAACCTACTGGATTTTTTAACTCTTCAAGAAGAAATACTTTCAGGAGTCAGATTTTTTTTAATTCTTATATCTAAAAATATTTCCTCTTTATTTATAAAGTTATTTGCATTTCAAAAATGTTTACTAATAGCTCCCACGTTGCTTGTAAAGTTTTCCTTTAAAAAAGCATTCAGAATCGATTTTCCAATTTATCTTCATGTATTCTATCATAACTCAGAAAACAGATTTACCTTAATGAATCCAGGAATTGCAGTAATAAAACAGAATGATTAAAATCACAATAGTACTCAATGATTTTCTTCTCTGATTTGCATATCTTAGCAAGGAAAATTCTAGTGAACTTTCTAGAAAGTTCTAGTGAACTTTCTAGAAAGTTCTAGAAGTTTGGAAAGCCATATTTCTATATAGTACTGTTAGAGACCAACTTTGATAAAAAGAATGAATGAAAAAGTAGCTTTGAAATACAGTGTTCCCTCGATTTTCGTGGGTTCAAACTTCGCGAATAGCCTATACTACGGTTTTTCAAGAAATATTAATTAAAAAATACTTTGCGGGGTTTTTTCTATACCACGGTTTTTCCCGCCCGATGACATCATACATCATCGCCAAACTAATATTTTTTGCAAATAAATAACAAAAAAAAATTATTGTTAATAAATAACTAAGTTTGTAACTATCAGGATCACTAAGTGTCTTATTCAATGATGAGTACCAGTAATAATGGTGAGTAAATGGTTGTTAAGGGAAGAGGAAATGGTAATTTAGGGGTTTAAAGTGTTAAGGGAAGGCTTGTGATACTGTCCATAGCCAAAAATGGTGTATTTACTTCCGCATCTTTACTTCGCAGAAATTCGACTTTCGCGGGCGGTCTCGGAACGCATCCCCCGCGAAAATCGAGGGAACACTGTACTGAGAAAAAAACCACTTCATGATTCATGGAAACTTGTCTTCATATGTAAATACAGTGGTCCCTTGACTTTCGCGGGTCTGACTTTCACGGAAAAGCTATACCACAGGTTTTCAAAAAATATTAATAAAAAAATACTCCGGTTTTTTTGAACACCAGGCGTTTTCCTGCGGCCACCCGATGTACAATACTGTGCATTTTAACTCTCCTCCTTACCCCCCACCCCAGTCGTCCTGCTTCTTTAAATAAAAGCGCTGCTTCCGCCCCAGCCTCCCAATCCCTCTCCTTTAATTCTTGGAGCGTTGGTATGCTCCACTTGAAGCCAAGCCTTACTGCCACCTGCCGCCGCCTCTTCTTCCCTCACCCACCTAAGCTGTCTCCCTTAGTGGTAGCGTCCAACCTCCCAGCTGACCAGCCTGGAATCCCAGCTTCGAGTCCTGGCCTGGATCCCTCTTGCCTTCCGCTTTCCCTTCCCTGACTCTGGGCACCCATCCTGCCGCCACCGCCATGGGAGATGCTGGCAGCGAGCACCGCAAACCCTTCAGCTTGCTGCCCCATTGCCCCTGTAGGTTCTGGGAGTAAGTAAAACCAGGAATGGAGGAGGGGCAGAGGAAGGAAGGAAGGAAGGAAGGAAGGAAGGAAGGAAACGTCTCTATTTCGCGGAAATTTGACTTTCGCAGGCGGTCTTGGAATGTATCCTCCGCGAAAGTCAAGGGACCACTGTATTATACTTAAAATTATGTCACATATATATAACTGCCCAGAGTCACCTTATAGGGAAGATGCTAGTAGTAACGGGTGAGTGATGGATGAATGTTTTTTAATATTTGGGGTTTAAAATTTTGTATCTCTGTTTTATCTTTGTACATTGCCCTAAGTCCATCAGGAGAAGGGCGGCCTATAAATTTAAGTAATAAATAAATAATAATGAGATGGCCAGACTAAAAATTGAATAAATTAGTTATAATAATGCTGGTCCCCAAAAACAATATTTTGTTTACTTGAATAAGGATCATCAATGCTTGTGTCATTATGAGTACAATTATTTAAGATATAACAAAAGGAACCTTCTCAACAAATCTTATTATAAAATCCATAGCAGAATGTTAGTTGACAAAAGTTCCATTTCTTTGTTCTTGTATTAGTGAGAAATTAAACATTTCACATATTGCACATCACTAATGGATTAAAGTGTAATATTATTTTTCTTTTGCTATGCTTGCATGATTTTTGTCACAGTGATACTATATTTTATTGTTACACTTTTTTTAAATAATGACTAAACTTCTTTGTTAAAGACAAGAACACACCGGGTAAAAATTTTCTTTGCCAGATACCTGGAGAGTTATCACCTATTAGAAGAGAGAATACCAATCAACATAGATAAATGATCTGTTCTAAAAGTGAAGTAGCTCTGTGCATGTGTAGAATTTTATATGTTCCAAAAATGATTCTGAAGTTGCCTAGTTCTCATATAAGTGCAACCTCTCTGTTATTAATTAAAAGTAGTAAGCCATTTGTTTGGCTTCTATATTAAAAGGTGCATTAACTTATTTATTTAAAGTAGGAAGATTTTCTTTTACTTCTATGTAAGTCTGTAGTACAGTGTTCCCTCGATTTTCATGGGTTCAAACTTCGCAAATAGCCTATACCACGGTTTTTCAAAAAATATTAATTAAAAATACTTCGCAGGTTTTTTTCTATACCACGGTTTTTCCCACCCGATGACGTCAAACATCATCGCCAAATAATTTTTGCAAATAAATAACAAAAAAATTAATTATTGTTAATAAATAATTATGTTTATAAATATCAGGATTACTAAGTGTCTTATTCAATGGTGAATACCAGTAATAATGGTGAGTAAGTTGTTGTTAAGGGAATGGGAAATGGTAATTTAGGGGGTTAAATTGTTAAGGGATGGCTTGTGATACTGTCCATAGCCAAAAATGGTGTATTTACTTCCGCATCTCTACTTCACAGAAATTCGACTTTTGTGGGCGGTCTCGGAACACATCCCCCGCGAAAATCGAGGGAACACTGTATTCCACATGTGGGTCGAAGGTCATATGGTTGGGCAAGCCCAGATGTGACACAAAGCCACACATGGATGCTCAATTCACATTATGCTGTTGGCATAAGTTAGCATGGGTTGCTCAGGCTTTACAATCACGGAGCTTCTAGGTACGCCTGGAAAGTTCAAGCCTAGGGCAAGTTCCCAGGAAGGACATGCTGGCTGGCACCATCAAAGCATGTTCTTTGCCTACTGCCAATATACTCCTTGTGGGGGTGGGTATGGGAGATGAACCTTAACCTGGGTGGGGTACTGGAAGGAAGTTAGTATTGGGATGGCAATGGCGTGACCAGCATGGTTCTGATAATAAATAAAACCTTGGATGAGAGAATTGCACTGGAATTTGATTTATTTCTCAGATGCTATTTGGGGTGCTGACACATATTATTTAAATTCATACTTATTTGATTTGGTATACATCATTTTTCCGTGTTGCCAAGTCTAATTTTGCCATCCAGATAAACCAATTATCTTATAATTTAATCATTAGTATTCCTTCAAGTAATTCATACAATGTCTCTAACATTTTAAATGCTAATCTGTAGTGCTTCCTTCCTCTCTTTATACATTTTTCTTAAAAACTAAAAACTCTTACAAAACCTATCAATTATTAAAATCTAAAAAAATATCAAAATGAAAAAAATACCATATAGCCATCGTTAAGACTTATCAGTATATCAATTTCTATCTCCTCAAACTCATTAATAAATTTCAATTCTAATACACATACATTTTTTTAAATTTAAAAATACCAAACTTAATACCATTGCTAGAACTAAACACAAATTCAAACTATTTCTAATGGAAAATTATTATTAAAGAAAAACAAAGACCAACTACCCCTTTTCAAACTGCTGATTAAAATCAAAAACTTTCTTATCTTTTTGTACCACCTTTTTATACGCTTCTTCTTTTTCTCATCATTAAATAACCACTCTCAATTCTAATTTCTTCCTTATTCTGCCAAATCCTGTGCTTCTGCTCACATCTTCTCCATTTCTTAGTGTTACCATCAATATACTCATAGTGTAGTATGTGACCATCAGCCCATTCATCCACCAACCCATTCATCAACCATTTTTCATAGAAACATAGAAGTCTGACGGCAGAAAAAGACCTCATGGTCCATCTAGTCTGCCCTTATACTATTTTCTGTATTTTATCTTAGGATGGATATATGTTTATCCCAGGCATGTTTAAATTCAGTTACTGTGGATTTATCTACCACGTCTGCTGGAAGTTTGTTCCAAGGATCTACTACTCTTTCAGTAAAATAATATTTTCTCACGTTGCTTTTGATCATTCCCCCAACTAACTTCAGATTGTGTCCCCTTGTCCTTGTGTTCACTTTCCTATTAAAAACACTTCCCTCCTGGACCTTATTTAACCCTTTAACATATTTAAATGTTTCGATCATGTCCCCCCCTTTTCCTTCTGCCCTCCAGACTATACAGATGGAGTTCATGAAGTCTTTCCTGATACGTTTTATGCTTAAGACCTTCCACCATTCTTGTAGCCCGTCTTTGGACCCGTTCAATTTTGTCAATATCTTTTTGTAGGTGAGGTCTCCAGAACTGAACACAGTATTCCAAATGTGGTCTCACCAGCATTCTATATAGCGGGATCATAATCTTCCTCTTCCTGCTTGTTATACCTCTAGCTATGCAGTCAAGCATCCTACTTGCTTTCCCTACTGCCTGACTGCACTGCACTTTCCCTACCGCCTGACTGCACTATGATTTTAAAAGAAGCAAAAACAAGGACCAAAATGCATACCGATACAATACTTTAAAAAAAAAAAAAATCAACTTGTCCATGTAAGGAAACTAAAGTCATGATGGAAACTTCCCAAAGTCAAGTAGTAAATCAATGGGTGAATTGAAAAACTTACTACAGGCCCTACTGCTAAAGGTAAACACCTTTCTGTCTCAACTGGGGCATCCCATGCCTAATTCCTAAACAGTTAAATAAGCAATGTCACTAAGGAGAAAAAGGTATTCTTCTGCAACATATCTAACATTTACATTGCTCATTAAACAGATTTTGTTTAAATAATGAACAAACTGCATTAGCTTCCAATGAGAATTGTAGAATTATAAGTAAACTAATAAAGCTCAGAGGAGATGGAAGAAAATGGGAGGGAGAAGAGAGTATATTGACTAACATAAAGGGCGCAGCTTGAGAAAGGATATTCCTGCCACACCTGATCAAACATAATCCACAAAGGGGAGAGTGAAAAAAGAATTAGAGGAGAAGCGAGACAAGGCTCTTGGAAATTTGCATCCAGAACAGATTAAAACAAATTCAGTAGGGACTGGGGAAATACAGAATATATATTACTATAAATGCAAAAGCTGACTCAAATGTCAAGATTACTGCTTGAATAAATCTGAATATGAAAGTCATTGGTTCCATAACTTAATGAAGAAACGTTCAAGAAGAATCTAGGCGAGAGCAGAATTTTGCCCTGAAAGATGGAAGTAGAGATGTTCAAGAATACTAGCAAAAGTTGTCTATACAACTCAGCAAAACAAAATCAATGTTGTAAAATGTCTTCAGGGTAATCTTAAAGGGATGTTCAATCACAATTAAATGATATAAAATATCACAGAAGAATCAGTGAAACTGATCAATAATGAGATACAAAAATGTAATTATTGATTTCGCAGCTAAACATTAGAAACCTGCTCCTTCCGAACGCCATCACTCTACTAAACAAATTATTTATTATTATTATTATTATTATTATTATTATTATTATTATTATTATTTATTGGATTTGTATGCCGCCCCTCAAAACTGTCAGACTTTCTACTAAATCTGCACTTCTATTCTACTAGTTTTTCTCATCATTCCTATCACCCATTTCCTCCCATGTTGATTTTTATTAATATTGCTTCTTCATTGCTTATTTGACCCCTATGACAATCATTAAGTGTCGTACCACATGATTCTTGACAAATGTATCTTTTATTTTATGTACGCTGAGAGCATATGCACCAAGACAAATTCCTTGTGTGTCCAATCACACTTGGCCAATAAAATTCTATTCTATTCTATTCTTTAAGTGTACTGATGTTGCACTACCTCTCCTATTATCCCAACTATTATACTGTTCTGTACATAAAAGTTGAAGATTTTCTTTGTTATCTTTGCATAAAGCAAAATGTTATCTAAACTTATATGAAAGATGCTATAGTTTTTTTCATCTTTCATCATTTGGTAGTTTATGTGCACACAAAATCAGAACCCTTCCCTCTTTTTTACTTTATCTAATCTGTGCATGCATCTAAAATATTTTGAAGGGTTACAGAGCCTCGGTGGCGCAGATTAGAGTGCAGTACTGCAAGCTACTTCTGCTGATCACCGGCTGCCAGCAGTTTAGCGGATTGAATCTCAGTAGGCTCAAGATTGACTCAGCCTTCCATCCTTCCAAGGTCGGTAAAACCCAGATTACTGGGAGCCAAATGCCTTCTCTCTGTAAACTGCTTAGAGAGAGATGTAAAGCACTGTGAAGCAGTACAGTGTTCCCTCAATGTTCCCTCAATTTTCGCGGGTTCGAACTTCGCGAATAGCCTATACCACGGTTTTTAAAAAAATATTAATTAAAAAATACTTCGCAGGTTTTTTTCTATACCTTGGTTTTTCTCGCCCAATGACATCATACGTCATCGCCAAACTACGGTAATAATTTTTGCAAATAAAGAACAAAAAAAATAATTATTGTTAATAAATAATTATGTTTATAAATATCAGGATCACTAATTGTTTTATTCAATGGTGAGTACCAGTAATAATGGTGAGTAAATGGTTGTTAAAGGAACGGGAAATGGTAATTTAGGGTTTTAAAGTGTTAAGGGAAGGCTTGTGATACTGTCCATAGCCAAAAATGGTATATTTACTTCCGCATCTCTACTTCGCGGAAATTCGACTTTCGCGGGCGGTCTCGGAACGCATCCCCCGCGAAAATCGAGGCAACACTGTATATACAGTAAATCTAAATGCTAATGCTATTATTAAAATGATGGTTCAAGGTTTAGAAGAGCATCCAGCCAACTTTATCCTAGAAAATCTTGAAATTATTTTTTTTATTTTGTATCAAAATATAGAATAACAGAATTGGAAGAGACCTTGGAAGTCTTCTAACCCAACCCCCTGCCCAGGCAGGGGAGCCTGTACTATTCAAGACAAATGGTTGTCCAATCTGTTCTTAAAAACTTAAAAGTGTTGGACGAAATTATTACAGGTAGTCCTCGAGTTATCAACGTTCACTTAGCAAACGTTCAGTTATGACATCCCTGTACATATGAGCAGGTCCCAAACTTACGTTTATTTATTTATTTTATTTATTTATTCTATTTTTATGCCGCTCTTCTCCTTAGACTCAGGGCGGCTTACAACATGTTAGCAATAGCACTTTTTTTAACAGAGCAAGGCTATTGCCCCCACAATCCGGGTCCTCATTTTATCCACCTCGGAAGGATGGAAGGCTGAGTCAACCTTGAGCCGGTGATGAGATTTGAACCGCTGACCTTCAGATCTACAAGTCAGCTTCAGTGACCTGCAGTACAGCACTCTACCTGCTGCGCCACCCCGGCTCATTATTCCAGCATCACAACAGTCGTTCGCACTTAAGAATGTCTGGAGAGACACTGCATCATGCTACTTTGGTGCCACGCCTGAGAGTCACGAACTGCCCACACTCGCCTCCTATGCAGCCTTGGATGCCGGAGCCCTTGTCCAGCCAGGCGGAAAAAAATAGGCTAGCCTCTCCCATTCCCCAACAAGACCCAGCTTCTCTCACAAGTAGGCACGGCCCCGGACCACCACTTGTTGGAATCCTGAACTCGCCTGGAGCTGGAATGCCTGGGTCGCAACTGGTGCACCAGGCGAACCAGGGGGGGCGTTCGTCCAGGTTCGCCTGGTGCACCAGTTGCGACCCTATTTGGACCGGGAGTCATTGCTCACAGCCACTCATGCCCTCATCACCTTGAGGCTCGACTACTGTAACGCTCTCTACATGGGGCTACCTTTGAAAAGTGCTTGGAAACTTCAGATCGTGCAGAATGCAACTGTAAGAGCAATCATGGGCTTTCCCAAATATGCCCATGTTACACCAACACTCCACAGTCTGCATTGGTTGCCAATCAGTTTCCGGTCACAATTCAAAGTGTTGGTTATGACCTATAAAGCCCTTCATGGCACCAGGCCAGATTATCTCAGGGACTGCCTTCTGCGGCACGAATCCCAGCGACCAGTTAGGTCCCACAGAGTGGGTCTTCTCCGGGTCCCGTCAACTAAACAATGCCGCTTGGCGGGACCTAGGGAAAGAGCCTTCTCTGTGGCGGCCCCGGCCCTCTGGAACCAACTCCCCCCAGAGATTAGAATTGCCCCCACCCTCTTTGCCTTTCGCAAGCTCCTTAAAACCCACTTCTGCCGCCAGGCATGGGGGAATTAAGATTCCTTTTCCCCCTAGGCCTTTACAATTGTATGCATGGTATGTTTGTATGTATGTTTGGTTTTTTATATTAAGGGGTTTTAATTCGCTTTTAGTATTGGATTATTATTGTACACTGTTCATGATTGCTGTTAGCCGCCCCAAGTTTTCGGAGAGGGGCAGCATATAAATCCAATAAATAAATAGATAGATAGATAGATAGATAGATAGATAGATAGATAGATAGATAGATAGATAGATAGATAGATAGATGATAGATAGATAGATAGATAGATAGATAAATAAATAAATACTCCTTTTCCAAATTGCAAGAGGGGCTCCTAAACAAACTTGCTTTCTAGGTCTCTCGTATTTCTCTGCTGCCATGAAGCTGGACAGCTTAGCATGCCACCACCCCACACTTGAAGAGGAGATTTTGCAGAAGTGGGAATGCCTTTGCAACTTTGCATAGCACACTTTAAAAGAGATGATTTTAACAAACTCAGAGGGAGCCTAGCAGAGATTCCATGGATGAAAATTGTAAAGGGAAAAAAGAATTCAAGAAGTATGGGAAACTCTATTAAAATATGGTTATAAAAGTCCAGTCCAGCATAATACACCATGTGAACAATTATTAGGAGAATTAATTTTATTATTGAACAACTACAGTGCTCTCAGTCAATCCAAAATGTTAATAAACCTCAAACCTGAATATTTAAGGAAGTAAAAGTGAGGTTTTGGCTTTCTTAGGAGAATATCTGTGTGCAATTTCAAGAGTGCTGCATCCCTTAGAAAGACTTTTTACAATTTTTGACTTTTCAGTCAGTTCACTCTCTTTAAATCCATTTTGCCTGAGGGAAAATAAGCTGCATAAAAATTATGCACACTTTGATATAGGGTGTTAATCTCCTTAGGCCACACCCTCCCTCATTCCTGGAGGGGTCTGTAATATGGTAAATGATTTAGCTTTACTAGATAAATGGTCAAAGCAATGGAAACTGCAGTTTAATGTTTCCAAATGTAAAATAATGCACTTGGGGAAAAGGAATCCTCAATCTGAGTATTGCATTGGCAGTTCTGTGTTAGCAAAAACTTCAGAAGAGAAGGATTTAGGGGTAGTGATTTCTGACAGTCTCAAAATGGGTGAGCAGTGTAGTCGGGCAGTAGGAAAAGCAAGTAGGATGCTTGGCTGCATAGCTAGAGGTATAACAAGCAGGAAGAGGGAGATTGTGCTCCCCTTATATAGGACGCTGGTGAGACCACATTTGGAATACTGTGTTCAGTTCTGGAGACCTCACCTACAAAAAGATATTGACAAAATTGAACGGGTCCAAAGACGGGCTACAAGAATGGTGGAATGTCTTAAGCATAAAACATATCAGGAAAGACTTCATGAACTCAATCTCAATAGTCTGGAGGACAGAAGGAAAAGGGGGGACATGATCGAAACATTTAAATATGTTAAAGGGTTAAATAAGTTTCAGGAGGGAAGTGTTTTTAATAGGAAAGTGAACACAAGAACAAGGGGACACAATCTGAAGTTAGTTGGGGGAAAGATCAAAAGCAATGTGAGAAAATATTATTTCACTGAAAGAGTAGTAGATCCTTGGAACAAACTTCCAGCAGACGTGGTTGGTAAATCCACAGTAACTGAATTTAAGGATTCCTTTTCCCCAAGTGCATTATGTGCTAATATAATATAGAAATGAATCAAGATGCTGAAAAAATACAAATATATGCAGGAAATTTAAAAACAAGCAGTAAGAAATATTGGAAATTATAAAAAGTTGTCACCACTACCAAGTTTACGTGTAAATAATGCCGAAGAAAAAGTGTTTTGTGAAATAATTTTCCATTGTTAAAAAACTGCTGTCTAATGAACAACTGGCTAAAGTTGTTTGGAATATTATATGCAGTTAAGAAAAGAAATGCATCAAACGGTAAGTAAAATAGAACTGAATACTATCAGAAACATTAATAATGACTGTGGAAGACATTACAGAAGTAAGAAACAGAGGTAGTACCAAACAAAACTACTTCAAATCTCAATACTTAGAATGCCTCTTGGAAGGGAATCATGTTGTAAATTCTATAGAAAAATAAATAAGCCTGCAATATTATTGCATACAAATATTATTACAAGACAAAATAAATTCAGAAGTTGTAGCTAAAATGTGTTAAAAATGACATTATTAAACATTATTATTTAAAATTCAAAGAAGCTGAAAACAATAAAGATACTCAAAATGAAGAAATTTGTGTAAAAAATCAACATACCTTTCCGGCTGGGAGAAAACAACAAATAATTAAAAACGGTAAAACTAGGAGGTTGGAAGAGCAGATTTTTCTAATTGTAAATAAAAGATAACCATCTTACATATAACTTATCAAAATCCAATAAAACAATTGTGAATAAACTTTTCAAAATCTGTTTTTTCACAAGATGAGATATTCCAATATTAGGGTCATTTTCCCTGAGTACCTGCACTGCACATACAACCTATTTCACAGTATTATTTTTAATTTTAAGACTTACCAGTTACATTATTCAAAATGTCTTTCAAAACACTGAAGCTGTGCAGTAAGGGATCGCGCTCTTCATCCTAAACATATGAATATATTGTTATATAAAGAAGAACCCTCAGAAGAAAGAATTCATTTATTTATTTATTTTTATTTATTAGATTTGTATGCCGCCCCTTTCCGTGGACTCGGGACGGCTCACAACACAATAAAACAATTCACGACAAATCTAATAATTTACAATTTAAAATATTAAAAACCCCATTATTAAGCAAACATACATACAAGCATAGCATACATAAATTGAATTGGATAGGCCCGGGGGAGATATCTCAGTTCCCCCATGCCTGACGACAAAGGTGGGTTTTAAGGAGTTTACGAAAGGCGAGGAGGGTAGGGGCAGTTCTAATCTCTGGGGGGAGCTGCTTCCAGAGAGTCGGGGCCGCCACAGATAAGGCTCTTCCCCTGGGGCCCGCCAACCGACATTGTTTAGTTGACAGGACCCGGAGAAGGCCCATGGGATTCGGCGATATTCTGGTCCGATGCCAACACTTTGAATTGTGACCGGAAATTGATCGGCAACCAATGCAGACTGCGGAGTGTTGGTATAACATGGGCATACCTGGGGAAGCCCATGACTGCTCTCGCAGCTGCATTCTGCACGATCTGAAGTTTCCGAACACTTTTCAAAGAATGAAGATTTTAACCTCTTCAATAGCACACTATACAAAGGGATGGCCATGACACCATTTTTTTGGTGAATATTAGCAATGTAGTGTCTTTATTTTTGAAGAAAAGGGGGTTTTTTTGTAGGAGAGGACAGCATAATAGTAATAGCACTTTGACTAAGTCGATTTTGCAGCCGTCTCTAAGCTGTTTTCAGAGTCAGCCTATTACCCCCAACAATCTGGATCATTTTACTGACTTCGGAAGAACAGAAGGCTGAGTCAAACTTGAGCCTTGTGGGATTTGAACTGCCAAATTGCAGGCAGCTGGCAGGCAGCAGAAGTAGCCTGCAATATACACTCTAACCACTGCGCCACCGAGGCTCACTTTAAAACTTTAAGTTGATACAACTTAAAACTTCAGATGTTTCTACACCACAGCACAACACACTAGAATAGACCATGGGAAACAGACAGGTCACCCAGCGATCCTAATCCAGGGAAACAAAATGATGTATTAGCCATCGCTAGACTTGTTGGGATGAAAACATGGACAACAACAATGTATTCAAAACAAAAGACATCCAAAAGAAAGGATATTACACTATTCCTAAAGAAAACATGCATGTGCACAGAAATTTAGGAATTGGAGCATGAAAATCTTGTCAAAAGCGTTTAGCTAAGAATAAAAAGGGAAATAAAAATACTGTAATACATTCAGGTGAGCATTTCTTTTTCACAGACTATATGAGAAAGCAAATATATAAATGATGTCTTCCAGCATCATATTAGTCCTTCAGAGGGATATAACTGGGATAATAAGATATTTCAATTATCCTGATATCTGCTGAGCACTTAATTTGGTCAGGAATCTAAAGTATGGTATGTTTGTGTGGATGTCTGCTTTAATAACAGGTTTTTTTTAATGTTTTTAAATTATTAGTCTTGAATTGTTTTATTGTTGTTGTGAGCCGCCCCGAGTCTACGGAGAGGGGCGGCATACAAATCTAATAAATGAATGAATGAATGAATGAATGAATGAATGAATGAAATGAATGAATGACATGAATGAATGAAATCCAACAAAATCTGATGGATCAAGTGATAAGAGGATTTTATTATTATTATTATTATTATTATTATTATTACAACAACAACAATAATAATAATAATAATAATAATAATAATTTATTAGATTATTATTACAACAACAATAATAATAATAATAATAATAATAATAATAATAATAATAATAATAATAATAATAATTTATTAGATTTGTATGCCGCCCCTCTCCAGTCCAAATGGAATACAGTGATACCTCAAGATACGAACCCCTCGTCTTACGAACAACTCATGATACGAACCGGGGTTCAGAAAATTTTTGCCTCTTCTTACGAACTTTTTTTGAGTTACGAACCAGCACCCCCCCGAACCCGGGTTCGGGGGGGTGCTGGGAAGCCCCCCAGGCCGGCTGCGACCTTTTAAAACAGCCGCGCTGCTTCCCATCTGTCTCCTGAAGCCGAACGGCAAAGCCGAACTTCCGCGTTCGGCTTCAGGAGACAGATGGGAAGCGGCACGGCTGTTTTAAAAGGTCGCAGCCGGCCTGGGGGGCTTGCCAGCACCCCCCCGAACCCGGGTTCGGGGTTCGGGAGGTTGCTGGGAAGCCCCCCAGCCCGGTGGTCACCTTTTAAAACAGCCGGGCGGCTTTCCAGCAGCCTCCCGAAGCCGAACAAACCCGAACTTCCGCGTTCGGCGTTCGGAGGCTGCTGGAAAGTCCTACTTCTCCCCCCCAGCCAAAACCCCAAAGCCTGTTTGCTGCCACACGATTTAGCCAGGACAGGAGCGAAGTGACGTGGAGGAATGGGGAGCTGAAACCGGGCGGTTTCAGCTTTCCATCCCTTCACGTCACTTCGCCGCTAAATTGTGTGGCAGCAAACATGCTCTGGGGTTTTGGCTGGGGGGGAGAAGTAGGACCTTCCTAACTCCCTCCTCCCCAGCCAAACCACCAAAGCATGTTTGCTGCCACACGATTTAGCGGCGAAGTGACGTGGATGGATGGAAAGCTGAAACCGGGCTGTTTCAGCTTTTCATCCCTTCACGTCCCTTCGCCGCTAAATCGTGTGGCAGCAAACATGCTTTGGGGATTTGGCTGGGGGGGAGAAGAAGTAGGACCTTCCTAACTCCCTCCCCCCCAGCCAAACCCCCAAAGCATGTTTGGGGGCTGTTTCAGCTTTCCATCCCTTCACGTCCCTTCGCTGCTAAATCGTGTGGCAGCAAACATGCTTTGGGGATTTGGCTGGGGGGGAGAAGAAGTAGGACCTTCCTAACTCCCTCCCCCCCCAGCCAAACCCCCAAAGCATGTTTGCTGCCATACGATTTAGCGGCAAAGTGACGTGGATGGATGGAAAGCTAAAACCGGAATGTTTCAGCTTTCCATCCCTTCACGTCCCTTCGCCGCTAAATCGTGTGGCAGCAAACATGCTTTGGGATTTGGCTGGGGGGGAGAAGTAGGACCTTCCTAACTCCCTCCCCCCCAGCCAAACCCCCAAAGCATGTTTGCTGCCACACGATTTAGCGGCGAAGTGACGTGGATGGATGGAAAGCTGAAACCGCCCGGTTTCAGCTCCCCATTCCTCCACGTCACTTCGCTCCTGTCCTGGCTAAATCGTGTGGCAGCAAACAGGCTTTGGGGTTTTGGCTGGGGGGGAGGGAGTTAGGAAGGTCCTACTGCTTCCTCCCCCAGCCAAAAACACAAAGCCAGGCAGCCTCCAGCCGCCAAAGGAGCCTTCTGATTCTCCCCGCTTCTCTGTCCCGCTCATTACCCGTGTCCGGCAGAAGCTGCTGCCCGATTGCTCTTAGCCGGCGGGATGCAAAGTGCTGGGGTGGGGGGGTGTCCTGACAGCCCCCCCCACCCCAATGCGAGCAGAGGGGAGTCACCCATGGCTGGCAGAAGATCGCTCTTGCTGACCTGCTGCCTTGCGGTGAAGCCAGGCAAGAGCGATCTTCTGCCGGCCATGGGCGACTCCCCGCCACTCGCCCATGGCCGGCAGAAGATCGCTCTTGCCCGGCTTCCCCGCGAGGCATCAGGTCAGCATTCTGGACGGGCAGGCGGCGGGCGAGGATGGGGAAAGCCTCGTGGGGAAGCCAGGCAAGAGCGATCTTCTGCCGGCCATGGGCGAGCGGCGGGGAGTCGCCCATGGCCGGCAGAAGATCGCTCTTGCTGACCTGCTGCCTCGCGGGGAAGCCGGGCAAGAGCGATCTTCTGCCGGCCATGGGCGACTCCCCGCCGCTCGCCCATGGCCGGCAGAAGATCGCTCTTGCCCGGCTTCCCCGCGAGGCAGCAGGTCAGCATCCTCGGCGGGCGAGCGGCGGGGAAGCCGGCGGCTGTGGCAGATGCTGCAAGAGGCTTCCCCGCCTCCTCAAAGCAGCCTCCCAAACCCGAACTTTCGCTGAGAAGCCCCGCCACCCGGCTGTCACCTTTTAAAACAGCCAGGGGGCTTCTCAGCAGCCTCCCAACGCCAAAGCCCCCAGGCTGTTTTAAAAGGTGACAGCCGGGCGGCAGCATTTTTTTGCGGTTTTTTTTTTGTTGTTGCATGGATTAATTGACTTTACATTGTTTCCTATGGGAAACAATGTTTCGTCTTATGAACCTTTCGTCTTACGAACCTCCTCCTTGCACCAATTAAGTTCGTATCATGAGGTATTACTGTATTAGATTATGCTCCAGTGACTGCTAAATTAAAATCTGAAAACTCGATTAACTCTTAACATTTGAATTAATAGAATAAATTTCCTTTGTGGAATATTAAAACATTTTTAAAATGAAAGTGATACATGTTTATCACCTGTTTGGACCTCTTTTAAGCAGGGTGTCCAGGGAGAAAGTATTTTGAAATTCCCTGATATTTCCCTGACATTTCCCTGTAACTTACAATCAAGTTAAGGCGCGGCGGTAGATGACATCACACCAAATGGCTAAGCCATGGAGAAATATCGGTAGCTGAGGAAGCAAGTTGTTGCCATAGTTATGCTCATTTTTGCTTGACTCTACCAGTCAGCGTGATGTGGGGGTTTTTACATGATTTTTCCCTGATTTTTAAACATTTAAATAATTTGGTTTTTTCCCTGATTTGTTCCATTTTTTTCATGAATTCCCTGATAAATCCCTGATTTCCCTGTGTTTCCAGGTTTGATGAATGATAACTTTTGCTTCAGAAATCTAGAGATATTATACTACAGCAGGGGTGTCAGTCAAGGCCTGACTGAGGTCAGATTAGCCTGCATAGCCATCTTGGAAGCCTGACCCACGCCATCCCAGCAGGCAGATGCATGCAAAAAAGGCGGGCACATGTGCACAGAGGCCCAGTTTACCGCAGCCATGTGCAGGTAACAAAAGTACTGTACCACTACAGTAAAAAAATAGTTCAGACCTTCCAACAATCACTTGTCAGTCAGCTGCTCTTTCTTCTTCCATTTGAGACTTATGGAGGCCAGTGTGCTCTTAGGAACAGCAGAAAATTTGCTGTAGCTTTCCCAGACCTGTGCCTTGGAAATAATCCTGTCTGTGAATTCTGCAGGCAGGTTTTTTGAACTCATGGCTTTTGGTCTGCTACAGTATGCATTGTCAGCTTTGACGTCTTCTATAGAGAGGTATGTACCTTTTAAAATCATGTCCAATCAATTTAATTTACCACAAGTCAACTCCATTCAAGGTGTAAAAACATGTCAGCAATGATTAATAGAAATGGAAAACACCTGAACTAAATTTCATCTATTGTTGTAAAGGGTTTGAATACTAATGCCAATGTGATATTTCAGTTTTTTATTTTCAATAAATTTATAGACATTTCTAAAATTCTGTTTTCATATGTCATTGTGGGGTACTGAATGTAGATTAATGAGAAAAATGAATTTCAACAACTGTAGAATCAAACTGCAGTGTAACAAAATTGACAAAACTGTAATTTTAAATTTAATTAGATTTGCCTTTGTGTTGTATTGTTATATTATATACTGTGAGCAGCCCTGAGTCCTCAGAGAAGGGCAGCATACAAATCTAATTGATGAATTAATGAATGAATGAGGATCTGAATACTTTCTGAATGCAATGTATAAATAAATGAATCTTATACTTAGGATATACTGGGGGAAAATACCGTATTTTTCGCTCCATAAGACGCAGTTTTTTTCCTCCCAAAGTAGGATGAAAAATCAGCCTCGTCTTATGGAGCGAAGATGCAGGCAGGGAGGGGGGGGAGGCTGCGAATTCGGAAGCGCCATCCCGCCGGCTGGCTGGCTAGCTGCTGCCTGGCCCACCGTTCCCCGTAAGCTGCGCCCGTGAGCAGGCGTGCACCCCCAAATACACCCGAGCGCCCTTTTCCACGGGCGCACGCTCCCCATCCCCCTGCCAGCCCGCGGGGAGGTGGGCGGGGGCGGGGAGGTGTGGCAGTAGGAGTAAAGGGAGCCGCGGCCGCCCCTGCCTCCCCACGGTGCCTCCGGCCAAATGCGCCCCTGGCTTCTCCACGCTGCCCTATTGCCCGCCCCATCCGCCTCCTCTCCTCCTCTGCCACCTCCTGCGTTGGGGTGCGATCTGCCTCCTCTCCTCCGCTGCCTCCTCCTGCCTTGGGGCGCAATCTGCCCCCTCTCCAACGTCGCTGCCTTCTGCCTTGGGGCGCGATCCGCCCCCTCTCCTCCGCCGCCGCCTTCTGCCTTGGGGCGCGATCCGCCCCCTCTCCTCCTCCGCCGCCCCCTGCCTTGGGCGAGCAATCCGGGAGTCTGGGACAGGGTGGCTTTACGCCATGAAGAGAAAACGGCCGACTTTTCCCTGCTGCCGGAGCCGTTTCCTCTTCATGGCGCAAAGCCACACAGTCCCAGACTCCGGGATTGCTCGCCCAAGGCAGGAAGCGGCGGAGGAGGAGAGGGGGCAGATCGCGCCCCAAGGCAGAAGGCGGCGGCGGAGGAGGAGAGGGGGCGAATCGCGCCCCAAGGCAGAAGGCAGCCATCTGCCCAGACAGAAAGGAAACAAGAGAGAGAAAGTGAGAAGAAGAGAGAGAAAGAGGGGGAGAGAGGGAGAAAGAGAGAGGGGGAGAGAGAGAAAGAGAGGGAGAGGGAGAAAGAGAGTGGGAGAGGGGGGAGAGATAGCAAGAGAGGGAGAGAGAGAAAGAGAGAGGGAGAGAGGGGAGAGAGAGGGAGAGGGGGGAGAGATAGCAAGAGAGAGAGAGAAAGAGAGAGGGAAAGGGGGAGAGAGGGGGGAGAGAAAGAGAGAGGGAGGGAGAGAGAGGAGATAAAGAAAGAGGAGAGAGAGAAAGGAAGAGAAAGAAAGAAAGAGGGATAGAGAGAGAGAGTGAGAGATGCTCAGTGAGCCTTTCTTTGAAGTTGCCTTTCTTTCTTTCTTTCCTTCTTTTTTTTCTCTCTTGCTCTCTTGCTCTTTCATTCTTTTTTCTTTCTCTTGCTTTCTTTCTCTCCTTCCTTCCCTCATTCCATTTCTTTCATTCCCCCTCTCTATTTTTATTTCTCTTTCATTTTCTTTCTTTCTCTTTCTTGCTTTCTTTCTTGCTCTTTTTCTTTCTCTCTTTTACCTTCCCTTCCTCTATTTCTTTTCTTTCTCCTTCCTACCTTCTTCCCTCCCTCCCTTCAGTCCTTCCTCTCTTACTCTCCCCTTTCATAAGTTTCCTTGCTTCCTTCCTCTGTTCCTGTCCCTTCCCCCTTTCTTTCTTTCTTTCTTTCCTTCCTTCCTTCCTTTCCTCCCTCCATTTCTTGCTTTCCTTTTCCTTCCTCCCTTCTTCCCTCCCTCACTCCCTTCTTTCACTCCTTCCTCTCTTCCTCTCCCCTTTTTGGCTCAAAATATTTTTTTTCTATTTTCCTCCTCTAAAATCTAGGTGCGTCTTATCAGCAGGTGCGTCTTATAGAGCGAAAAATACGGTAGCTAAAATAGCTACAGATTACTATCAAAAATTGGGATTTACAATTAGCTTGCATTGTAAAAAATACTTGAGACACTATTTTGCCTAAAATACACTGAATGAAATATGTCTGAACGCATAGATGAGACTGTACTGGGTATAAATTGTTGATTAAAACTGCCTTTAAGTCTCAAGATTAATGTAGTCAAATTAACTTGTAGAGGGATGCATTTCCACAGAAATTGCAATGCTAATTCCTATTAGGTATGTTACAGAGATTGATAAAATCAAAGAAAAGACCTCTTGATAAACAAAGAGATTGCTTTATGAGAATGGTGGGTTTAATTATTAGATTATGAAGTTCATCACTGGACTTTTATTCTAGCATCTTATGTAGAATGTAAAGAAAAAAATGATTATCATTCCCTTTGGGCTGGGTTTAGAGAATCAATTTGTAATTCCACTGAAATCATTTCAAGTTACTGGGTCCGCCAAAAAAAATTAAAATTGCAAATATTAATAAAGGATCTTTAATTACTGTAATTTCTCCTAAATACTTAACATTGAAAGATAAATTATATTAGGCAAATTTGGATTTAATTAATATAATTCTTTCATTTCTAGTAACTTACCAAACGTACATGAGAACTCCATCTTGCACTGCGCTTTATGGCTCCAATTACTGTATTAATTTCACCTTGTACAGTGTAAATATTCTTATCTACAATCCTGGTAGTCCTAAAACAGAGACATCAAGTTACTATTCCACCAAAACAGGCATATTCCCCACATCTGATCAAATAATTATTTAAAAAATGCTGCAAAATAAAAATTTTGAAAAGAGACAGGAGACATTTTTAGGGAAAGTAGCAATGATTTGAATTTCACCAGAGCCAGTCTACTTGGGTCATTCCATGTCAAGTGAACCAATGATTTTTACCTCTATATTTTTAATTCTTTTGAGATTTTGTTATTTGGTAATAGTGTGTCAGAGAATGCAAAATGTGG